>NC_064639.1:96864713-97176625 GCF_023864345.2 Schistocerca serialis cubense
GAAGATCAAAGGTGTGCAAATGGGTACAAGATCAAACACAGTGCAACAGTGGACTGCCTGGCATTTGCAGGTGACATAACACTTTTAAATGAGACAGAAGAAGATGCAAAGACAGCACTAAAAAATCTATCCGAAACAGCAGAAAAGGTTGGACTGAAGATTGGATATAAGAAGACCAAGACATTGAACAGTTAGTCTGACTGGAGGATAGAAAGCCAAGTGGTTGAGAAAGTCAACAGTTTTCGCTGTTCAGGGGAGATGGCAACAGGTGGCATACAGACGAACAGTAGCATAGTAGACAGGGCACAGCTTTTGCAGAAGCTTCGGTGAAAACAACATATGGCAAGAAAAATCTGTCACGGAATGCCAAATTGCGACATTACACAGCAACTGTAAGAAATGCTGCTCTTATTGCATCAGAAACGATCACACTCGGCAGGAGAACTTGTATACAACTGGAGGAGGAGGATCAGAAAACTCTGAGACATATGGGGATATCTGGATACACAGAACACAACAGGAACTGTATGAAAATATTGAACCCATATCAAGCAAAATACGGAAGAGGAGGTTAAGATTTGTTGGGCACATCATGAGGATGGACGAGAAGAGGTTGACTAAGAAGATATGGAATGCAACATGTCCTATGGGAAACAACTGGGTGAAGGAAGTGAGAGATGACTGGAAGGCTGTAGGAATAAAAGAAAGGAATCTGCAGGCAATAGTACAGGACAAGGAGAAGTATAAAGGGTTGGTGGATGGTCACAGGTGGCTGGACACCAAAATCAAAATGTCTTAACAGAAGAAGGCAGAAACAGAAGCAGCGAAAGAATGAAGAGGTATTAGGGAAGAAGGAAGACGGGCAAAACAAGCCACACGTGATCCTGAATGGTCCTAACAAAGCAGAAGGAGATAGAAGTGTCAGTCCGATATTCTGATTTTGCCCAGAATTACATGCCTGAAAATTTGTGCATTCTCTTCAAATACTTGCTGCTACGTGATGCTGTTAACTTCCCCCACTTCATGAAACTATTGAAACTCATATGTCAAATACAACTTCGTTTATTTAGAAAACATTTAAACGAAAAAGGTGCAATGAATCTGTTGTTGTTGTTGTTGTTGTTGTGGTCTTCAGTCCTGAGACTGGTTTGATGCAGCTCTCCATGCTACTCTATCCTGTGCAAGCTTCTTCATCTCCCAGTACCTACTGCAACCTACATCCTTCTGAATCTGTTTAGTGTATTCATCTCTCGGTCACCTTCTACGATTTTTACCCTCCACGCTGCCCTCCAATACTAAATTGGTGATCCCTTGATGCCTCAGAACATGCCCTACCAAACGATCCCTTCTTCTAGTCAAGTTGTGCCACAAACTTCTCTTCTCCCCAATTGTATTCAATACCTCCTCATTAGTTACGTGATCTACCCACCTTATCTTCAGCATTCTTCTGTAGCACCACATTTCGAAAGCTTCTATTCTCTTCTTGTCCAAACAAGTTATCGTCGATGTTTCACTTCCATACATGGCTACACTCCATACAAATACTTTCCGAAACGACTTCCTGACACTTAAATCTATACTCGGTGTTAACAAATTTCTCTTCTTCAGAAATGATTTCCTTGCCATTGCCAGTCTACATTTTATATCCTCTCTACTTCGACCATCATCAGTTATTTTACTCCCTAAATAGCAAAACTCCTTTACTACTTTAAGTGTCTCATTTCCTAATCTAATTCCCTCAGCATCACCCGATTTAATTTGACTACATTCCATTATCCTCGTTTTGCTTTTGTTGATGTTCATCTTATATCCTCCTTTCAAGACACTGTCTATTCCGTTCAACTGCCCTTCCAAGTCCTTTGCTGTCTCTGACAGAATTACAATGTCATCGGCGAACCTTAAGGTTTTTATTTCTTCTCCATAGATTTTAATTCCTACTCCGAATTTTTCTTTTGTTTCCTTTACTGCTTGCTCAATATACAGATTGAATAACATCGGGGAGAGGCTACAACCCTGTCTCACTCCTTTCCCAACCACTGCTTCCCTTTCATGCCCCTCGACTCTTATAACTGCCATCTGATTTCTGTACAAATTGTAAATAGCCTTTCGCTCCCTGTATTTGACCCCTGCCACCTTCAGAATTTGAAAGAGAGTATTCCAGTTAACATTGTCAAAAGCTTTCTCTAAGTCTACAAATGCTAGAAACGTAGGTTTGCCTTTTCTTAATCTATTTTCTAAGATAAGTCGTAAGGTTAGTATTGCCTCACGTGTTCCAACATTTCTACGGAATCCAAACTAATCCTCCCCGAGGTCCGCTTCTACCAGTTTTTCCATTCGTCTGTAAAGAATTCGCGTTAGTATTTTGCAGCTGTGACTTATTAAACTGATAGTTCAGTAATTTTCGCATCTGTCAACACCTGCTTTCTTTGGGATTGGAATTATTATATTCTTCTTGAAGTCTGAGGGTATTTCGCCTGTCTCGTACATCTTGCCCACCAGATGGTAGAGTTCTGTCATGACTGGCTCTCCCAAGGCCATCAGTAATTCTAATGGAATGTTGTCTACTCCCGGGGCCTTGTTTCGACTGAGGTCTTTCACTGCTCTGTCAAACTCTTCACGCAGTATCTTATCTCCCATTTCGTCTTCATCTACATCCTCTTCCATTTCCATAATATTGCCCTCAAGCACATCGCCCTTGTATAAACCCTCTATATACACCTTCCACCTTTCTCCCTTCCCTTCTTTGCTTAGAACTGGGTTTCCATCTGAGCTCTTGATATTCATACAAGTGGTTCTCTTCTCTCCAAAGGTCTCTTTAATTTTCCTGTAGGCAGTATCTATCTTACCCCTAGTGAGACAAGCCTCTACATCCTTACATTTGTCCTCTAGCCATCCCTGCTTAGCCATTTTGCACTTCCTGTCGATCTCATTTTTGAGACATTTGTATTCCTTTTCGCCTGCTTCATTTACTGCATTTTTATATTTTCTCCTTTCATCAATTAAATTCAATATTTCTTCTGTTACCCAAGGATTTCTATTAGCCCTCACCTTTTTACCTACTTGATCGTCTGCTGCCTTCACTACTTCATCCCTCAGAGCTACCCATTCTTCTTCTACTGTATTTCTTTCCCCCATTCCTGTCAAATGTTCTCTTATGCTCTCCCTGAAACTCTCTACAACCTCTGGTTGTTTCAGTTTATCCAGGTCCCACCTCCTTAGATTCCCACCTTCTTGCAGTTTCTTCAGTTTCAATCTGCAGTTCATAACCAATATATCGTGGTCAGAATCCACATCTGCCCCTGGAAATGTCTTACAATCTGTTAGTGTCATAAAATTAGAGTGTTGTGAACTTGATTCACTTTAGCTCTGAAAACAGTTGACTGTTGAGAGGTTCTTTCTGGGAGACCAAATTAAAAAAATAAATAAATAAATGTCTTGAAGAATATTTTGTTGCATATGTTAGTTACTTACTTTTTCTTATAATTACTTCAAATGAATTTTCACTGCATAGTATAACAGTGCATTTATTGCTTGATCATATGCTGTATATTTCCTGTATGGATATCTCGGTCATTGTTTTATCTCCTGGATACTGTATTGCAGCTACAGTAACCCATCCATTACCATGTGTATTAGCATCATGATTATCCAAAGTAAAATTCAGTATGCATTCACAAAACACTGAAGGACCATGCAAGAACACTTGTCCATTTACACCATATTGAGTGCCCATCTTGTTATCTACAGCTTTATATACTGTAAGGGCAAACGCCTTCTCCTCCTGAAATAACATGGCATATCTGTAAGTCGTCCAGTGCTGCTGCATGTGCAGCTGCTCGACGACTGACGCCATCTTTCCAGATAAATTACTTATATAGTACCATGTGACCTAACAGCAACTTCCGGTCGCGAGCGATTTGCTTATCAACTTCCGGTCTTGAGCTATTAGCCTGGCTGCTTCTTGTTTTATCCGTGCATTTTTTTTTTAATATGTATTTTTTGTTAGTGGGTCCCTCCAGCATCCTTTTGGCATTGTGTACTCCTTGATGTAGCTGTTGATATGTAAAAGCCTTTGCTGATGAGCTCCAACTGCTGCTCATTGTGCAAGGAACACTTTAATAAATAACAATCACACAAACTAATGTCTGTACTAACATAACTTATTGTGTGCAAAGATACGACCTGTGCATTATTTGAAACCTGGTCTTACAACAATATTATGAAAAGGAAAGTTGCTACTTGCCATATAGCGGAGAGGCTGATTCACAGATAGGCACAACAGAAAGACTGTCATAAATATAGCTTTCGACCATTAAGGCCTTTGTCAACAATAGATGCAGACACACACACACACACACACACACACACACACACACACACACACAAGACTGCAGTCTCAGGCAACTGAAACCCGCGAGACTGCAGTCATCTGTGTAAACCCGTGACAGTGCAGTCATCTGTGTGAGGTGTGTGTGTGTGTGTGTGTGTGTGTGTGTGTGTGTGTGTGTGTGTGTGTGTACACGTCTATTGTTGACGAAGGCCTTAATGGTCGAAAGCTGTGTTTGTGACAGTCTGTTTGTTGTGCCTATCTGTGACTCATCATCTCCACTACGTGGTAAGTAGCAACTTTCTTTTTCATAATATTGTTACATTCCATCCTGGATTTTCCATTGTTTGATATTTACTATAACATTACTAAGAGACATGATTGTCCATATATGTATGATAATGGTGCAGACCACCTCGCAATTCTGCCTTATGAGGGAACATCCGGAATTTAATTGTGCAAAAATTCTGTACACTTCCATGGCACATATCAGTGAAATTGGTCCAATGTCATCTGATGGATGGAAATTTAACTATTGACTACAGTGTTCAGTGTTGTTGTTGTTGTTGTTGTTGTTCTTGTTCCAGTCTTCAGCCTTAAGACTGGTTTCATGCACTCTCCTGGCTGCTCTTATCTTGAGCTCTCAGAATGTGTTCTATTAACTGATTCCTTCTTTTAGTGAAGTTATGCCACAAATTTGTGTTTTTCCCAATACTAGTCAGTACTTATCATTAGTTATGCAACGTACCCATCCAATCGTAGCACCACGTTCTGAAAGGTCCTGTTGTCTTTTTGTCCGAAGTGTTCATCGTCCACATTTCACTTCTGTACAATGCAACACTCCAGAAATATGCCCTCAGAAAACACTTTCTAGCTTTTGTCTATATTTTATATTTTGTGTGCTTTGGCTATCATCAGTTATTTTACTGCCCAAATAGCAAAACGCATCTACTACTTTTAGTTCCTCATTTCCTGATCTAATTTCCTCAGCATCGCCTGATTCAATTTGATGTATTCTATCACCCTTGTTTTGCATTTGTTGATGTTCATCTTGTATCCTCCTCTCGAGGCACTGTCCATTCTTTTCAACTGCACTTCAGAGACCTTTGCTGTCTGACTGTATTACAGTATCAGCAGATCTCCAAGTTTTTATTTCTTCTCCCTGGACTTTAACGCCCTCAAAATTTTTCTTTGGCGTTCTTTACCTCTTGCTTGATGTTCGGATTGAATAACTTCAGGGAGAGGTCACACTTGCCTCTCTCGCCCTTCTCAACCACTACATCTCTTTCATGCTCTTCAACTTGTATAACAGCCATCTGCTTCAGAATCACAAGAAGTGTGTTCCAGTCAACATCATCAAAAGCTTTCTCAATGTCTACAAAGCTGTAAATGTAGGTTTATCTTTCTTTAACGTGTCTTCTAAGATAAGTCATAGAGTTGGTATTGCCTTGCGTGTTCAAACATTCCTCTGGAACACACAATGATTTTCAGGAAGTTTCCTGCTTGGTCCCAACTAGATTAGATTAGATTAGATTAGATTTACTTTCATTCCAATTGATCCGTAGTGAGGAGGTGCTCCAGGATGTGGAACATGTCAGAAAAACAATACATGACAAATATTTACAACTAAAACAAATAAGCTAATGTACCATTCCACAGGTCCCAGGTGGAATGATCATCATTTTTTAATGAACACTAAGAGTCATTTTACAAATACTAATGCACTGAATTTAAAATAAAAAAGATTTTTATTTATTTATAAGGTAATAAACATGTAATACAACTACTGTAATACTTATTTACAATGCTGCAGTCATTTTTAACACAGCAGATATTTGCTTCTTTCAAAGTAGTAGTTTCCCTGCTACTTTTATTTTTTAACCAATGTAAGCAGAAATACAGATCAGCAATTTATGCGTATGCGGACAGGTTTAGGAATCAGTCACTTAATAAATACAGTATAGCAATTTATGCATATGTGAACAGGTTTCTGTGCCAGTCACTTATCGAGAATGAGGTTTGCTGATGCACATCATTAACAGGTGATTTACAGATATTACAAATTTTGTCAGTAAAAATACAGCAACGTGCTAACTATTTACATAACTGAATTTTTGTCTTTAATTTTAATCTATAATAAAATCCACATCACAGTTAGTTAGTTCAAATATGATACATGGAACAGATAATATGTCATATGAAATAGGTAAATAACAGAATTAAACAAACCAAACCATCAGCAAAGGCTGAATATTTTGCATAATAAATGCTTCAGTAATTACATGTGTGTGTGTGTGTGTGGGGGGGGGGGGGGGGGGGCCTTGTTAAAACGAAACTATACCTTGCAGATGGACAAAAATTATAAAGTTTTTGCACACTTAATGTAAAATTATTACTATGTATACCTGGACTTAAGACAGTCATGTCTTAGAGCTCAGTTGATAGTTACTACTTGGGAAAGTGACTCCGTTGCAAGTGAGCTGAATAGTCTGCATTTTACTAGCGATACATAGTGATATCCTCAAATCTACATAAGTAATTTCAGTGGTGATGTCATAGCTGTCATAAAGCAGAATATAGTAAAAGAGTAAAATAGCTTTTCCTGCAAAAATACTAGAATCCGTAGATGTCCCTGAGCTGATGTTGCCTTTAATCGCAAAATTTACTGTGAAACCAGTGGGGGTCACCATTGGTTCTAGCATGCCCAGAGTTAGAGCTGCAATGTGACTCAATCATTTGAAACATATATTACTAACAAAAAAAGCCAACACATATACAGTAGACTCCCGTTATTTCAAAATCGAATTAACGAAAAACTCGTAAACCCATACTAGCTATTCACTCCCTGCAAAATTGCATTGAAAAATCTACAGCCGTCATTTCTGTAATTGCTTAGATAAAAAAAATCTACTCACCAAATGGCAGCAGGAGAACACATGTATTAAAAAAAAAGGTATTACTTTTGCAAGCTTTCAGAACCAGTGGTTCCTTCTTTTGGCAGAAGAGTTGAAGAGGAAGGAAAAGGACTGCAGAGTTTTAAGAAAAGGGATAGAGTTTGGAAAAGTCACCCAGAACCCCGGATCAGGGGAGACTTACTGGACAGGATGAGAAGGAAAGACTGGGTAATATGTCAGACAGAGATTACCGCTAAAACATTGTGCATGCATTAGTAGCGCAAAAAGCTAAGTGCATTGTATGTTTTAGAGATGGGAGGAGAATGGTGAAAAATAGATAGATCAGAAAATGAAAGATGTAAAAAACTAAATCACAGTGAAGAAAGGAATAGTTACTGTGAAGAAATGTTGAGGCGGAAGAAATTAACATAAATTAATGCCAGGTGGGTTAAGAGACCCATGGACGTGTAGCGCCAGTTCCCACCTGCGGAATTCCCAGAAACTGGTGTCTGGCGGAAGAATTCAAATGGTGCATGTGATGAAAGAGGCCCCAAGGTTACGACCGTCATGTTGTACTTCCTCTGCAACAGGATATTCTGTGTTGACAGTTCACACCCTCTGCCTATGCCCATTCATCCTAACTGATTATTTGGTAGTTGTCATGCCGATATAAAAGGCCAAACAGTGTTTACAAAATAACTGGTATATGATTTGTTGTTTCATAGGTGACTCTTGCTTTCATAGTATATATTTTGCAGTTACAGGGCTGGTGTAGGTGGTGGTAGGGGGATGCTTGGGGCAAGTCTTACAGGTGGACGGTCAAGGGAGTAGGAGCCATAGGGATAGGTGCAGAAGCAGCATAGGCTCTGATAAGAACATTGTGAAGATTAGAAGGGTGATGAAAAGCTATTCTAGATGTGGTGGGCTATGTCGTGGACAGAATGGACTTCATTTCAGGCCTTGATTTTTAAAAGTCATGGCCTTGTCGACATAGCTGATTAATACATTGAAGACCAGGATAATACTGAGTGACCAGTGATGTACTCTGAAGTTGTTTTTTCGAGAGATCAGCAGTACCGGGATGGGATGTGATGGCATGGGAAATTTGCTTTTGAACTAGGCTGGTGGGGTATTTATATCCAGTAAAGGATAAGGTGAGAGAGAGAGAGAATGGTGTATTTATGCAACGAGTCTGCATCTGAACTAATACGTTTGCCTTGAATGGCAAGGCTGTATGAAAGGGAATGCTTGACATGGAATGGATGGCAACTGTCAAATGTAAGTACTGTTGTTTGTTAGTACGTTTAACGTGGGCAGAAGTGTGTAGCTGGCCTTTGATGAAGATGAGACCAACATCAAGAAAAGTGGCATGGGATTCGGAATAGGACCTTATGAAATTTAATTGGGAGAATTTATTTAGAGATCCCAGGAATTTTAACAGATCAGCCTCACCATGAGTCCATAGGGCAAAGATGTCATCAGTGTATCTAAACCAAACCAGGGGCTGAAGGCTTATGGGTCCCAGGAAAGCTCCCTCTAAGTGATCCATGAAAAGGTTGGCATGGGAAGGAACCATCCTGGTTCCTGTGGCCTACCCTGATGTACTTATATCTCTGCTCCTCAAAGAAGAAGTGTTGTTGACAAGTATAAAGTTGAGTAAGATGAGTAGGAAGGATGTCGTAAGTTTGGAATCAGGTGGGGGCAGGTTAAGGAAATGTTCAGCAGTAGACAGGACATGTATGTGGGCGTGTTGGTATAGAGGGAGGTGACATCAGTGGACATGCAAGGTGTGTGGTGGAAGTGGGATAAACAAGGATTTCAGACAATCTAGAAAATAGTTGATGTCTTTAATATAGGAGGGAAGTCTTTGTATTATAGGTTGAAAGTGTTGATCAACTGAAGCAGATATACATTTGTTGGGTGCTTTGAAGCCAGCAACGAAGTGCAACAGTGGTAGATCCTTAGTCTGCTGGGAGGATAATGATGGAGTCACCAGTTTTAGGGAATGAAGAGACTGGAGTTCTGTAGAGGACATGTTAGGATCATGTTGTAGGGACCTGAGGATGGACTGTGAAGCAATACTGGATGTGAAGAAT
Source organism: Schistocerca serialis cubense (assembly GCF_023864345.2). Classification (NCBI taxonomy): domain Eukaryota; kingdom Metazoa; phylum Arthropoda; class Insecta; order Orthoptera; family Acrididae; genus Schistocerca; species Schistocerca serialis. The sequence goes on from NC_064639.1 coordinate 96,874,031, forward strand.
TCTCAGGAGGATTGTAAGGGATGATTTTGAGGAGTGGTGGTGGATCAAGTTGGGATCATGGTTGGAACTGTTCCAAGGCAGGGTTCAGTGTCAGGTTTGCTGTTGTAAAGGTTTTGGGATTGGGTTGCCATGTGATTTCCAGTTGACATTACATGTGAAGGAATGTAGGTCCTTCACCAAAGCAGCATGATCAATGGTAGATTTAGGGCTGAAAGTAAGACCCCAGGATAATACAGATAATTCAGTAGGGGAGAGTGCTTTAGATGAGAGTTTAAGAATACTGTACTGTTGTGACTGGTTCTTGTGGTTATGAGTTATTATTGGCAAAAAAACGTCATGGAGGAAAACATAGCAGAGAGAGACTGATGGTGGTCTTGCATTGTAATTCAGCTGGTCCTCAGAAGCTCACGATTGGAAAACACAAAAATTCAAAGTTGTTTGAAAAATGTCAACCTATTCAATCTGCCCTATTAGGTTGAGACTAACAATAAAGCTTCGATGACCACATCTGTGTTCCATAACTGACTCTTGAACTTTCAAAAACAGATGGCTGAGAAGAGGAGAGAAATTTCACTAACATCTGGACCACTGGTTGGCAAATCAGTTTGGATGCTCTGCAACTTCCAAACATGGTAGTCGTCCTCGAAGCTGTGCACTTATATCAGCTAACACCACAAGCTGTCTGCATTCATTGGATCGAGAGATAATCGCCTCAATAGAGCATAATTATGGACGCTGACTTGTTAAGACCTCCATCAGTACAATCGAACTACAAGAAACAGTTCCACATTGGAATGTACTGTAAGCTATCTGCAACATACATTCCAAGAAAAGAAAAGAAAATGACAGACCATGAGGGAATTATTTGAATGTGACGGATATCAGTATATGTATGACGTACAAGTATAGATAAACAAATGATTACAATTTCAGAAAGAAATAGATGATTATTTTCAAGATAGAGAGGTTCACAAAGTGAACAATTAAGTGAAACATTGATCCACCTCTGCCCCTTATGCAAGCAGTTATTTGGATTGGCATTGATTAATAGAGTTGTTTGATGTCCTCCTGAGGGGTACCATGCCAAATTCTGCCCAATTGGTGCACTGGATCATCAAAATTCTTAGTTGATTTGTGGACCCTGACCAAAATGCTCCAAATTTTATCAATTGGGGATAGATCCAGCAACCTTGTTTGCCAAGATAGCATTTGGCAAGCATGAAGACAAGAAGTAAGCATAAAGACAAGAAGTAGAAACTCTGGTGTTGTGCAGGTGGGCATTATCTTACTAAAATGTAAGCCCAGGATGGCTTGACATTACTCTTTAATTCAAACTTCATTAAACCAAATTGGCTGTTTTTCAGTCCCTTGAAATTTGGTTAAAAGAATCTGTACTGTATATAGAAAATTCGGAAGATATTTGAGTGAATTTTTGATGGTGACAGGGAAGGTGTTGTCCAGGACATTTAAGAACATGCACAGTTTTCTGCATCCAAACACCTACAGTGAAATTGGTACATTCTTCCAAACATGCGAGAAGACCATAAGAACTGACATTAATATATTTGCCTCTTTCTGCTACTCGTGGCATCATGCAGTTGAAGGATGCCACTGGATGTGGCACTGACTCAACAAGTCGTTGGAAGTCGCCTGTGGAAATATTGAGCCAGGATGTCACTATAGCTGTCCATAATTGTGAAAGTGTCACTGCTGCAGGATTTTGCACACAATCTTTCCTCTTGAATATTTCCCATAAATGTTTGACGAGATTCGTGTCGGACGATCTGAGTGACCAGACCATTCTCTCGAGTAGTCTGGAATGTTCATCAAATCAGTTGTAAACAATTGTGGCTCGGTGACATGGCGTGTTTTCATCCATAAAAATTCCATTGTTCTTCGGGACATCCATGAATGTCTGCAAAAGGTCCCCAAGTTGCTGAACATAACCGTTTCCAGTCAGCAATCAGTTCATTTGCACCAGTGGACCCAGCCCACACCATGTAAATACAGCCCACGCTATAAGGGAGCTACTACCAGCTGGCACATTGCCTAATGGATATGTTAGTCATATGTCTCACATTGATCTTGTGGTTGTGTCGCTTGTCTGTTAGTACTGACAACTTACACAAATTCTTGATCATTAAATGAAGTCCATCAGCCAGAGTTGCCCATGTTTAGAGGTACTGCCTGAAATTTCATGTTTTTGGAACACTGTTGACACTGTAGACCTCGGGATATTGAATTTTCTAATGATTTCTGAAATGGAGTGTCCCATGAGACCAACTACCATTCCACATTCAAAGCCTGTTAACCCCTGTCTTTCGGCCATTACAATGTTGGAAACCTTTTCACATACATACCTGAGAACAAATGACATCTCTGGCAATGCACTGTCCTTCTATACCTTGTGATCCCAATACTATCGCCCCTATATGTGTGCACATTGCTGTCCCATGACTTTTGCCACCTCAGTATACTATCAACATTCGCACAGTTGTATAGATATTTTCAGTGCAATACAGATACAAAGATAAATGGAGATACGAAGCAAATGAAATTCAATTCCTGTGTAATGAGTACCCAGAGCCACGGGTTCCTACCAGCTTCCAAATTTTTTTCAGTGGAGTTACAGTCCACCAAGTGTATTCTAACAACATATTACACTAATGACTGTCTTGATTCACATGAGAAACCAAACAACCATCACCACCAGTTTTCCTCTTATGTTAAACAATAATTGCATCGTGTTTGAAGAACCAATTTAAGTCAAAAATATAGAAATATACTACCATTATTTACATCTCTTTCCTATAGGAACTGCAAAGACAAAATTAATGTGAACACATCATGCACAAGGTGCATTTACACATTTTTCTCGCACCCTTAATACGAAAGAAACAGAAAGAAACCCTCATATGTGATACAATGGTAAGTACAGTTAACAGTGCTTTGCAAGGTGTGTTAGTAGATGTAGCTGAGGATTTTTTTCTGGCTTCTGACTCTCATTCGCATGCATTTTCCTTTAATTATTCTTTACTTCACCATCATGCCTTCTGAATTAGTCTTGACCTACTTTACAAAATGTAGCCTACTCCATCATATCCACTGAATGAGGCAGCTCTGTGTTGTAGTACACTAGATTCACATTTGGGGAGGAATGAGCTCAATTGCACACAGATTATTGTCCAGCCCAAGTATGTGAACCACTTCTGGCATTGTCATCACAAGATCTCATAATCTTACTTCTTTCCAGAATTAAAACCAATGAGTAGTTCAAGACTCTAGGGATTCTGTTTGTCTGTGCCACTCCCCTCCACAGAAAACACACACACACAAATATGAGGCCCTCTTGAATGTGAGTTTATTTATTAGTGCTATTGTGTATGTTCGAAATCTTTATGGTTAACCTAGTGTCTAGTTTTCTATGTAAGATACACTGACAGATTTTTTTCCCCATCATTCATTGTTTTATTACTGTTAGACGAGAAATAAATTAGAGATAATCCTCTGTATATCAATTGATGTCTTTTGCTCGTCCATTTCATGTAGCTGCTGATCCTCATTCAGCTCGCCGGGAGTTCCTGTCATACTGTCTCTCCCTTATGAGAGCACACAATGGTGAACATCTTGACAGCTTGCCGATATTAGATGTGTCTGCTCTGAAACATATAGCATATGTGTTTGATGCACTAATATACTATATGCGTTCTGGAACTGAGACGGCAGATGCTGAAGTCTTGAGAGATGGCATGCCAATGGAATCGTGGAATGACCAGGTACTACAGCACTTGCACAGTTATGAACTCATTATATCTGCAAGTTTTGTATTTTGTCTGGTTTCACACACATCACCGTGAAGTTTTAATTGTTTGATTTGTATAGCAAATATTTTCTGTGGTAACGGTGTGCCAAAACATAAAGATTGTAGCATCTATTTAACATGTAACTGTAAACAAATTTTACACTTTGAATTCAGTTTACCTCTTGGTGCTACAAAGTGAGTTCTTGAACAGTGGATTCTTAAAGGCGTAACATTAGCATAAAAATTATAAAAAAAGCAGTTTCGGTGGGCAAGAGACAAAACTGATAGAGCCAAACTTGCAAAGTTTTTTAAATCGAGTCTTGCAACATCTCTGCTATGTATTTATGCATCATCATTTTTGTTGCCATAACAATTTCTTTTGAAGTTTTTTCGTGCACACTTTTCTTAAGATAACCTTAAAATGCAAAATTTGTTGTTTAAGGCAAATGCAAATATTTAAATTTCAGGATGAAAATGATAATGAGGAGGCTGATGATGAGTTGAGCCATACAGCAGCTATGGAGACTGATTCACTAGATGATCAGGAAGTGTCTGCGCCTCCCCTTTCTGGAATATCTGGTGTGGGACCTGCTGGAAAGGGACGCAAAAACCCTTTCTTACAGCGATCTGACTCAACTCTATGCTTAGGCTGTCCACCGCCAGATCCATTTGATACTCCGATGGCAGAGGCATTGCCTCTTGCAGACCAGCCCCACTTACTGCAGCCTAATGCTCGTCGTGAAGAACTCTTTGGGATGCCTAAACAACCTATAACAGTACCACCTGCAGCAGGTATGGTTTAAAGTAGTTAATTTGTTGTTATTTTATGTATTACTACATTACTATTGGTAGACTGTTTGTTGTGACTGGAACCACTTTCTTCCTTCTTTTAGCAAAAGCACAGCTTAATGTTTGTTTTTCCTATTTATTCTCCTGACAAAGTGACTTCTAAAGAGCAATTTGTGCTTCCTAAAGTTCGCGCGCGCGTAGCTTGGGTGAAAAGGGGGGGCAGTTCATTTCAGCTACTCCTGTTTTGGCATTTCGTATAGAAACTGTAGTTCTGTTTCAGATTTTAGTTCTATAGTCTGAGTTGTTTGGTGATGTAAGGAAACACTGGCTTGTGGAAAGTGTGGCAATTCCAAGTAATAGAAAAACAATGTTGTGACTGCAAAGTCATATTATATTGAAGCCTTTCTTTGGAAAATAAATCTATCCGATTTGTCTTTGTTTCTCACCTTCACCATAATATTCAGTTTTCACGGAAGCATTGTGTTTTCTTTTGTGTATCTAAAATTTATTTTACTGTTTTCCAAACAGTAATAATCACTGTTTTATGGCAGTAAAATGTCACAATCAATATAAACGAATCGTGAATCACGTCTTCTCATTTTAGTAGCTGTGAACTAACTGGATCATGAATGTGGCAGGTGTCAGCACTCCAGGTATATGCAACCCCCTGGAAGTACTGCCAACACGACTGGGACTATCAACGAGGTCTTCGGACTGTGGCCCGGCAGCCACTGTGAGCTCAACACACTTGGGTCCGGCAGTGCCGCAGCCGCACTCCTCACCCCAGCCAGCGGCCAGCGTTGCTGCAGCTACTCCTGCTCCTGCTCCAGTTGTTCCTGCAGAAGGCACAAATTCTGCAGTTCCGGGTGCGCCCTTGCAAGGAACCCGTGCAGCTGAAGGCTCTGTTGCTGCACCTGCAAAGGATATTGTGTCATTTCCAAGGTTTGTTGCATCCTGTAGGAATTCTACTTTTAAAAAGGAAAGCTTAACCTTGAATACAAGTTGGGAAATTGATAGTTGTATCAGCTGTTCCAACAGTCCAGTAAAATTTGACAGCCCAGACATTTTCCAGTTACCTGCCCAGCTCTTACCTATGTGCTTTGAAGTTAAAAGAAAGACATAATATTCTGTACACATTTGAAGGCCATTCAAAATACAGTATGTCATAGTTTTTTTCTCAGTAGAGTGAAATAAAAAGAACAGCAGTCAAATAATTGTCGAATCTAATTAGAAGACTGCAGTGGAGATGACGTTTATGGAGGAAAGAACACTTAGTCATCCAGCAACCCGCACCACTAACATTTCCAAATCCAAAAATAATTGCTGAACGCGTGACGATGCAGGATGAAGGAAAGGAAAAAGTAAAATAAAGAAGACACCTTAGTTACGGGTTACTAAATTTTCATAATTTTAAAATATGTTTCAAAACAAACTTTTCATTTTTTGTGGTGGGTGTTCAATAACTGTAAGAACAACTCGTATATAACAAGAATATGCATTTTTGGTAATACATGCTGATTAAAACTAAAAAAAATAAAGTTTTGCTAAAAATTAAAACAATATATGCAGTAGCAGGCTTTTATTATAAGATTACTGTGCTTATTGCAGAACTTTTATTTGCAGTCGCCATTTGTTTTGAGATATTGCTGTTTATTTTTATTGTTGAAATTGAAATTTTCTGTCAGTGCTCATGCCTCTACTAAACATTATAGTTTCTTTGTAAACTGAGATGTCAAGATTTTACACTCTAGCTGAGTGTATACAGTAGTGGTCACTTGTGACAAGTTACAACTGTGTGTCAGACCAGACAAGTAACGTGGATACCTGCCTTCAATGGGCAGTGCACTGCACTGTCAGTTGCATCTGAGCAGACATCTCGAACCTACTTGAAGTTTCAACTTGTTACAAGTTTCTTCCTCTATTCTTTCATAACTGTTTCTTTCAAATTAAACAATGGAAATCCCCCCTCCCCTCCAGTGTCCTCCTTACCCCCACCCAATTGCCTTTGCCATCATGCACTGCTGCTGCTCATAGTGTGGCTTCAGCTGCGACAGATTGTGGTCATGCGCATATGTTTGTTTGTTTGTGTGTGTTTGTGTGTGTGTGTGTGTGTGTGTGTGTGTGTGTGTGTGTGTGCACACGCGCGCTCGCGCTTGTAGTCCATTTTTGTTTGTTATGCCTATCTGCGATTCAGCATCTCCACTATATGGTGAGTAGCAACTTCCTTTCAGATTATCATTTTGCCTCTCTGTATGTGAACTCCATAGTTTTTTAAAGAAAAAGCGCTAGAATGTTCATTCCTCAAGTAATGCATAAGCAGCTGAGGATAGAAAAGAAGAAATGCTCCTGAATAATGTGTCAGATTACTTACTTTATATTTAAAAACAAAGATGATGTGACTTACCAAACGAAAGCGCTGGCACGTCGATAGACACACAAACAAACACACACATACACACAAAATTCTAGCTTTCGCAACCAGCGATTGCTTCATCAGGAAAGAGGGAAGGAGAGGATGGATATATGTGTGTGTGTGTGTGTGTGTGTGTGTGTGTGTGTGTGTGTGTGTGCGCGCGCGCGAGTGTATACCCGTCCTTTTTTCCCCCCTAAGGTAAGTCTTTCCGCTCCCGGGATTGGAATGACTCCTTACCCTCTCCCTTAAAACCCACATCCTTTTGTCTTTCCCTCTCCTTCCCTCTTTCCTGATGAAGCAACTGCTGGTTGCGAAAGCTTGAATTTTGTGTGTATGTTTGTGTGTCTATCGACGTGCCAGCGCTTTCGTTTGGTAAGTCACATCATCTTTGTTTTTAAATATGTTTTTCCCACGTGGAATGTTTCCCTCTATTATATTCAGATTACTTACTTTGGTATACCAAACTGTTGTTAGAGAAGTATACAAAAATATACATCAAAGTTCACAAATTGTATTGTGCACCCCATTGAAATAAGTCCCTTCAGTTCCAGAAATGTAAGGGAGGGGGTACTGCTAGGCATACTTACTTACTGTACATCTTTCCTTTATTTGCATCACTATGTACTCTGTGCAGACGACTGAGAAGTGCGTGCCAGTGAGAGTTTCCTGTTGTGCCAGTTATAGGGCTTCTTCCCATTCCATTCATGTACTGAGTGCAAAAAGGAGAATTGCTTAAACATCTGTGTATGCGCTGTAGGTAGTCGTAATCTTGTCTTCACAATCCCTACAGTAGCAATACGTAGGGGGTGGTTGTATGTTCCTAGGTTCGTCCTTACAAGCTGTTTCTTGAAATGTGTTGGCCATTAGGGCATTGTTTGCATCTATCTGTAGATGTCTGCCAGGTCCATTTTTTCTGCTCATCTTGTCACACTCTACCATGGGTGCCGCAACCCTGTGACCATTCGTGCTGCTGTTATTTGTATGTATTCGACATCCCGTTAGTCCTGTTTAGTACAGGTCTTATAAACTTCAGCAGCGTTGTAAGATTGGTCACCCAAGTGGTTTGTCAACAATCTCCATTGTAGTCTGGTTATATTGTCCTGCTATACCTACAGCTTAGTCTATATGATCTTTCAGTATCCGCCCCCTGGAAATTGTTGCATCCAGATATTTGTGAGAGTTGACTGATTCCAATTGTGACTTGTTGATGCTGCAGTTGTAGAACACTAATTTTTTTCATTTTATGAAGTATAAAATTTTGCACTTCTGTACATTTAAAGGAAGTTGCAAACTTCTCACCACACAGAAAACTTATCAGGGTCTGACTGGATGTGTTTGTAGATTTCTTCAGATAGTGCTTCATTTAGATAACTGCATCATCTTCAGAAATTTTGCTGTTACTGTTAGTATTGTGTACACTGTCATTAATATATACAATATGAACGACGTGTGTTTCGACAGGCTTCCTGTTGCAGACCAGAGTTAACTTCTGCTTCTATCAGTGACTCCCCATATGAGATACCATGCTGCATTCTCCCTGCCAAGAAATCGCCAATCCGGTTGTAAATTTTGCAGGATATTGATCTCAACAATAAGCATAGGTGTGGTATTGAATCAAATGCTTTTCAGAAGTAAAAAAGTTCTGCGTTACCTGTCTACCCAGATGTGTGGATTTCAGGATGTCATAAGGTGAAAATTGCAAAAGGATGTCAAATGATTAGTGTTTTATTAATCCATGCTGGTTGGGATGAAGGCGATCATTATGTTTGAGGATTCTGCAACCTATGCATGTTAGTCTGATAGGATGAAAGTTTGATGGATCACTTTTGCTGCTCTTCTTGTAGATGAGTTTGACCTGTGATTTCTTCAAATAGTTGATACAGTTTTTTGTTTGTTATGTATGGTATATTATAGTTTAATTCAGTTGCAAATTCTCTATATAATCTTGTAAGTATTCTATCAGTCCCTGGAGCTCTTTCGAAATTGCCGATCTAAGCTGACACTGTTATCTATATTTTTTTGTCATTGCACTGAGTCGTATCCCTATTTTAAGTTACATTTTGGAATGAGTCTGGTGGTTAGTACAAACATTCAATTAAAAGTTTATGCCCAAAAAAATCTCACATGCAACTTCAATTTCTATCTCTGTGGATTTGAGTTTTTTGTTTGCTGTGTACACCATTTCTCATTAGACTATTCTTTCAAGATTCAGTTAAAATTTCCTAAAAATCTCAGACCTATTAATTTCTAGTTTTAACCAGCTTTTTGCTTCTATTATTGTTTTGGTTTGTTGCTTCAAACTCAGCTGTTGGCTGTGAATGTTTCATCAATCAGTAGGATTTTCGTACTCTAACCTGTGAGAGTTTTTTGTTTGATATTACACCAATGCTTCAGGCTCTCTAACTGCTGCTGCTATGTGGACTGGATGGAGACTGGCTCAGCTACCTGAGTAGCAGCCTGTAATTGGCTCAGCTACCTGAGTAGCAGCCTGTAATGTGCAGTGCACACACAATCCATTTGAGGATCCTACAGTTCTCTGCACTGTAGCATAAGTATAACAAGTTGTGGCCTAGCATCTCACAGTTCATTTGAAGTATCTGGTTCTATTTGACTCAGAACTAGAGGGCCACAATCAGTTCTGAGGCCAATGGTACAGATTGTTAGCTTCATTGAAACTCTGTGAGTGCGGATGATATCTGCCAGTCACTGGAATGATCTAAGTGCTATCTCTAGGATATATACGCACCAGAAAATACCTGGGAATTTTTTCATCCAGGAAAAACATGGGAATTTTTCATTGTTTTAGTTTTCAGTTATTTTTGTAATTTTGACTGGGAAGAACTGATACTCTATCAAACTATTACTGTATCCCACTACTGCAGAATAATACTGCAGCAATAAAACATAAACAAGAGAAAAACGCCAAAATAAATCTACAAAAAATTACTGTGTACCCACAGGCATCTGCCAACAGCAAAATGTGTCATAAGGTCAAAGGCGTTAGGATGAAGACTATGCAGTACTTCGTAACAACAAACTGCTTCTGATGACAGTGGCATCACAGCTGTTTGAATTAGTTTAGTTTGAGCAGTTGCCAGCGGACTCGTGTGCATGCGCAGTTCTGTTCCGTATGAGCAGTACCTTCTCCCGCATCTGATTACATGAAGCCAGATGCTAATCAGAGAAATTTTCATGGCGCATCCAATCTGACAGATTTGCACAGAGCAGTCTTGAGTTGTAGTGGGGATGGGGTAGTCTTCATGTGACCCGTGTCTACTTTTAGTGGCTTCACTGTTTCCTCATGTACAGCTCTCATGTCAAATGAAAACAAAACGGATTTCTGTGGCCGGGCGCTATCAAGTGAATTAAAGTACTTCCACATAATTACAGAGGGCTGAAATATATTATTAGTTTAAGTTTTATGATTTTATTTTATTTCCACATTTTTGGCTTGCTATGGAAATTTGGCTTTTATTAATCTTTTTCACTGAGGCAATCAGTTTATTTGAAATGAAGGGTTTCATTCCACAGTATAGGATAGTTCCAACTGTTCACTGAATTTCAAGTGCACGGTTTCATCTTCTGGCATGTATTGCATTTTGCCATGATAAAGAACGAAACATGAGGTAGTACAGTACTGATACTCAAAGGGAATTTACTTCCCAAAAACCACACTGAAAAGCTTAATTTCAGGTTGGGACCTACTTCATTGTGAATCTGGACGTACGAATGTGCACTTAAAGCTGAATTATACATTTTAGTATGGTTTATGAAATTCCGATGCTGTTGGAGTATCCTCTTATGGCATGTTTCTTTATGACGTAATGTGAGATATCCTAAAGCTTTATAATTACATACGAACTTCCTATGCCATCATTGCTGTGCAAGCCCAGTAACACCTGTTTTTTGGTGTTCTCTGGCAGTTGCTGAAATGAACCTATTTCTAACACGTCTTGGGAAAAAATTGCTAATGGTGGTTTGAAAACTGTTACTTTAAAAGTAAATTTTCTTTTGCACAAAATTAATTATGTTACATGTGAGAATGTGCTTTAAATTTCTTGAATTGCAGAGCGTTTGACGCTAGTTTAAAACTTAACATTTTCAGGACTGGCCAGTTAGAATTATTTCGAGCCCAGAAGACCAGACATTTATGTCGTTATTTTAAATTTTACTGGCACATTTGTGTGATGTATCTTAAAGTGTAACACACGCCAAAAAAGACCAATATTACATGTGAATGCTTAGCTTCTCTTGTAGCTAAACTTGTATATTAATTTAAGCTATTAACTTTTCCTATTTATGTGTTCGCACTGCTTAACAGTGGTGTTGCTATTGGCTGAACACATCCCATGTCCTGTGCTCTCAATATCTGCTGTCATCGGCTGGGGAGATCATGTGACACGAGCTATGATTGGCTTACTTTAAGGGCATTGCAACCTCATTTTCAATGCCCTAGAAATTAACGCTCCAAGTTTGGTGGAATTCAAATTTATACTTTCATAATTACGAAAATATGCAGTGTATTTTAAAATGAAAACATGCAAGTACTTACTGCTGCACATAATATTTTTATTTTATTTTGTTTTGTTTTTGTTTGGTAGGTATTGTTTTCTGAAGTGGTGGCTGGAAGCTCTACGCCAATGATGTAAAAAACGTTAACCATTCAAAGGATTTATAAACAGTTCCATGGGAAAGTATACTGTCGCTTAACATGGAAGAAGTCTATTTTCACCTGGGAAAAAGTGTGTTTTTTAACTGGGAAACCTGGGATTTTTTTTTCCTTGTCCGTATATACACTCTGGATCTCGAACGATAGATGGCAGTCATTGTCTGTTCCTCCCTCAGAGTCTCAATGTTCGTTTGCTGCATACAGGCTTTCGACCACAGGGTTTCAATGAGATGCCAGCACTCTGTCACCATAATCTCTGGGCATGCTTCAGTGACCACTGTGTGGTCATCCCCCCCCCCCCCCCCCCCCCCCCCCATATATAAGGCTTGTTCAGGCATGCATGGGTCTGCCTGGGTCAACGATTGTTTCCCTAGCGTCTCGTGGGATCCCTGTGGAATGGTCCCCTCAAACTACTACTGACGGAACGGGTGTACCGTCAGGTAGTACCCACAGCCCCTCATCAAAGAGAGCTCGGTTGATCAGACCTCGCGAAAACAAGTCTCGGAATCATAGCAACAGAGCATTAGTGTGCCATAGCATTTTCATTGTAATGGAGCAAAGAGGGGGTACCTCTGAGAAGGTCACCCCTTTCTATATTCACAAGGCATTGGAAGGTATTGCTAGGGTCTCTAAAAAGTGTCAGATGACTTCATAATGGAACACTTTTAGCTAAAACTACTACTTCAAACCAAATATCTAAGCTTCTGGGATGTAAGGCCTTATGTGACTACCCAGTCGAGGCTGAGTTGCGTAACACCCTTAACTTTAGTAAGGGGGTGGTTACCTGCTACGTATGGCAGTTGTGAAGGCTCAGCTCATGAATCGGGCAATTCTTGTACACTTTCTGCGAAATGTGTTAACTGCTCCACAATCACCCAGTGTGGAACAGAAAGTGAGAGGTTTACAATGAGGAAAGGAAAATTCAGGAGTTGGAAAGTCAAGAGGCAGATATCCTATAGTGAAGCTAAAAAAGCCTCCAGAGCTATGAAACCTCCGGTTTTTGCTACTTATTTTGCATCAGCCCGTAATGCGCTAATCACCAAATGTGATGCCTCCACACAAACTCAGATCACAGATTCAAGTACAAGCACATGGTTCAAATGGCTCTGAGCACTATGGGACTTAACATCTGTGGTCATCAGTCCCCTAGAACTTAGAACTACTTAAACCTAACTAACCTAAGGACATCACACATATCCATGCCCGAGGCAGGATTCGAACCTGCGACCGTAGCAGTCGCGCGGTTCCGGACTGAGCGCCTAGAACCGCTAGACTACCACGGCCGGCTACAAGCACATGCACTTGTCGATGTGCTTGTGGGGGAAATACTCCACTTGAAACTGAAGTTGTTCGAAAGCTGTCAGCAGTGAGCTTACCACCTAAGCCGCACGACACAACTCGCCATCAGCAGCCAACTAAACCATTCCCACAACCCAAGTAACCACCTCCCCCCATAAATAAAGGAAAACATCCATCAAAAAGTAGTTCCAAATCCAAGAAAGCAGTAGTTAAATCTTCGGATCGGCGAGCTCTCTCCCACTCTGATGGGGCTATGCTCTTGGGGATATGGACTTCCAATCGAAGGAGCCAGAGAGCCAGAAACCAGCTAACATTTCCCCTAAGCAATGGCTTCCACAGGAACTTCTGTGTTGCAGTGGAATTGAAATGGATATTGCTCACATTTGGAAGACTATCAGCTCCTGGTCCAAGAGAAACCATTGTGCATCTGCTTATAAGAAACGTTTCTTAAAGTCATTGACAGACCTGCGTTATGGGGTTACCACCCATACAGGTAGGATGATACTTCTGGACACAGGACTACAGGTCAAGTGGCTGGTTTCATTGCTAATAGATGCCACTCTTCTCCTGTCCCTCTTTATCACGATCATACAAGCAATTCCATGAAAGTTCTACCACCTTTCAATGTCTCAGTGTGTTCTTTGTATCTTCCACCTAATGATGCCGTGCATGCTGACGCACTGATAGAACTCTTCCAGGCACTCTCAACACCACATTCCTCGTTGTGGGTGGGACTTCATTGTACACAATGTGCTGTGGTGATGATTGAGCGACTTATCCATTCTGAGAATATCTGCCTTCTGAACATGGGTCAGATGTCACATTTTTACACAGCTACAAAATCTTTTTCAGCCATTGACTTTTGTTTTTGTTCCCTAGCTGTTGCAGGAGAGACAGTGGGCCATATTACTTGTGAGACCCAAAGGGCTGCCGTAGAGTCCATCCACCAGTGTAGTAACCATCTCAGACGATGGTGTGTACCTTGGTGGAATGACGATTGTCGATTGGCAATTAGGGCCAGACAAACAGCTCTGCGGAACTTCAAACACTATGAAACTGCAGAAAACCTTCATGCTTTCAGATCTGCGGCAGCCACATGCAATGCGAATGATAAAAGTACGAAAGAAGGCTTCCCGGAGGGAATTCATGTCTTCCATTAATTGGTCCACTTCCAGAAGTTTGGGACTCAATATGATGGATTTCCGGCAGTACACGTCCCCTTATGGCCCTGTCAAGTAATGGGGTCTTGATAGGCATGCCAGAAGACATGGCTTGGACTTTTGCTGAGCACTTCTTTGCTGTCCTACGTCATTCAGACAAACTCCTGCTTTTCAAGTGTTCCATAGGACTGCGGAGATGTGGGAGCTCAATTTAATCTCGGATAATGGCGAAGTCTACAACCTATCGTTCTCCATGTGGGAACTGGAATCAGCCTTGTCTGCGGCCAGAGTCACTGCTCCGTGACCTGATGAGATCCATTATACCGTGCTTCCTCATCTGTGCCCTGAAGCGGGAGAGCACCTCCTCTCTTGTTTCGATCAGATCTTGTTTGATGGACAGTACCCCCCCCCCCCAACTTGGAAGGTGGCAATATTAATTCCAATCTGGAAACTGGGCAAGGACCGTAGCAGCCCTAACAGCTACTAGAATGTAGCACTTAGCATTTGTATGGGTAAGACCCTTGACACATGGTCAAACGCAGCCTCATCTGGCTGCTTAAATCCCGAGGTCACCTGAGCTGCTCCCAGTGCAGTTTCAGGCACTACCATTCCACCCTTGGCAACTTAATTGTACTGGAGACAGCAACACTGGAGTCCTTACGCTGAAACCATTGTAAAAGAAGCCCTTGAAAGCATATGACACTACTTGAAGGTGCAACATCCTTTGCCAACGCCATGAATGTGGACTACATGGATGCATGCCACTTCTTATCCAATCCTTTCTCAAGGACTGGCGTTTTCAATATCACGTTGGCGATGCCTTGTCTGACTATTCAAGAGAATGGGAACCCCCAAGGCAGCGTCCTCACTATCACATTGTTTGCCGTCGCTGTCAATGGCATTTCCTCTGCAGTTGGACACCCTGTCAAGTGCTCCCTCGTTTTTGGATGACTTTGCAATCTTCTACAATTCCTCCGATCTTACAACGATGATGAGGCAGATACAGCTGACCATTAGGAGGCTGGAAACCTGGGCCAGGACAATTGGTTTTTGGTTCTCACCAGAGAAGTTTAGACGCGTCAGTTTTAACTGTACTCTTCGAAGTTTTAACCAACCAGTGCTCACAATGGAGGACATTATTTTATGTTTTCAAGGAACTGCACCCTTTTTGAGTTTTATTATTTGACTTGAAATTAACTTGGTTTCCACATCTCAACTACCTACGAACAAAGGGCCTCCAGTTATGGGATATTGTGAAATGCCTTAATGGAAAAACATGGTAAGCTGGCAGGTCCCACTTCCTGCAGTTTTACAAGGCATTTGTTCGATCACATTTTAGATTGTGGCGCCATGGTCTACGGATCAGCCCGTACTTTCCTACCTCAAGATGTTAGATGCTGTCCATCGTGGGAGCATTCGGATATCGAGTGGAGTCTTTCGTACCAGCCCAGTTCCAAGTTTGTGTGCAGAGACTGGTGAACCACCACTCTGGATTCAGCGATGTATCCTTTTGGCTTGACAGGCTCTGAAAATATCAGTGTCACCTCAGTCATTGGCATTTAGTTCAGTGGTCCAACCCACCTTTGAACGGCTGTTCAGGAATTGGCCCCATGCGATCAAGCCATTTGGGCTATGTGCTGCAGACTGTCTTGAGGATCCGGATCTATCAGACACCAAAATATACAGCCAGGGATGGAATGCATTGCTGCCTTGGCAGGCCCAAAGTGATTTTAAGCTTGACATACTACAAGAAAACTGTAGTGTTTATCTCTGTCTGTGCTAAATAGTTCAAACTTCCTGTAGTCGATAAGAATTAAAGAATCTAGAAAAACATCATTAATTAATTGTAGTTGGTTTTTCACAAATTGACATCCTTGTTAACGGGACTGTTTTGTTCTTCTTTAGGTCAAACTTCGATGCATTCGATCATCTTTTCCGTGAAATAGAAGAAGAAGAAGCACAGCAACTTCCAGAAATTCCAATATCAATGGATAACAGTAATAGTGGAGGGAATAATGTCGGAGCAGCTCAGACGTCATCGTCAGCAGACGAATTCCCACAAGATCTCTCTTTCAACAAGGAAACCCCAAATAGTGCAACATCTGCAGAGATTGAGAAAATGGATGTGGACAATGAAGATTCTCAGGACTATGTGTCAGATTCAGATTCTAGCAGCCCATTTTCTCCCAAAAAAGTGTCTATTCTGTCTAGTAGCTGCGAGGGTCCAGCTGACCTTAGTAAGCCTGGTCCAAGTGGGATACGGGCTACTTCCAAATCTGCTTCAGCTCAGGACACGAGTGTTGCACTTAATCCTCCTCCAGCATCTGCAGGTGAGTGCTGTTATTTGGCTTGTCTACATATTTTCAGAGTACCCTGTCTTGTTAAATAATAGTTTTCAGTTATTATTAACTTATTGCATGTTTGTGGCGTGCCTTTTGCCATCAGCATTTCCTTGGACTGTGAGTGTGGTGGCACAGCGTTTACTTATATTGGGAGACTGTCCAAAACTTCATTTCCCATCTTTTGTCTAGACGTGATAGCTTGTGCTTCCTTCCTTCCTTTTTGGAAATTTCCTTGTTTCGTTGCTGATACCTAACATCCCCATGTAGCTTTTTGTTGAGGTCTTTTTTGTTGAGTCATTACAAAATCCAGGGAACTGCTATAATGTAGGTAAACACAAACAATGGGATCCTGATTCTGTGGTTTTTTATTGTCACAATGTGTTTGGTGAGTTTCACCTAGAGAAAAATATTGAGATATCTGTACTTGTACAGATTGATATTTCAGTGTGGAGTGCAAATTGTACCCAGGAATGTTTGATTGGTGTGACCAATTTGATAGCGGATCAACCACAAGCACACATGACTAAAAGTTATTTTATTCCGGAGAAAGTAAAAGTCTCCACGAAGTTCGTCCTTTAGGAGTAATTGTGTGTTCCATAGTGTGTGTATGACAGAGATGATGTGTATGATCCGTCTACTGAAGCAAAAGTGGGCGCACTGTAATTTTTGGATGGTGTTGCATATAAGGTTGTTCTTCATTTCAGTTGTCATGTACACTTAAGTCGTTCTCGCTTCCCACGCCCGGGTTCCCAGGTTCGATTCCCGGCGGGGTCAGGGATTTTCTCTGCCTCGTGATGACTGGGTGTTGTGTGATGTCCTTAGGTTAGTTAGGTTTAAGTAGTTCTAAGTTCTAGGGGACTGATGACCATAGATGTTAAGTCCCATAGTGCTCAGAGCCATTACACTTAAGTAAAGTGAAATATGAAGCCAACATTAAGAATATTATGTGATAATGCAGCTTCCCATTTCCAATGGAAGGTGCAGTATATAACATTTTAACAAATCAACCGTAAATGAAAATATTTATTTTTTAAGCGATGTCATGTGGAACTTGTGACATGTCACTCTTGTTCTGTGTGATGTGAGATGAAACTGGCCAGGACAAGAATTGCTTTATGATATATGCAAATATTTATATTGGTCCAAGACACAGTTAGTAACTTTTAGGAAAAAGGGATTATGAACGGAGTACATATTCTAGCAGTGCTTTACAAGACCATGAAATTAGTCTGAAGCATAGAATGGAGATGTTGGTGCTGCTAGATGTGGCTGTCTTTTTGCTGGTGCTGTCCTTTTGAAAGGTTGTTCTGGTTCTGAGGATGAGAACAGATTATAGGATGTTTGCTGCCAAAAGCATGGACCCAGGTTATAATCTTTAGTACGTGGTTATAATCTGTCTGGAAGTTTCGTTACAGTATGCGCTCAACTCCAGAGACATAAACAGCAATTAAGATGTTTCTGAGCTATTTCTATGGTCAAGACAAAGGAATTAAATAGACAGCTGACAGTGTGCATGGGTTTATGTAACGTCTCCTCCTGTCCCTCTTACGATTTGTAACTTCTGAGATGGTCATTACAGCAGATGGAACAATTTGTTTGACTTTGTGTGGCTTGTCTGCAAATTAAAAGTTGTTACAAATTGATTGAGATTTAAAGATGGCTTCACCATCAATAGTTTCAATGCGCTTTTACTAACCTATTTTGGAAGTTACATGCCACTTTAAATATTCATCAGTATTTCAGTTTTCCTTCATTTGCTACATGCCTGTAACACCTACTGTATCCCATGTATTCTTGTTTACTTTATACAGAAATAATCAAATTTGGTTTTAGTTAAGCAGGTATTTTCATATCACACGTGGTTTTTTACACTCTGCTGTTGGGCAGATTATTCTCTTTCGTTGCATGTGAGATTATTGTTTTCTTCTATGGCTGGCATAATTGTAGTCAAAAGCTTCCCGTTGCTTCTTACGGTAACCAAAATACACTGATTGTCTATGACAACATTGACGTATATTGCTGCCCTGTCCATTTTGAACAACAGTAAGAACTTTCTAACTTCACGTTATTGTATCATGAGATGGGTTATACCTTTGTAAACTATTTTTCTGTAGACTAATTGAATGCTTAATCTCTGGAGGAGCAGAGAATGCTTATCTGTGATAAGTACACTATGGAAACAGTATGGAACAGTTATCATCCTGTTGGGGCATTTGGCACTGCATTTCATAAATTTTTGATAACTCCTTGTCCATGAATGACATAATTACATCTTGGGTTGTCAGGTGTTCTGCCGGATATCAGCGTCGTACTTGCACGATATTTCGGTCACGTAGCTCGAGACCTTCATCAGGTGCGACCAGTCTCAGGTCGCACCTGATGAAGGTCTCGAGCTACGTGACCGAAATATCGTGCAAGTACGACGCTGATATCCGGCAGAACACCCGACAACCCAAGATGTCATTAGATCGCCGGGAAAGCCTGAAGAGTTACAACGACATAATTCTCTGTCAGGCAGCTAAACTTTAATGTTACCTTAGAGACCAGGCTTATATAATATGAAATGTCTTCATACTACGTATCTTTGCACTTTAATAATTAAGAATGCACTGGAGTACTTACCAAGTGAAGTGGAGCAGTGGTTAGCACACTGTACTTGCACTCGGGGGGACAACGGTTCAAGCCCGCGTCCAACCATCTAGATTTAGGGTTTGTGTGATTTCCCTAAATCAATTCAGGCAAATGCTGGAAATGGTTTATTTGAAAGGGCAAGGCCAATTTCCTTCCCTATGCTTCCCTACTTCAATGGGACCGATGACACTGTTTGGTTCCTTCCCCAATATCAGCTAACCAACCACTGGAGTAGTTTCCTTTGTGAATAAATAAAACTGGTTGGTTTTTGTTGGCGAGAAATGACATCCTACCTTCTATGATAAATGGCATGAAGAATGACTGAGTGTTTGGCTCATTCCCTGATTGACACTTGTGTCCTGAAGGTAGATCATCAAATGCTTACTTAAGTGGTGAAAAATCAATTTTTTTCGTATTAGATTTGTCACCAAACCATGCTTTATTTGTAAGCATTTCGCTATCACTTTCAGATCCAGAGGAACTATAAGTTAATGAACTTAAGACTGTTGCTATACCAGCTGACAGAGAGAGACCTTAAGGTGGTTGCTCTCAGAATCGGTGGTGGAGTTATCATGTACATTGGCATCTGACAATACACCCTCACTCTTGCTCTTTGTGAGTATCTTCATGAACTTTTTCCATAGTGCATCCACAATGCATTGTCATTTTTGTCGCAGAATAGATGATGATAAAAACACTGTGATGTCAAATTCAGAAAGACAAAATTACAACGAATTATCTGAACATAACTTGGTGACCATAACTTGTAAAACTACAGTTGCACAGAATGGAAAATCTACCGTACATTTAAAATAGTCAA
The DNA here is from genome assembly GCF_023864345.2 of Schistocerca serialis cubense. NCBI lineage: Eukaryota > Metazoa > Arthropoda > Insecta > Orthoptera > Acrididae > Schistocerca > Schistocerca serialis. The sequence continues at coordinate 96,893,956 of NC_064639.1, forward strand.
AACTGTACAGGTAACTGAGTAAGTGATGACGGGTCTATACTCGTCATTAGCATTCAGGGTAGGCCAGAGTGAACTTGTTAATAGTGCTCAAGGAAGACCAGAGGCCATGCTTAAACTTGTCAGTGGAGTAGAGGAACATGGAAAGTCAACTCATTAACAGAAGTCAAAGGGCTAAAGATAATAAGATGCATATCTTATTGAGAGCAAAAAGCTGGCTGAAACTGAAAGTGAACGGCAGCTAAATCCTAACTTCACATTGGAATATATACATCAATGTTGGGGTAGCTGTTATTGGTGGCTGCTTGTTGACTGTTGTGAAGAACTATACAGTGTATAGTGAAGTTAACAACTGAATCATAATCCGGGTCAAATTAAGCAACAAGGGTGGCTGAAGCATGGTAATGAGATGCTCTCATTGACCATCTGTAGCGACATCACTGTTTAGAGAGAACTTGGAGAATATTACGAATAATTTTGTTGATCGTGTTATTGTAACGGGAGGAGGCTTCAATTTGCCTGCTGTACAGGGTGTGCCATAGGTCTGTTGTCAGTAGCAATCGTTAGACTTCGTTTTGACCAATGTAGTGATAGTCAGCTGTGAACTTGACTAGTGTGTAGTTCCCGTAAGTTAGTTGACACTAGCAGTTCAAGGTTATGTTGTTTGTTGTTATCTGAGAAACAGTGACTAGAAAGTTAACTACAGAATAGTGCGTATTTGTTTTGCAATCATGGTGGAAACATTACCATTATTACAATGATGTTTGTAGAATATTTTTGAAACGTCCTACCCCCATCTCAACAAGGTATCAATCAGTTAAATTCATGGTTTGAATAATAATAGGAAAAGAATAGAGATTGCTACTTATTATATAGACCAGACTTTAAGTTGAAGAAAGGCACAATAAAAATACTGTTAGACATTTAGGTTTTTGGGCAAAAGGCATTCCTCTGAAGTAGCAAGTGCATGTGCTTCCCAGCCCTCCCACCCACACACACGTTGATGACTTAAGCACACTTGAACAACTGCTGGCTGTTCTGCTATAGGCAGACTATGGACTGCAACTACGCTTCATGGGAGCAGGGAAAGGGAGAGGTTGGTGGAAAGCAGGGACTAGTGAAAGTTGGGGGTAAGGGGAGCATAGGATATATTGCAGGAAGAGTTACCATCTGTGAAATTAAGAAATACTGATGTTAATAGGAAGATCCAGATCATGCAGACTGTGGAGCAGTCATTGAAGCAGAAAACATTGTATTGGGCAGCATGTTTATGTTTAGCAGCGGGGTGATCCAGCTGTCTCTTGGTCTCGGTTTGTCAGTGGCCATTCGTGTGTACAGACACCTTATTAGTTGTCATGTCAACATAGACAGCAGTCAAGTGAATGCTTTCAAAGGTAGCCTAGACTTTGATGGAGTAGGAGACGTTGGTGACCAGACTGGAGTACATTGCCACGGTAGGCTGTACGGGGCAGGCCTTGCATCTAGGTCTATTGCAGGTATATGAGCCATGAGGGTAAAGGGTGCAGGGGTGCAGTAGTGATTGACAAGGATAATCACATAGGTTCAGTGGATGCCGGAATATTACTGTAGGACAGGTGGGAAGTCAGATCAAATGACCTAAGTCACATACAGTGCTTAAATAGATTTCTGATTTGTTCAGTGCATTTGCTGATCTGCTACAAGGGAAGCAGTTATTGACTACAAGCTGGGTCCAAGTCAACCATTTTAATCGATTACCGTTTCATTCATCACACGACAGAAAGTACGACCAGTGTGAAACTGAAAGTAATTGGAAACTCACTTGTATACATTCGAAATTGTATAGAAACTGGTTTTTAATTTGCAGAACATTCCGTGTTTACACCTTAAAAGCAGACTTTTTATGAAACCCAGGTTTGTTAAAACTGGGGAGCAACATCATTTCCCACTTTTCCTGTCACATTCACGAATTTTATGCAGGTGGGCTGTTCCTCATTGCTGGTTTCAGTTTAGAACAGTATTCTGTCCTGATGATATTGCACTCTTATATAAAAATGAGTGCCGTTTTTTATTGCCTTTTAGGCATAACGCAGTTATAACTGAACGTTATAATTATTTGTGTCATTTAAAATTCAGGTTGAATCAGAAAGACTCAACCACAAATATCATAAAACATAAAAATTTGTGTATGAAATAAAAATAGTGCTATTTTTGTTTACTTCCTAAGTAATCTACGTTGGGCAAGTGCTCTTTTGTAAAGCTGTCCGCAAGTGGCAGCCAAAAAGTTGTTTCAAAGTTTTTTCAAATGTGTTTTGCACTTTTCAAAAACAAGAATTTTTAATAAGAATAAATTTTTTAAAAAAATACACTGTTGTCTTCTTCATGAGCATGACTGATCATCAAAGAAATAACAGCATCTCACACTTGTAAATGCATAGTACTCTATGCAGCTGGCGATTACATTGGTGCCAACAATGAAACATCATTCATGATGCTTAGCATTGAGCCCATATCCATTAAATTCCAGTTGCCACATCCTGTTTGATGATTGAGTCCCAGCAGCTTGAAGCTAGGGCCTCTTCCTGGCAAAGACAGTGGTAGAATTCGTTGAAACTTTGGATTTTTATAGAAAATTAATGCAATTGGGATGCCAAGAACATTTAATTACAATAAATCTGTCTTTAAAGATTTTGTGCTTGTGTGTAAAAGCATTGACATAAAATGCTTTTGGATGCCTGGAATATCTGAAAAACCTATTCCCTCAGAATTGTCGTTGTACAGGCGAATAAAAATAAAATCTTCAGTTATCAGCTGCCCAAAAAAATGTGGTGGAATTTTTTTAAGAACAGTTGTGCTGTACTTGCCGAGAAGTTACATATACAGATTGCAGTCTGCAGGTAGATGGCGTCATGGATTTGGCTTCATTTTCCAGTTCTTTACACTCGGACCAAACTTGGCAAATGCATAACAGCAAGCTTCATACATTTCAGTGCTAAGAGGTTGATGTTCAAGCTTGAATTTCTATCTGTTATAAGAAAGCTTCTCGACATTGCAAAATTTGGCATGGCTACTTTTCTGTAACTTTGATTTCATACACACCACTGGCCATTAACATTGCTACACCAAGAAGAAATGCAGATGATAAATGGGTATTCATTGGACAAATATATTATACTAGAACTGACATGTGATTACATTTTCACGCAATTTGGGTGCATAAATCCTGAGAAATCAGAACCCAGAACCACCACCTCTGGCCGTAATAATGGCCTTGATACGCCTGGGCATTGAGTCAAATAGAGCTTGGATGGCGTGTACAGGTACAGCTGCCCATGCAGCTTCAACGCGATACCACAGTTCATCAAGAGTAGTGGCTGGCGTATTGTGACAAGACATGTGCTGGCCAGGGCAGCAGTCGAACATTATCTGTATCCAGAAAGGCCCGTACAGGACCTGCAATATGCGGTTGTGCATTATCCTGCTGAAATGTAGGATTTCACAGGGATCGAATGAAGGGTAGAGCCACGGGTCGTAACACATCTGAAATCTAACGTCCACTGTTCAAAGTGCCGTCAATGCGAACAAGAGGTGACCGAGACGTGTAACCAATGGCACCCCATACCATCATACCGGGTGATATGCCAGTACGGCAATGACGAATGCACACTTCCAATGTGCATTCACCGTGATGTCGCCAAACACGAATGCGACCATCATGATGCTGTAAATAGAACCTGGATTCATCCGATAAAATGACATTTTGCCATTCCTGCACCCAGATTCGTCATTGAGTACACCATTGCAGGTGCTCCTGTCTGTGATGCAGCGTCAATGTTAACCGCAGCCATGGTCTCCAAGCTGATAGTCCGTGCTGCTGCAAATGTCTTCGAACTGTTCGTGCAGATGGTTGTTGTCTTGCAAATGTCCCCATCTGTTGACTCAGGGATCGAGACGTGGCTGCACGATCTGTTACAGCCATGCGGATAAGATGCCTGTCATCTCGACTGCTAGTGATTCGAGACCATTGGGATCCAGAACGGCATTCCGTATTACCCTCCTGAACCCACCAATTCCATATTCTGCTAAGTCATTGGATCTCAACCAACGCAAGCAGCAATGTTGCGATACGATAAATTGCAATTGTGATAGGCTACAATCCGACCTTTATCAAAGTCAGAAATGTGATGGTACGCATTTCTCCTCCTTACACGTGGGATCACAACAACGTTTCACCAGGCAACGCTGGTCAACTGCTGTTTGTGTATGTGAAATCGGTTGGAAACTTTCCTTATGTCAGCACGTTGTAGGTGTCACCACCGGCGCCAACCTTGTGTGAATGCCTGAAAAGCTAATCATTTGCATATCACAGAATCTTCTTCCTGTCGGTTAAATTTCGCGTCTGTAGCACGTCATCTTCGTGGTGTACTAATTTTAATGGCCAGTAGTGTAATAAAACACACAGAAAGCTGTATGCTGACACAATCTAGTAATGTTTCTTCTGTTTCTCTTGGTATATTGGTTGGTCAAAAAGTCCACAGATGTACTGCTAGTTTGTTGTTTCATAATGTCCAACCGGTACAATATTTTGGCCATCAGACATGTTGCTATTGTCATCACGCATGACAATGGTGACATGTCCAATCATTGAATTACAGTACCCACAGGGCACTGGGAACTGCCAGTACACCTGTGGACTGTCTGATGAGAATCCACCTAATCATGCTCTTCCATATGCACAGATGTTAGTGATTGCTGGCTGCAGTTTTCACATATTTTGTATAAAGGGTAAAGGTAATTTTATTGTCTTGTCCAGTAAGACTTTAAAATCGTCCTGAGGCATGTTGTTGTTGTTGTTGTGGTCTTCAGTCCTGAGATTGGTTTGATGCAACTCTCCATGCTACCCTATCCTGTGCAAGCTTCTTCATCTCCCAGTACTTACTGCAACCTGCATCCTTTTGAATCTGCTTAGTGTATTCATCTCTTGGTCTCCCTCTACAATTTTTACCCTCCACGCTGCCCTCCAATGCTAAATTTGTGATCCCTGGATGCCTCAGAATATGTCCTATCAACGTGTCCTTCTTGTCAAGTTGTGCCACAAACTCCTCTTCTCCCCAATTCTGTTCAATACCTCCTCATTAGTTATGTGATCTACCCATCTAATCTTCAGCATTCTTCTGTAACACCACATTTCGAAAGCTTCTATTCTCTTCTTGTCGAAACTATTTATCGTCCGTGTTTCACTTCCATACATGGCTACACTCTATACAAATACTTTCAGAAATGGCTTCATGGCACTTAAATCTATACTCGATGTTAACAAATTTCTTTTCTTCAGAAATGCTTTCCTTGCCATTGCCAGTCTACATTTCATATCCTCTCTTCTTCGACCATCATCAGTTATTTTGCTCCCCAAATAGCAAAACTCCTTTACTACTTTAATTGTCTGTGAGTGTATAATATATCTGTGAGTGAGTGTATAATATCATAATGAGTTTATTGTTGTCATTGTTGTAATATATTACTTATAAGGTTATCACAAAATTCAATATTATTACAGAAGCAACCAACGAAGACGGTCACCGGCTTCTCGGTGAACAGAAAAGGGCTCCGATCATCGTATCTGCGCACAAAGTTGCAGTAGCACTCGCTTCGGCCATGGCCTGCTTCGAACCGAATTCCAACACGGGCACTTGCGACACAAATAACAGTGTGACAACAGCGTCGATTCCACTTCCAGAGGGTGAGGGCCCCCAGCCTGCAGGCCAGAACCGTGTTTGCACTCCTCCTGAAGAGACTTCCGTAACACCAACTACAGCACCTGTTAAGAGTGTCATTGTGCGTGCTGGGCCAGGACCCGCCACATCTTCTGTAAGCTATTGACTTGATTTATATCTGGAAAAATTCAGATTCCTTTTGGATGACTAGCTGAATAATAATTGGGGTATGCCTTACACTTAGAATTGAGACGTTAAATAGTATAGAAATTTTCAGTACTCTTTTGTATAGCTCCCTTATTTTATATTATTTATTTAAGAACACTGGATAATGGGTATACTCTGCAGCACAATATTGATGGGACACTAGGATCTCATATAACTGTCACTATGATGATATCCTTCATTGAGTACTATTCAGTAAACTTATTTTGAAAGCTTTATGTATACGTGTGCTGCAGTTTGTTCAGTCTAGATGACTATTAACTCCTAGGTGCTGTCATCAGTAGAGTCATTGGCACATTTTCCCTCCAAATATGTGAGGTAAAAAAAAGTTTTGATTAATTCAGCTAGTTTAAATTGCAGCGAATATTACTGCCATTGCATTATGTCTTAATTCATGTATGGTAGATGTATGCCCCACTAGCTGAAATACATATGCAGTTCCATCACATCAGCAGAGAAAGAAGGAAACAAAATTGGTTAAAAACTAGTGGCAACTGTATCCTGGAAGTGGTGTTTTAGAAGGTTAGTCCATGCACAAAATATATGTCGCGCCTAATTGCCAGTTGGAAATGGTATTATATTTGGCATATTTTCCACTTTTTGCCTTGTGTGGTCCCATTCATTGATGTGCCTCAGTTAAGTTGGCTGAATGTTGGACATTTCTTTAAAGTCTTTGAGAAACTTGATGTACTGTCTTGAGATGATGGGCTTATATTCTTTTATCTTGTTCTAACAGTCATATGATTGTTTTATAATGCCTGTACTGGTTTTGACCAGCCAGTGTTCATTTTTAGATTGTTAATATACAAAAAGAGGATTCAAAGAATTGTTCTATAAGAAAGGAATATCTACTTTGGTAGGTTTTTCAGTTCCATTCATTATTGTAATGTGGTAAATTATGAACATAATCATACCACATTATAGAGTGTAATCATAAAATATGCCAAAGCAGATATTCCTTCTGTGTATACAGACAAACTTTTCACTCCTCCTACAGAATTGTAATCTAATCTACAGTTGCATTCAATATTGTTGATAACATAACTGAAATTGCTTGCAATACGTGCCTTTAAGTAAGTTTTTCTTTACATAGATAGTTACTTGGCAGATTTCATAAGTTATAGAATGATTTGTATCCCATTCTTATTTAGTAACAGTTTGGCTGATTGAAAATGGTGTTGGCATTGTGAAACATTCATGAGATCATGCCCAACAAATGAAAAAATATGAGAGCTTGTTGAGCTGAACCTTGTAGCAAACTAGACGGCCACAGTGGGAGGTGTTCTATCAGTACAGAGATTGCTGCTTAGAATTTGTTGAAGAAGCCTGCCATCAGTCTTGAACCAGATTTTGCGACTGTGTCTGATAATATCGACTTTTCATGTGTGTTTTTCTAAGAACTCGAACATTGGTTATATAATTCTCCCTGTTGAGATTCGTGAAACGACTTCTTATTACACTACCAGTTTAGTGACTATTTATTGAGAAAGACCCATTGGCAGACATCTCCAAAAAGCTGTGTGGGCAACATAAATTCTATCTTCCACCCCCCCCCCCCCCCCCCACTACTACACACCTACCCAACTGTGCCTCCCCCACCCAATTGTGCTTCCCCTCCCCTCAGAAGCGCAATGTTCTGAGAGATAACTTCTAAGGTGAGAGAGGTGGTCTAGCTGATCGAGATGGGTATCTGAGGTGGTAGTTTCAGGAGCAGGTTGTACAAGCTTCTTTGGTTTTGTGAATGTTCACAATCAGTCCAAATTGTTCATTTGAGGTGTGATCAAAAAGTAATAGGAATTTTTGTAACATCAGCTTTGTCCTCTTCACAGTAATCCCCCTCATATATAATAACGCTTGTCAGTGCTTTTTCCAGTTGTAGAAGCACTTCTGGAACTCACTTTTTGTTACGGTGTTCAGCTCCTTAAGCAGTGCTGTTTTTATCTCATCAGTGGTGGCAAAATGACATCTTTCATAGTTCTCTTCAATTACCTTCATTAGGAGTTTTGGATTATTGTCAACTTCATTCAGCAATTCCTGAGTGATGTTATTGTTCTTGGTCGAAGTTCAACAATTTCGGAAAAAGCTCTACTGCTACCATTTCATGCCCAAAACATCTGAACAAATTGCTTGCCATGAGCTAGAGGATATACTGAAACTGTCAGTAACCTGATGATGATTTGGTGATTTTTGAGAACCATTTTCTATACTGCTTCCACTCTGTCATCAGTAATTTATGTGTTACGGCATCTAGGGCAGTCGTCATCTTCTTGACCTGTGAAACGTGTACATCACTCATAAACTCTTACCTTACTCATAGTAGATTCACCAAAACCTACAGTCAACATTTGGAATGTGCTGATGCACTTTATTTCATTTTTCAAGTAAAATTTAATGCAACTTCTATCATCCATGTTTTTCAAAAGTAAAAATTCTGAGTCCTCAAAAACACATATAAGCTTCTCGACTGTCAGCAATGAACTAAACATTCAAAACAGTTGAAAATGCAAGCATACACCAGAACATATATACTAACAAATAAAATAAAAATAAAAATGAAAATTGGATGTATAAAGCCCATGGAATTAAACAATTCCTGTTACTATGTAATCTAATTTCATATGTGGTCTCAAAGCAGTCAGTAGATCATTGAGGCGTGTCAGGTGTGCCAGGTGGATCAGCATTGTTCATCTCTGCTACCTGGGAGACTAGTGTTGTCAAAATTTTGTGCATTTGGAGTAGTCTTGTTTAAGTCTATATGGCATGGAAGAGTGTATCTGTTGTACCCTGGAAAAGCAAACGCCTTACTTCTTTAGGGAGTATATTCTCTGAAAGTTGGAGGATGTTCAGTAGAATTACAGCAAAGGTTCTTCATTTGGTGGAGAGCATACATACACTGAAGCAACTGCTGTAGATTACACCATTGCCTTCCTCAAGAGTGGTAACTATTGCAGCATTTGCCATGCCATGGTGCTGTTTGGGTTTCCCATTGAAAAGAACAGAGTGAAGATTAAGAGCTCAAGAGCTGATCTACTGCCCTGTAAGAGTTCTATTGGCATATCCTCTCGGCCACAAGTCAGCATCGGTTTTAGGTATTTGATGGATCTGCTGAACTCTGTGACTGATGGTGGAGGATGTGGAACATGTTGAAAGTCTTCTATAGCAGAGGAAATTCAGTATGATAGTGGATTACTTCCTGGAATAATTCTCTCTCTCTCTCTCTCTCTCTCTCTCTCTCTCTCTCTCTCTCTCTCTCTGCAGCGAAGTATGACAAGCAAATCTGTGTACCTGACAGAAACTCAAATCTGGAACCTTGCCTTTGCTGGGCAACATTCTTACTGGCTGACTCACATCTCGGCTTCAGCTGCAATTCTATCAGTTCCTCTGTCCTACATTCCAAATTTTACTGAAGCTTTCCTGCACACTTTTCCAGACTACTACTACTAGCAAGAGAAGTGTCATGGAGAAATTGCCGAGCCACAGCTAAGGGGGCTGTTTCCAAAGTGAATTGATTACTCTGCAGCAAAATTTCTTGACAGATTGATGCAAAGGTTACTAGGAAAGTTCTGCAGTACGAAGCAACAATTAGTTGCAGGAGGAGGATTGTTGCTGTGTTCTGAGAATACTTCATACTTGCATTTTAGCCGCTGTGCCAAGTTTGTGGACGCATTCATTCACTTGCAGGATTAGCTTGAAGTGCTTGGTCTTGGATCGTGGTCACGAACTGAGATTCGGACAGTTTTGTGGTACAACTCTGCATGTGGTATAAACATAGACCAGTGCTTTGAAGAAATGACTCTTGCACTTGGTGTGTGTCCACATTGTACAACTGTATTCAGGTGGTACAGAGTATCACAAAGAGGAAATTTTACTCTGGAGGATGCTGAGAGGACAGGAAGGCCATGATCATCAGTTATGGAGGAAAACATTGATGCTGTGAGAGGAAAACACTAGACAAAGACAGGCAAGTAACCTATAAGCTGATAGAGGATACTGTAGGGCTAAATGCTCCAGCAATTCATTCGATTCTGCACGATCGTTTGCAACTAAAGAAAGTTTGTTGTCTCTGGGTGCTGCATAGACCAGTGGAAGAGCAGATTTTGTGACATGTGACTTGGTGCTGGGAGATGTTGCCGTAGTTTTCTAAGGGACAATGTCAGTCTGTGAATAACATTGTGACCGGTGACAAGACTTGGCTGTACTATTATGACATGCCGACCAAGACTCAGAATAAAATTTGAGTCTTTGAAGATGACGACACAACCGTAACTGTCAGAAATTCCCGATCAGTAAAGAAGCGAATGATAGCTTTTTTAAAATCAAGTCGAATTGTTGAGCATGTGGTTTTGGACACACAGAAGACAATCACAGCTAAATGAAACCGAAGTGAAGAATGGACACCTGGTTCCTCCATCACAACAACACTCCAGCTCACCGTGCCAAAGCACGTATCGAATATTTGTGGAAGACAGAACTGACACTTCTTGAGCACCCTCCTTACAGTCCAGTCCAGAACTTGCTCCCTGTGATTTTGTACTGCAAAAATGAAGCTGAAAGGAGCACAGGGGCTTGGGAAAATGAGTGTACCTTACTCCCTACAGAAATTTGGGAGAACTAGTTCAGGGATTGGTTTCAGAGGATGGAGAGGTGTTTCAGTGTGGCGGAAATTAATTCAAAAAAATAAAATTAATAAAGCTGTATTGCAAAACTTTCCTGGTACCCTTTGTATGTGCCCACATGGGCCACAAACCTAGAACCTTTCCTTCTTGATTAGAGTCCCAATCTGTCGCAAAGATTTAATCTGTCAAGAATTTTCAAAATTGTTTGCTTTGCTGCAGAATGAAACATTCGCTCTGGAAACAACCACTAGGTTGTAGCTAAATCGGTCACAATGAAACCTTGATTTTACCATTTCCAAGAGGCTTTAAAAATGGTCTAAAATACAGGAAATAAGATTTCAGGTAGTATAGGATCCCCCCTGCTTGAATTTTTGTAGTTCATACACGATATAAGTACATAAAGGCAAAATGTCACATTGAGTTTTAATACCTACAAATTTAGAGTGGAATAATGGGCTGTTGACAGATTAGGATTAAGGAGAAACACCAGTTAATAAAAGCATATTTCAGCGAAAACGCTGACAAGCCAAAATAACATTATGTGAACTAAATAAGACAACATTCTTTAAATATTTTTACAAGTTCCTTTTGTAATACTGTATTATTTTTCATCTAGCATTAATCATTTCTCATGAAACATCATCATTTTCAGATGGCTTTCCTCTACTCGTATTTCAAATGGACTTTTCCTTTACCCATATTTCATTTGATAGTACTTCTGACATTTAGTTATTTTCATTTACATTTCTTGTTCATGTCTTGACCCCTATTAATGTTGAAATAAACCCCCAAATGTTGCCTTTCTTAAGTCTTAAAACTTTGTGTTATAGTCAGTTTCAGTTATGTTAAACTTGCTGCTTGATTTTTTTTAATGTTAATGTCACAATTCCACTGGGACTGTAAACACTTTGTCAAGATTTAAATTTAAAAAAGACATTGACTTACGGACTGCTGGGTTTTTAAGCCTTTCTTAAATGATACTTTGTTCACTTGTCAACTCTGAAAATACATACAGTTGACAAACTAATAGGCTACAAATATGGATATTACTTCATGATGCACATGCTCAGCAATGTATGTGCACTAATATATCTGCCAGTGCGTGTGTAGCCCAGAGTGAAAATGTAGCCACTGCAGAAATGTTGTTGATGGATGTCTATTTGCAAGTAGAGCCTGAGAACTGTTTAAAACATGGAAGAGGACTGTAGTGGGTGTAATTCTGGCAAAAACTTTACATCCTTGGGGAAACCACATTATGAGCATTAAACAGATTCTTTGTGGTCATGGAACGTAGTGTAAGGAAAATTATTATTACTGGATATAATGTGATATGGCCTCCCTGTTGGTCTTGTAATCTGCACTGATCGGCCAGAACGTTATGACTACCTACCTAATGGCCAGTATGTCCATCCTTGGCACGGATAACAGCGGCTATGTGTTGTGGCATGGAGGCAGAGATGCCTTGGTAGATCACTGGAGAGAGTTGACACCACATCTTCATACACAAGTCACCTAATTCCTGTAAATTACCAGGGAAAGGAGTCTGATGGGCTCTGATGCCATCTTCAATCACATCACAAATGTCTTCAGTCAGGTTCGGATCTAGCGAGTTGAGGGACCATCACATCAATTGGAAACTCACCACTGTGTTCCTTGAACCACACCATCCCATTCCTGGCCATGTGATGCCACCTTCAATCACATCGCAGATGTGTTCGATTGGGTTCAGATCTAGAGAGATCGGGGGCCAGCACATCAATTGGAACTCACCACTGTGTTCCTCAAACCACTCCTGCTTGGTGACATGGCACATCATCTTGTTGAAAAATGCAAGTGCTGTCAGGAAACATGATCATTGTGAAGTGGTGTATATGGTCTGCAACTGGTGTACTAAACTCCTTGGCCATCATGGTGTCTTGCACGAGCTCCCCTGGACCCATTGCTGCCCTCGTGAATGTTCCCTAGAGCATAGTGGAGCTGCCACGAGCCTGTCTCTCCATCGCACAGTACAAGTGTCAAGTAGCTTTTCCCCTGAAAGACAACGGGTGTGCATCCTCCTACCGGCACATTGAAGAAGGTATTGGTATTCGTCAGACCATGCAATGCTCTGCCACTGCACCAACATCCAGTACCAATGGTCATGTGCCCATTTTAGTCGTAGTTGCCGATGTCACACTGTTAACATTGGCACATACATGGGTAATCAGCAACTGAGACCCATCATTAGGAGTGTTCGTTGCACTCTGTGTTCAAACACACTTGTATTCTGCTCAGCATTAAACTCTGATGTTAGGTCCACCACAGTTCGCCACATGTCCTGTTTTACCAGTCTGCCCAACTTACGACATCTGTAATGAGGGGGTGGCTGCACAACCCCATGTCTGGATGTGGTTTTGCCATCTGTTGAAGACACTCATCACAGCAATCCTCAAACATCCAATAAGTCATGCAGGTCTCAATTGCCTGCGCCAAGCCTCCGGGCCATCATAATCTGCCCTCGGTCAAACTCGGGTAGATTCACGCACCTTCCTCATTCTACGCGTAAACAGCACACTCACTGATACTGTATGCACCATGCGTTTGTCTGCCTAGCAGTCAATCCTCACCAGGTGACACTGCTATGCCTGGACGGGTTTATACAGATAGTAGCTTGGTGGTCATAAGGTTCTGGCTGATCCGTGTACATTCCTGGTTTTCTGCCTGACGAGTTTGACCCACATTTAGCATATCAGCTGGCAATACTGATAAGCACTCCACATGGCAACACTGTTCTGTTCTGTTTCTCATTCTCTCAGAAAATTTGTGTGTCATTGATGTTGCTGTTGATTTTTAACTTAAAGCTTATTGTGATAGCTTTGTCACCTTTATTGAACACTACATGTGTTAAACAGCCTCACTGTGCAATGTCTAATATATGGTAAATATTCAGTGTATGCTACAAAGTGTGTATGACAGGCAGATGGGGCATCGTGAGACTAGGCTGGCGTGTTACATAGTACCCTGCCACTCTACTCAGTATCATGTATCATCCTCACTGAACGCCTTCCTATGTGTATATCACTCGAACCTAAGTACTCTTTAATTTAAAAAACGTTTTAGTACTGTCACATCCTGTAAAATTTCTTGATTTAGTGATAACGTACAGTCAATTTCATTTTTAGTCCCATCTGCACCTTGTCAGGTCCATTTTGTATTTGTTTTCTTGTGGAAAAACATAGGCAGACAAATTGTTCCAGGCAACTACTATTAACACATGACTGGTATAGTACCAGAGATTCCAATTCAAGATTTTTTTTAATTTTGCCCTGCTTACCACTAAATTTATCCATTATAATCTTTCGTTTTGGTGTGATCTCTTCATCGATTTCTATAATATGTTCTTAGAGGTATTCTAACTTCTCATTGAAATGATCATGGATGTCTTTTGTTTATTTTTAAAACAAATCTTGGTATTCTATTTCATGTCTTTCAGTGTTTCAGTATGTAATATTGTTTTTGATTTAACTGTTTACAATAGATCCTGTTCTTAAATTTCCTCCCTATTCAGTTCCTCTACAGTAAAACATGTATGCATAATTTAGTTGTATTTGGTTTTAAGTTTTTTTTCACATGCCTGATGATCGTAATGCATTTCATTCAATCTTACTAAGTTCTGCATCCTGTCTTCTCTCTAGGTCAACTGATACATTCTTGAAACTGTGTTCGGCCATGGTTCACCCACTCCTGCCAAGATCATCTGAATAGTGGCATCGCTCCTATTCAGATGTCAAGCTATTTGCCAATTAACTCTTAACTGGCTTAGTTGAACCCAGCTACACGTCCTCTCTCTCAAATGCTGACTTCTGCACATATTGTTCACAGGCCTGTCTGCGAGACATAGTTACTGTCCAGCTGAGTACACAGGATGAAATTCACAGAGACTTTATGCCCTGGTATAGACGTGGCCCATTTGCTGTCATTGCCATTGCACGGTGAAATTACACTGCAGCATCACACATTTATCCATCGGTCGCCAAGGTTTACAGTTTCATATTTTTCATCTATACCTGTTTGAATATCAGTTTGTGACCAATTTGTGGTGCGTCGTTTTTGTCTTAGAGCATATTTAGGTAGAATTAGTGTATAAATGTGCAACACTAGTGTGGCATTCCCTGCAACCGGAAACCATTGCCAAAATTCTAATGTCCGCTATTGTCAATATTCTTTCACCCAGTGAGTGGGACGCAGACATCCCAGGGAATCGAACATGGCAAAAAGACCTCACATCACTATAATCTTGGATCGCTAGCAAAAGTGGAGATGGTTTACCGGTTTAACTTTAGGTACTGACAGTTGCGTAGTGTTAAGTGTGTGCATTTGACATTGAGATCTACCTGTACGGTCACCCTGATCCATACTGACATGTAAATGGAAGCAGTCTGGTGCTCTTTTCAGGCCTTGATGTTTTTGTTAGCATTGTGGAAACATATTTGGCAATTACAACTATTTGTAGCAACAAATAGTAGTAGACCTGGAACACAAAGTAGACTTTTGATGAGCAACCACTAAAGGTTGCAACAACTACTTCATATCAAATGTTTTGGACATTAAATGTGATTGCATGCATAAAAAGATTTTGCACAGTGTGACATCGTATTTCAGAACACTTTAAGAGTGTTTTATAAAATGAAATTAAAATGTTGGTGTAATAACTCCAAATACGTTTTGTTTTGTTTCAGGTTTCTGGTACACAGAGGAATGATGCAACAGATATTCCCGTGACAACAGCTAATGATAATCGTCAGTCAGTTGCTACTCCTGCTTGTACGGCAGCAGATGACAGTATGAATAACCAGGATATATCGGCTAATGTTACTGTGGAAACCAGCCGTGTAAATGATCAGTCAAGGTAATGAGCAGACATGCTCATAAACTATAAAAAATCACTGCGATCTATTAAATATACTGGGTGGCCCAAAAAGGATGGTCGGATTTGAACTGCGTAGTACCATTGAAAGGTGAGGAGGGGGGACCACTGCCGGCCGTCTGCAAGTCGGCCATTACACCCAGTTTGCCACGAGATGGCGCAGTGGACGGTCGAGCATCGTGTTTTTGCTGTGGAACAGTTTTTCAGAAATGATGAATCGTTTATTACTGTGCAACGATTGTTTCGACAACGTTTTGGTGTAGCGCGTGATGGACCCATTCCAGATCGCAGATCCATATCACGTTGGGTGACTGCATTCCGGACAACAGGGTCTGTCAAAAGTGCTAAATCTACAGGGCGTACACGTACGGCAGTTACTCCACAGAACATTGATGATGTTAGAGCGTCAGTGCTGCAAAGCCCGCGTCGTTCCACTAGGCGTCGTGCTCAAACTTTAGGCCTCAGCCGTAGTTCGTTGCAGCGTATTTTAAGCCGTGAGTTACAGTTTCACCCATACAAAATTATGATCACGCAAAAGCTGTATGATCGTGATTTTGAGCAGCGAAGACGATTTTGTGAATCAATGCTTGACATTTTGTACTCTAATAATGATGTTGTGCTTCTTATGTCGGATGAAGCCCATTTCCATTTAGACGGCTATGTCAATAAACAAAACTGCAGGTATTGGGCAGCAGATAATCCCAGAGAATTGCACCAAAAGCCTCTTCATAGTGCTAAGGTAACAGTCTGGTGTGGAATTTCAAGATTGGGGATTGTTGGTCCTTATTTTTTTGAGGAGAACAACGCTACAGTCACAGTGAACTCGAAACGTTACGTTAACATGCTACGTAGCTTTTTGGTGCCGAAACTGCGAGAGTTACATGTAAATCGAGATCGAATTTGGTTTCAACAGGACGGAGCCACGGCCCACACAGCCAATGACTCCATGTGTGTTTTAAGGCGGATGTTCCCCCACCACATCATCTCGCGTTTTGGAGATGTCCACTGGCCCGCGAGATCACCTGACCTCTCAGCCTGTGATTTTTTTCTTTGGGGATACCTAAAGTCAAAAGTCTACGTAAAGAAGCCCCGAAACTTAATTGATCTGAAGGAGGCAATCAGTGCGGAAATTATGGCAATTCAAGAAGAAACAGTAGTGAAAGTGATGGAAAATTTCGAGGAAAGACTTGTGGAATGCATCACCGAGGAAGGACACCATCTTCCGGAAGTCATTTTCCGTACATGATTTTTTGTGGTTAGTTCTTGTAATTGGGTGCCTGGGAGCATTTAGTTACGTAATTGAATAAAATTAATTTGTAAAACTGATGGAGTTATAGTTATTTAAAATGTGACCATCCTTTTTGGGCCACCCTGTACTAAGTGAGGTGCCCTCGTCCTAATTAGTGTTTATTTCATATGGAAAATTTGGAATGGAATAACAACAATATGAGTTAAGATTGATTGCTGTTCAGAATATGGGATGATGAGCAACATTTATATTTAAAAGTGGACGAGGCCCTTTAACACAGTCGCGTATCAGACATAGAAAAATTACACATGGCCACTGAGATCTTTGAGCACTAGGGCCTGATTGAAGTGAGTAGCCACCTCAGCTGGGTTAAGTAGTTGAAAAACAGGAGAGGGGAGAGGCATGGGATGAAGAGGACGGGGATGGAGTGATAGGGGTGCTGCCTGTGGGAGTGTACAGGGACATGGTGGGCTACTGTGTGCAGCATTACGAGGTCATGTTGCAAAGGGAAGGAAATAGAGAATGGGGAAAAAAAAAAAAAAAAAAACTATGCAGGTGCACTAGAGAATAAAAAGGTGTGTTTGAGGCCGTAGTTGGAGCAGAAAGGGCATAGAAGCAGTTGGAGGACAGAAACTAGAAAAAGCTGATGCCAGGAAACCAAGCACACTGTGCTGTGGGGCATGCTCGGCAAATTACGTGATCTAGCCATCTCTTGGTCACAGTTTGGTGGCGGACATCTATGCTGACAGACAGCTAGTTAACAGTTGTGCCCACATAGATTGCTGCACAGTGGTTGCAGCTGAGTTTGACAGGACTGGAGTGTGCGGTAGCAGAAGGATCTATGAGACAGGTCTTGCATAGATATATTATTAGGATATGAGCCACAGGGCAACAAGTTACAAGCAGGGGTGGAACAGGAACAGGCGAAGTTATTGCGAGGGTTGGATGGGTGGCAGAATACCGCTTTCTGAGGTTCTAGGGAGGATATTTCTCATTTAAGGACACTACATGAAATAGTCAAAACCCTGGCAGAGAATGTGATCCATTTGTTCTTATCGTGGGTGGTACGGAGTTGTAGGGCCATTTCTTTGCTGCCAGTCGGTGAGTATGTGCAGAATGGTAGGTGTTTGGGGAGACATGACACGAGAGATTGTTTCTGGGCAGAATGTCAGTTGTAATTTTCAGTTCAAAGTCATTGGAGAATTCCACCAATTATATTCTTTCACCCTTAATTTTTTCTACTCTTGGACCCTTTTTTTTCTGCCATCACTTGAACAGTAATGGAAAAGTCTGCCTATGTGCCTTTGCCCTTTTTAATCCTGGCACTATTGTGCTGGTCTTTCTTTCTTACGAATCCCTTTTGACTTGTTTCCACATTGTATATTATCCAGCTTACACCTGTTTATGTAAGTATTTCAAACATCTTGCCTCATTTTATGTTGTCGAATGTCTTCATTAGATCCATCATCTCTATGAAACTGTCTTAATGTTTTGTATGTCGTGCCTTCCATTATACAGTGCAACACCAGAACTGCCACTCTGTTAGCTTCATAGAGCAGACACTTTAATGTGAGCAAATGCGGACAAATCTGTCCCTCCCACAGGACTGGCAGCCCACTCCCTGGATTTGTACTCCTCTGAAAGCAAAACTAGCATATGGTCAATTGGATTGCTGACCCTTTCTAGTGTTGTGGGACTCGTACTTAAAACCTTTAATGGAGTAGGATTAGTCTCTTCATGTACTTCAAAGTAAGAAATGAAAATAGCGGCCTGTACAAAACACAATGCAAAGCAGACTTCGCCTGAAGATGGCAAGGAAGAAACTTGCTGAAACATTGCTGGAGAATAACACATTGACTCAGTTGTCAACCCAAGAAGATTTTATCATAGAAATTCGCCGAGAAATCCTGCATTTTCATATTCGCTACTCCCATAATCGCCCTGGCCTCCATCTCAGGTAACCCTGTGTCCCCGCACTTCCACCCAACAATTTCCTCTTTCTGTATCCTGTCACCCCCTCCCAATTCACATTCCCATGTCGCCATCAGCATGTGCCGCTTCACATTGCCCACTATAGTCGAGCCAGCCCATATACCTGCCACCCCTTCCTCCCACATTCCTAGCCGGTAAACAGGCCACCTCCCTTGAAGCTGCTGGCAACGTTCACCCTGCTCTCCAGCTCCCTCTCCCAAACCCTACCCAACACTATCTTCACCACAATCAGTTCGCCTGCCAAAAAATTGGCACTGTTAGTATACCTGCCGTTATGTAGGAGTGTGTGTGTGTGTGTGTGTGCGTGTGCGTGCGCGCTTTTGTGTGCCTATCGACATCGCTGTGCTTCTGATTTTTGGTGTGTGGTCTCCTTTAATACAAAAGTATTTACATTTTATGAGAACTTTATTTATGTAGTATAGAATAACAAGGCTCTTAAACTTTGTAGTTGCTGTGTCGTTTGTTTTATAAGTAATGAAATGTTTTCAAAGAACTTTGTCCTTCATCCACAAGTTGCTCAAGTATTTGGCAGATGTTTTGTATCAACCTTTACTCTTTACCCTAGTGACAGTAATATTCACACATTTGTTGCTTGTCAAATACATGCATGTCTAGCCACTAGTGCAGAATGGAGGGTAAAGAGCTACATTACTCCAGATCTTCTGTTTCAAATGGAGAATACAGTCCATTCATTCAATAATTTGTGGATTAAGCTTCTCGGCACTAGTGTTTCGTTTGTTCTTGTTTTACACCTCTTCTAATGTTAAAAAGATTATCTGAAACTGAAGTGATGGTCTAACGCCTGCAGAAAAGGTCCAGTCGTACTACACTATGTGATCAAAAGTATCCAGACACCTGGCTGAAAATCATTTATAAGTTCGTGGCACCCTCCATCGGTAATGCTGGAATTCGATGTGGAGTTGGCCCACCCTTAGCCTTTGATTACAGCTTCCACTCTTGCTGGCATGCGTTCAATCAGGTGCTGGAAGGTTTCTTGGGGAATGGCAGCCCATCCTTCACGGAGTGCTGCACTGAGGAGAGGTATTGATGTAGGTTGGTGAGGCATGACCCTCATCAACTGTTGGCAGTCTGTCAGTCAACAGATGAGGTCAGCATGTACGCTTTTGTGCTGTACATGTCTCTTCATGTTTTCATTTCACTATAACATTGGAAACAGTGGACCTAGGGATGTTTAGGAATGTGGAAATCTCGTGTACAGATGTATGACACAAGTGACACCCAATCACCTGACCACATTCGAAGTTGTTGTTGTTCTGCGGAGTGCCCCATTCTGCTCTCTTACAATGTCTACTGATTACTGAGGTCACTGATATGGAGTACCTGGCAGTAGGTTGCAGCACAATGCACATAATATGAAAAATGTATCCTAATATGAAAAACGTATGTTTTGGGGGATGTCCAGATACTTCTGATCACATAGTGTACATTTTAATTTGATTTAGCATGTTTTTGTAAGAAACTGATGTATTACTTGATTTATGTAAGCTTTTGTGCAGTAATAGAACATTTTGACATTATTAGTTATTAAATACAATTAGTTATTAAATACAAAATCAAATACGGGTAATGTGGGAGTAGGTTTAATAATGAATAAAAAAGTAGGTATGCGGGTAAGCTACTACGAACAGCGTAGTGAACGCATGATTGTAGCCAAGATAGACACTAAGCCCTCGCCTACCACAGTAGTACAAGTTTATATGCCAACTAGCTCTGCATATGACGAAAAGATTGATGAAATGTATGATGATGAGATAAAAGAAAGTATTCACATAGTGAAGGGAGATCAAAATTTAATAGTCATGGGTGACTGGCATTCGATAGTAGGAAAAGGAAGAGAAGGAAAAGTAGTTGGTGAATATGGAATGGGGGTAAGGAATGAAAGAGGAAGCTGCCTGGTAGAATTTTGCACAGAGTATAACTTAATCATAGCTAACACTTGGTTCAGGAATCGTGTAAGAAGGTTGTATACTTGACCTGGAGATACTGGAAGGTTTCAGATAGATTATATAATGGTAAGGCAGAGATTTAGGAAACAGGTTTTAAATTGTAAGACATTTCCAGGGTCAGATGTGGACTCTGACCACAACTTATTGGTTATGATCTGTAGATTAAAACTGAAGAAACTGCAAAAATGTAGGAATTTAAGGAGATGGGACCTGAATAAACTGAAAGAACGAGAGGTTGTAGAGAGTTTCAGGGAGAGCATTAGGGAACAATTGACATGAATGGGGGGAAAGAAATACAATAGAAGGAGGATGGGTAGCTTTGAGAGATAAAATAGTGAAGGCAGCAGAAGATAAAGTTGGTAAAAAGACAAGGGCTAGTAGAAATCCTTGGGTAACAGAAGAAATATTGCATTTAATTGATGAAAGGAATAAACATAAAAATGCAGTAAATGAAGCAGGCAAAAAGGAATACAAACGTTTCAAAAATGAGATCAACAGGAAGTGCAAAATGGCTAATCAGGGATGGTGAGAGGACAAACGTAAGGATGTAGAGGCATACATCACTCGGGACAAGATAGATACTGCCTACAGGAAAATTAAAGAGACCTTTGGAGAAAGGAGAACCGCTTGTATGAGTATCAAGAGCTCAGATGGAAACCAGGTCTAAGCAAAGAAGGGAAAGCAGAAAGGTGGAAGGAGTGTATACAGGGTCTATACAAGGGTGATGTGCTCGAGGACAATGTTATGGAAATGGAAGAGGACATAGATGAAGACTAAATGGGTGATATGGTACTGTGTGAAGAGTTTGACAGAGCACTGAAAGATCTGAGTCGAAACAAGGCCCCGGGAGTAGAAAACATTCCATTAGAACTACTGATAGCCCTGGGAGAGCCAGCCCTGACAAAACTCTGCCATCTTGTCAGCAGGATGTATGAGACAGGTGAAATACCCTCAGGCTTCAAGAAGAATATAATAATTGCAATCCCTGAGAAAGTAGGTGTTGACAGATGTGAAAATTATCGAACTATCGGTTTAATAAGTCACGGCTGCAAAATACTAACACGAATTCTTTAAAGATGAATGGAAGAAACTGATAGAAGCCGACCTCGGGGAAGATCAGTTTGGATTCTGTAGAAATGTTGGAACACGTGAGGCAATACTGACCCTATGACTTATCTTAGAAGAAAGATTAAGGAAAGGCAAACCTACATTTCTAGCATTTGTAGACTTAGGGATAGCTTTTGACAATGTAGACTGGAATACTCTATTTCAAATTCTGTAGGTGGCAGGTGTTAAATACAGGGAGTGAAAGGCTACTTACAATTTGTGCAGAAACCAGATGGCAGTTATGAGTCGAGGGGCACGAAAGGGAAGCAGTGGTTGGGAAGGGAGTGAGACAGGGTTGTAGCCTATCCCCGGTGTTATTCAATCTGTATATTAAGCAAGCAGCAAAGGAAACAAAAGATCCATTTGGAGTAGGAATTAAAATCCATGGAGAAGAAATAAAAAACTTTGAGGTTTGCTGATGACATTGTACTTCTGTCAGAGACAGCAAAGGACCTGGAAAAGCACTTGAACAGAATGGACAGTGTCTTAAAAGGAGGATAAAAGATGAACATGAGCAAAAGCAAAACTGGGATAATGGAATGTAGTCGAATTAAATCGGGTGATGCTGAGGGAATTAGATCAGTAAATGAGACACTTTTAGTAGTAAAGGAGTTTTGCTATTTGGGAAGCAAAATAACTGATGATGGTCAAAGTAGAGAGGATATAAAATGTAGACTGGCAATGGCAAGGAAAGCGTTTTTGAAGAATAGACATTTGTTAACATCGACTATAGATTTAAGTGTCAGGAAGTCATTTCTGAAAGTATTTGTATGGAGTGTAGCCATGTATGTAAGTGAAACATGGACAATAAATAGTTTAGACAAGAAGAGAATAGAAGTTTTCGAAATGTGGTGTTACAGAAGAATGCTGAAGACTACATGGGTAGATCACATAACTAATGAGGAGGTACTGAATAGAATTGGGGAGAAGAGGAATTTGTGGCACAACTTGACAAGAAGAATGTATCAGTTGGTAGGACATGTTCTGAGGCATCAATGGACAAGAAGAATAGATCAGTTGGTAGGACATGTTCTGAGGCATCAATGGATCACCAATTTAGTGTTTGAGGGCAGTGTGGAGGGTGAAAATTGCAGAGGGAGACCCTAAGCAGAATCAGAAGGATGTAGGTTGCATTATGTACTGGGAGATGAAGAAACTTGCACAGGATAAAGTAGCATGGAGAGCTACACCATACCTGTCTATGGACTGAAGAACACAACAAAAACAACATCAACAAAAGTTATTTCTTAACAAAATTTTAACATATTTTGGAGAAAGTGAATTTTTTTTGGTATTCAAACTGTGACTGGAGATTGTCTTATTTTTGTGTCTTACATACATTTCAGGCCTCAGCCAACAATTGGTCAGTCTGTGTCACATGATTTGCTGCTCGGACGCTGGAAATTGTCACTCGATCTCTTTGGTCGTGTCTTTATGGAGGATGTAGGGCTTGAACCAGGTTCTGTAGTGTCAGAGCTAGGTGGATTCCCAGTAAAGGAAGCGAAATTTCGCCGTGAAATGGAGAAACTGAGGAATTCTCAACAAAGAGATCTTACTCTTGGAAAGGTATTGGTGTTAGCTTATTCACTGAATTAATAATCATATATTTAAAAATATTATGTATATTTGACCTTCCTTGCTTAAAAATGTCATGTTATATTTGGGAGTATTAATTGATAGTACAGACATAATCAATCTTGCTACCTGTTTATTTCCCACACTGAAAATGTATTTTCAACTCGTTTTTGTTTTAGATTGAGCGTGATAGAACACAGTTGATAATACAAACACTGAAAGAGCTGAACACGCAGTACAACAATTACCACCGGAGGGCATCCAGCTCTCAGCCACCACTTGCAGTTAATAGAGTGAAAGTCACATTTAAGGATGAACCTGGTGAAGGGTCAGGTGTTGCACGCAGCTTTTACACCGCGATTGCAGAGGTATGTTACATTAAGAAAGACTCAATTTTTTAAACTTGGCAGCATGTACTGTGACACTGAGGTGCCTAAAATATTTTTGTAATCATATGTATTCAAGAAGAATATAATAATTCCAATCCCAAAGAAAGCAGGTGTTGACAGATGTGAAAATTACCGAACTATCAGCTTAATAAGTCACAGCTGCAAAATACTAACACGAATTCTTTACAGACGAATGGAAAAACTAGTAGAAGCCAACCTCGGGGAAGATCAGTTTGGATTCCGTAGAAACACTGGAACACGTGAGGCAATACTGACCTTACGACTTATCTTAGAAGAAAGATTAAGGAAAGGCAAACCTACGTTTCTAGCATTTGTAGACTTAGAGAAAGCTTTTGACAATGTTGACTGGAATACTCTCTTTCAAATTCTAAAGGTGGCAGGGGTAAAATACAGGGAGCGAAAGGCTATTTACAATTTGTACAGAAACCAGATGGCAGTTATAAGAGTCGAGGGACATGAAAGGGAAGCAGTGGTTGGGAAGGGAGTAAGACAGGGTTGTAGCCTCTCCCCGATGTTGTTCAATCTGTATATTGAGCAAGCAGTAAAGGAAACATAAGAAAAATTCGGAGTAGGTATTAAAAT
This sequence comes from Schistocerca serialis cubense, assembly GCF_023864345.2. Classification (NCBI taxonomy): domain Eukaryota; kingdom Metazoa; phylum Arthropoda; class Insecta; order Orthoptera; family Acrididae; genus Schistocerca; species Schistocerca serialis. The sequence continues at coordinate 96,918,275 of NC_064639.1, forward strand.
TCATGGAGAAGAAATAAAAACTTTGAGGTTCGCCGATGACATTGTAATTCTGTCAGAGACAGCAAAGGACTTGGAAGAGCAGCTGAACGGAATGGACAGTGTCTTGAAAGGAGGATATAAGATGAACATCAACAAAAGCAAAACAAGGATAATGGAATGTAGTCAAATTAAGTCGGGTGATGCTGAGGGAATTAGATTAGGAAATGAGGCACTTAAAGTAGTAAAGGAGTTTTGCTATTTGGGGAGCAAAACAACTGATGATGGTCGAAGTAGAGAGGATATAAAATGTATACTGGCAATGGCAAGGAAAGCGTTTCTCAAGAAGAGAAATTTGTTAACATCAAGTATAGATTTAAGTGTCAGGAAGTCGTTTCGGAAAGTATTTGTGTGGAGTGTAGCCATGTATGGAAGTGAAACATGGATGATAAATAGTTTGGACAAGAAGAGAATAGAAGCTTTCGAAATGTGGTGCTACAGAAGAATGCTGAAGATTAGATGGGTAGATCACATAACTAATGAGGAAGTATTGAATAGGATTGGGGAGAAGAGAAGTTTGTGGCACAACTTGACCAGAAGAAGGGATCGGTTGGTAGGACATGTTCTGAGGCATCAAGGGATCACCAATTTAGTATTGGAGGGCAGCGTGGAGGGTAAAAATCGTAGAGGGAGACCAAGAGATGAATACACTAAGCAGATTCAGAAGGATGTAGGTTGCAGTAGGTACTGGGAGATGAAAAAGCTTGCACAGGATAGAGTAGCATGGAGAGCTGCATCAAACCAGTCTCAGAACTGAAGACAACAACAACAACAACAACAACAACATGTAATGCTTTATTTCAATTCCTATTTTGTGTTCCATTAAGATTGTATTTCTGTTTGACATGATACTCCATTAGTTACTTTCTTATAAAGTTGCAATAGCTAGATCAGGACTGGCACATGAAAATGCAAAAGCCACTCGAGGAAATAACTCTTCCACAGCTCTGCAATAAATATTAGCAGCTACAGACCCACAACAGTTTTCTTAAAATGGAGATTCTCTTGGGACAAATTACTAAGCTTCTTTTGGAATGAAAAATGACCTCCAGGACACTATGCAAAGGCACAAAGTGTTAATAAGCTGACCTGACAATAATGTATAATTTTGAATTAGACAAAACATATGTAATCGTAGAGTACAAAAATACATCGTAATTACACTAAGAAAAATGGTTTATGGGTATTAATATGGTGATATTTGTAATCAAGGAGAAATACCTTCTCTCAAAATGTGCCTTTGCCCTACGCTGGCTGTCTTACGAAATTTGATGATGTCAGTATTAAAAACTGGCAATAAACACTAGTGCGTGCAATTGCATATAGAAAATATCGTGAGAAAGTACAATCACAACTCAAACTGTGCATGCTATTGCTGTAGTTTTTATTGTAGCAGGTTTGGGGAGAAAAAGGTGTGGGCAGTTTCCTTTGCATCAATTTTTACCTTTTATCAGTGACTGCTTTGTTGAATGGTAATATACATAAATTCTTCAGTCTAACGCAATACTCACAGCATAGACCATAAAGTTTCAGATGTGCTGCAAGTGTCACTGCCCACCTATGCAAATCAAAACAAACTTACTGAGAGAGTTATTGTTGTATGCCAATTATGTACTCTTAATACAATGTTGTCTGTGCCATTTGCAGCAGGAAGCAGGTTAATGAGTTGTACGGAAAATTGGTAATTGTCACAGAAGTTGACTTTTCTAAAAATATTATTGAATTCTGAAAGGCTTCCATAATTCTTAGGTGCTTAGGGGAGAGGGAGACGAGTGATTTATTAACAGAAAGAAGTGTGCTAGTCATTGTATTGCAAATCGCAATGATACTTTGCTACAGAAAAAATTTGTTGCCTGTTGTGTAAAGAAAGCTGAAGTAGTGCACTGAGTTGTAATGATAGAATAACAACCAAAAGGTTTTACATCAAAATACAAACTGAGAAAGTGTCCACTGATCAACCATCAGAGTGGAGACAGAAAATAGTTGTACAACATTGATGGTAATACCACCTTCCCAGATCTGTTTAGTGTACACAGGTGAAATCATCAAAGAGATTGGCATGGGGAAGACATCAGGATTTAGTGAAGCAATCCCATCTCGTATATGAAGTCTTCATGGGTTGTCAGCCGAGTAGCGTCGTCGTCTCATAGTATTCCTCTTCCAGAGGAGTGAGACTCTGAAGAAGTGTGTCTGTGAAACTTGAGGAGCTGGGAAGATTAAAATTGACATAGTCCCACTAGGCTGTTAACTCGTAGGCAGTCTCATGATGAGCAGCAGGTGCTGTGATGACACGGTCCTGTGAGGGTGAGAGCTCATAGCCAGTCTATTGGTACCGACACTGTCACACAAGGCAACAAGCATGTGTGGGCAGTCACAACAAATAATGCAAAGCAGTGCCCTCGGAGTTGCTAGTTTAAGTGCACGTCAGATATGACTCAGGTTGGAGGTGGTACAGCACCTTGGTGGGCAGCAAAGTGGCAGGAGCAGGCATTGTCCAGAGCAGAGACTTGGGGCAGCTGTTGGGTGCTTGGAGCTCGGGATGTAACTGGTTCTCTATGGGCAGATCGCCAACTTCAATACACCCTGCAGAAGGATACAAGCATCGTATCACGTGAACATGTGGCCGTGCAGACGTAAATTATTGCCCGTGACTGCAGTGCTGTGTGCTGCAACTTTAGTGACAACACTTGCATCCCTGGACGCTGTGGCAACTGCTGATTGCTTCGCTGTACGCAGTACCTTGCCTCTTCTGCTTACAAGTAACCTCCTTGGTGAAATGACTGTTTAGTTCTGTCTCTGGCCGTCCTGATTTAGGTTTTCCATAATTTCCATAAATTGCTTCAGGCAAATGCTGGGATGCTTTCTCATCCTTCCTTAATCCGATGAGACCTATGGCCTCGCAGTTTGGTCTCCTCCCCCAAATCAACCCAACCCAACCTAGGCGAAACAGTGACCGAAATACGCAGGGGTCAGCCGTACTTACTAAACAGGAACTAGTGTCATTTATGTGTGAGAAACATGAGTAAAGAATTACAATTTCCCACAGTTTCATATGAAATAAAGCATATGAATTGGCACAGGAACATACTGTACACCACTTAGAGCTGGCTTTAAATTGGACAAGGACAATGTGACACAGTGGACTTTTGCTGTGATAATGAACATCTCTTGCTCAGCATATTCCAGCATTGTATGTGGAGGGTTTAGTTGTTTATCTCCGACATATTATTAGACTGAGAAAGGAATGTGTTTAACTCTTAGGGCAAATTGTAAATGCTGATGGGACTCCTGTTTACTTTGACATGCCATCCAGTACAGCTCATGAAGAGAAAGTTGACAAAAGTGTATTGGTTCATACTAAGGGCATTGAGAAAATGCAGATCACCGTGATGACGTGTGTGCTTGCCAATGGAACAAAGATGCAACCCTACATCACCCTGAATTGTAAAATTATGCCAAATGAAAAGCTGCCATGTTGTGTCATATTTCGTTGCGATAGAAAAAGATGGATGACCTATGAGCTGGTTATGGATTGGCTCTGTACAGTCTAGAGCTGGAGGCCACATCATGCAGTAAATAATCAAGGATTGTTGTTCCTTGATGCTTTCAAGTAGTCCAGCAATTGGTTACTTGAAGGTGGTCAACCTCTGAGCGCTACCGGGAAGTTGATGAAGCCTTGAGTATCTCTAATCGCAATTGTGAAACAGATCTAGCATACTTGAACACATGTATTCAGTACATCAGCTGTGAATGGCTTTAAGAAGTGCTGTGTAACAAATACATAAGATAAAAGTGAACATGATGTACTAGGGAAAGAAATGCAAGACAACCATGATAGTGGCAGTGTCATTACAGATTCTCTGAACAATTCCAATGACCTACAGATGTCTTTATCTGATATTATTTTCTGTATACCAGTAGTTTTGCTGTCTCCTTCAGTTACTTGTAATAAGAAACCATTTGTAAGCATATGTACAGGTATACATGCTTTTCTTTAATCCCTTGTTGAACGGTGGTGGGTCATCTTATATTTGGAGTCATCTCGTATTCACCTGTTATACAATTTTTTCGGTATTACTTGGTAAGACTTTGTCATGCCACTGTTACGTGTGTGTAGTTTTCCCAGTTATTACAGGGAAGTTCTCTGAGCTGCTGATACAATTGTTATTGTTGGAGTGGCAAAGTGAGTTGATCTGCCATTGTGCTGAATTCTGCAAGCTAGTGCCGAAAGGTCCACTGCAGAAACAGTTAAAAGTATACTATAGTATGGTAGATTTGGTAGATTTACAATATCTTCCTGTAGTACCTCTAAAGTAATAGGGAGTGTTAATTTCCAAGGAATGGTATAACGTCCATTTGGGCACCATACAGGATTTATATGCATGAATTAATTTTGGATACCAACAGTGTTCCTGGACCGAATTAAGTGGTTAGTCCAGTATCATCTCTCCTACATTTGACCATTGTATGGAGATATGTTTTCCTGTAATACATCTTTACAAAATAATTGTATCTTTTAGTTATTCCATTTTAGGTAATGCTTTTGTATTGTTCTCTGGTCATTACCTGACCCTGTTAGTATGTCACTGTCTTAAATCATTTATATGGTATTTGTTACAGGCACTGCTAGCAAATGAGAAATTGCCAAACCTAGAGTCTGTTCAAGTTGGCACAAAATATGCACAGTACAATGTTCTTCAGCGCATGAGATCTCGTGATCGAGATGCTGTTAGAAGGCATTCACAGGTAAGCTTTCAGCTCATAATTTGTTTGCCACTATGTTCATTTAAGAAGTGAATCATAATTTATCAGTATAAAAAAAAATGAAAATGCAGTAATCATAAAAAGTCATGCACTGGCCAAAAGACACTAATACACCAAAACACTTGAGTTCCAAAAAAAATCAGGAATGGAAAAAATTCAATTCTGAAAACAAAACAAAACAAGCAAACAGGGTACATGGGAGCCTTGATCCAAGGAAACCAGTAAGTCTTCTTACAGTAAAAAATTATGCTTATAGCCATGAAGGTTAGAGGAGCTGAAGTGCAGCTTTTATTACTATGTTTTCATTATACGTTTTAAAAATGGGTGTACAGATTGATAAACACAAAGTGTATTTGAAGTACTGTACCCCCTTTACTCCTCCAGTTCATTGTGACTGTGTCATTTTCCTCATTTCTCAGGCATGTATACTCCCATTCTCCTTCAACCGATTCAAGCCCTCTGTCCTCCACTGCTTGTTGCCAGACCTCCAGTTTGCGCTCCACACCATTTTTTTGTTGGTACTGCACGAAACGATATCATCTACAAATAACGTGTACCAGGGGGCTTGATCTCGAATTCCTTCTGACAGGACAAAGATGTAGGGACTAAGTCCTGATCCCTGATGAAAGCAATTCGAACTGAAATACATCTATCATGCCTACATTGCTTATTGTCCTTCTTATTTCATTTTTGTACGTTTCTTATGCAAAATGTACGTACTGCTCTGATAGTAACGTCTTTCTCGTACATTTTTTCTTCCCGTAGCACTATCATATGCTTCCCAAGATCTACGAAGACCATATGCAATTCCTGATTCTTCTCACAATGTTTTTCCATAAGCTGGTGGAATATGAGGATTACATCTGTTGTTCCTTTTCTTGGCATAAACCCATGGTTGCCACGAGTTGTGGAAATTGGGGAGTATCAGGAAATTTCAAACGTGTCAGGGAAATTGAGGGGGGGGGGGGGGGGGTGGTTCAGTGGAAAAATCTCATTTTTGTCTACTCTCAGTAGGCAGATTGATTTGTTTACTGAGATGTCATGCATCGTCGCTGGCTGGGCACAGCCGAGTACATGAGCTGCTTCTGTCCTCCCTCTTTCGTACTGCTTCTTCCTTTTCTACCACACCCCTCAGCATGCAGTCATTGCTGCTACCACTTCTTGCTGCTAGACTAGCAGCTGTCAACAAGAGAAAGGGAGGTGTGAGGAGTGCTTTGTGTGGACCTGATTCTCAAAGATTGTTGACGCAGTGACCGGAGACAGTGGTCATGTGTACATGAGTTGTGTATGAGTGATTGTGTGAATGTGTGCATGCTCTCGTTTTCTGACAAAGGCTATGACAAAAAATTTAGTTGTGAGAGTGTGATTGTCTTTTCTATTTGTCAATATGGTGCCTGTGACATGTAAATAGCTGGGCACAGGGGTGGACATCCATGACTGGCCAAAACCACAGGCCATTTCTGTGGGTATCTCTAACGGATCGGACCTGCCAATCTGAAGCCCATCATTTTCCACTAATGTGAAGGCCCTGCCCATCAGATCTAGTCTCACTGATCTGCCTGCAGGCAAGGTCGGTCTGTGTGTGGCATAATGCAGCAGATTTTCATGGTTTATCCGTAGGCTCAGGACTGCAGTGCTACTCAGCAGGCTAGAGGCTACAGGCAATGGATTTCAGGAATTGGCGATAGTCTCACCGCAAGCACATTTTACAGTGTCGCATTTTATAGACATTTTATTTATTCTATTACATTTTTGGCACTTTGAAAGTAGTTTAACTATTAGAAAATATGGATGCTAAGAGGAAGAAAATTGTGGCAGTTACTGGCATTTTGTACGCTATATACTCGCGTATATTTCTTGAAAGAAAAACCACACAATACCTGTAAAATAGTAGACATTACACAGTGGGTAATAACCGACAATAACAAACATAGTAGAACCAGTGTTTTATTGACAGCCGCTTATAGTGTTAGTTTACACCACTCTTCCCTGCCTTATACACTTCTTTCAAGAGGCCTACTTTTTCTGATGGTATTTTTGAAATCAGTGAAGATATTTAAAATCTGTCTTGCAACTCCAATGAAATGCGTATTTTTGTCATGAAATGTATTTCGTTTTGTTGAAATAAAATAATGTCAGTGGTCCTAATGAAACATATATACCATATGGCTTGGTTTATCAATCTAAAAGCAGTTCATTGCAAAAAATGTTGACGTTAGTACTCAAGTTTTTTTCTCACATGTTTAGAAATACAGAAGTCCTTACATTTTTTGCCAATTTATGTCTTTACTTACCATTGAGATCTCAAAATTTGTCCCTCCAGCAGGTCCGTAGCTCTTTTGTGGTATGTGTGTGGTGCACATGCATCCCTGAGCCTCTGCAGCCTTTATTCTTTCCAAGCTGCTTTACCTTCTCCTTTCCTGTCCTTCCGTTGCCTTTGCTACTTTCTTTCCTTCTCTTGGTGTTCTTCATGTCGGCCCAGCTATCCTCATGACAGCTTTGTCTCGCTGTTTTGGTTCAGTTGCTTTTCCTCCTGCTTTTTGCCCCCTCCCCCCCTGTGTTGTTTGATCTCCATCTCTAAAATTTGAAATCTCAAGTGTGCGCCAGATGGGGAAAAACTCCCTTTCTAGCATCTTGGGCGTAGGTTCCTCTCCCACTCCCTTCCCCTCCATCTCCACCAAAGCCCTTTGGCCTCCTTGCCAGGTCACCAGCTCGGTAGTCAGTCCCTGTGGTGGGGCTGTTATCTGGCCATCTGACTGAGTCCCCTGACATCACAGGGATGATCACATTGCTGGTACCTGCTCTGAGAACACCTTGTGCATGCCTAGGAATGGTTGCCCATGTTTTCGGGGCATTGAAACTCCCGGTAATGACTGTCCTGTCAGGCACCCATTGCTGCGGGTGGGTGGCGCCCACAAGGCGAGCCCATGTTAGCCCTGAGTGGTACCAGGGCAGACATGTGACACATGAAATGTGTTACTCTCCATCCATTCTACTCTTCCTCAACACAGTTCTGTCTTGGTCCGTGTCATATGTGAGTGACAGAAGCGAGCGACTTCTGGATATGTGAAACTCCAAAGCAGCAACATCGAGCAAAAACCTTGGGTGTCCTGCGTACGAGCGACCATGTCGCGCTACAAGATGGCTGCTTAGAGCCACCCAGCCGTTTCTATAAAACGGTGTCCCTAACCTGTAGAATACTGTAGCTGGAGATTGAAACTACAGAATTAGGTTTACTTAAGAAAATAAAGCGAAAAGGAATGATTTAGAAAGGGAGGAATCTGCATGGAGAATTTCATAAGTATCGTCAACTACGAAGATCTCTGGATAAGTTCCTCGAATACACATGAATGAGCAGAGGAGCATTCGACTATCTCATCTACAATCATCTTGTAAGTCTTTCCGCTCCCGGGATTGGAATGACTCCTTACCCTCTCGCTTAAAACCCACATCCTTTCGTCTTTCCCTCTTTCCTGATGAAGCAACCTTGGGTTGCGAAAGCTTGAAATTTGTGTGTGTGTTTGTGTGTCTATCAACATACCATCACTTTCTCGTTTGGTAAGTTACAGCATCTTTGTTTTTTATATATATCATCAATAAATTAAATACAAATGTTGTTTTAAGTGATAAAGAACTTTTAACAGCCAATAAATGCACTGAAATGACTATTACATGACAAACTACACTAAATAGAATCATAAGCACACAGATTGATACCCTTGAACAATAAGTGGCTGTGGTGCAGGGGTAGCGTATACAGTTCACAACTAAATGTGAGGAATAGGTCCTGGGCTCGATTCCCAGTTGTTCTTACATTTTTACTGAGTCAGTTACAATTCTGTCTACTAAGTTTTATGTATACTGTTTACACTGCATTGCTAAGTATATTTTTAAGGTCTTGCCAAAGAACTTGATCTTCACACCAATCCCAGTATATCACACACATTTAATTCCTAATAAATTACAACGAACCATGAAAGTTTACAGATATTTGATGTTGCGAACGTAATTCATCAGCAGTCAGTGTTGAGACCAAGCATTTCAATTACTCTAAGTAGTCTGTAAAAGTAAAGCTTACAAATTTTTTGAAAAGGTCAAACGTTTTGTGTAATGATTTGTCTAAAAGTACGAAATAAAAAATATTGGGGAAACATTTGGTGCACCTCGTTTTCTGATCATGATTTCGAGCATCATTCAAAGGCACGTAGAACGTTTCTCTGATCTACTTATTTCTCTTACACAAATCATTTCATAAAATATTTGATTTCTACCATTTTTTAATTTCAAGTTTTATTCAGAAAGCATGATCTTACTGACTCCTTGTTTGCCTTCCTAACGTACTTGAATCGAAGGAAGCATTTTTTACATTTAAATACCACACCAATGTATCTTTTTATGTGCAAGTTAGCTAGGTCTTGAACGGATGACATTTTTGACACTTCATTTACAGCAGCTTTTTGTGTAATATTTCAATTTTTCCTCAGCTTATTAATTTAGTTTTCATTCATCATGCTGATTACTTTCAAGCAGTTAAATATTTTCATGCCAAACTAGACCTCAATTTGGTCACTTTGATACCCCGTGTACCTGTTTCTCTCCCTTTGTTTGAACCTTTTATGAGATAGGTAATTAGAGAGATGGACTCTGGGGAGATGTTCTGGGATGTGCCTAAGGATTTGAGTTGTGACTGGAGAGCCTGCTGGATTACTGGAATGGGGTCAGTGTGGCAAGGTTTGTAGGTGGAAGTATCTGACAGTTGACGGAATCCTTCCACCAGGTAATCCTTGCAGTTCAAAACAACGGTGCTGGAGCTTTTGTCTGCAGGTAGGATCATGAGGTCGAGATCAGTTTTTAGATCGTGGACTGCAGTTCTTTCTGCGGATGTAAGGTTAGTTTGCATATTGAGGGATTTGGGGAATTATGGTGAGGCAAGGTTCGAGGTTATGAAATTCTGGAAAGTTAACGGGGGGGTGGGGGGGGGGGGGGGGTGGGGGGGATCACGGTTGGATAGAGGAGTGAACAGAGTTAGGCAAGGTTCAGTATTGGTCTTTGGTTGAGTCTGATTGATCAAGTTGGTGGCAAAAAAGTGTTTACACTGTAGGGAGCAGGAGAAGGAGAGAAAGTCTGTCACAAGTTCTGAATGATTGAATTTGGGAGTGGGGCAAAAAGTGAGGCCTTTGGAAAGGACTGATATTTCTGTGGGACTAAAACTTCTGGAGGAAAGGTTCATGACTGTGTTGTGGGTCTGTTAGTTTTTCCATTATTCCGCAATTGTACCCTCATCTCAGCGTATCTTTATCTATACACATATTTCACAAGGCACCCTACAGTTCATACCATCACTAGCCATTCCCTTTCCCATTCCTCTTAAAAAAGGAACAAGGGAAAAATAACTGTCTGTATTACTCCACAAGACCCCTAATTTCTCTTGTCGTTGCAGTTATTACACAAGACGTACGTTATTGGCTGTAGGATCATTCTTCAGTCAGCTGTGAATGCCAGTTCTCTAAACTTTCTTAGTAGTTTCGCAAAAAAAGATTGCCATCTTTCGTCCAAGGATTTCCATACAAGTATTCTATATGTGGTCTCTGTTATTGAAGAGCTACACTTTCCTAAAATTCTCCCAATAAACCGAAGTCGACTATTCGCCTTCCATATTACTGACATTACGCACCCATTCCATTTCATATTAATCTGCAGCATTATGTCTAGCTATTTAATTAACATGACTGTGTCAACCACTAATACTGTATTCCAACATCTACAGTAACTTACATTTTTCTACATGCAGAGCAAGCTGCCATTCATCACACCAAATAGAAATTCTAAGTCATCCTGTATCCTCCTACAGTCATTGATGATACTTTCCCATACATTACAGCACCATCAGAAAACAGTCAAGATTGCTGCTCACCCTGTCCACCAGGTCGTTTATGTATATAGAGAACAAGAGCAGTTCTCTCTCACTTCTCAGGGATGCGCACGAGTCCACTTTATCTGTAGTGTAATTAAAAGACTGGAAGCAGCTCTTCCCACCATCTTCCAAAACATTGACTGTTATATTGGGAGGCTGGAGGTCAGTGGAAAGGTTTACAAGGCGTGGTCAAAAAGTAATGGGAATTTTTTAATCTTTATGCATCCAATTTTCAAAACATTTATTTATTTATTTTATCTTGTCATTATGCATGTTTCTGATTTGTGTTAGCATTTTAACCTGTTTTGAATATTTAGGGGCATTGATCGCATATTAAACAACACAAAATGGGGCGAGGGGGGGGGGGGGGGTTTCTAAGTTGACAGTGCACCCCCAGGAGGTCAGGTTTGCAGCACACTTAACAATGGGTCACCGAAATATTGTGGCCACTGGAAACTATGATATGGCAGTATACCCGTGGACTGTTCTATCAACTGGTAACACCAGGTGCAACTGAAGAGCTGTGTTCTAGCCGATTAAATTTCTTGCTCCCACCACTGTATAGGAAAATTACTGTAGCTGTTGCTTGGAGGAGGAAAGTGGTGGTGTTCAAAGGAGGAATTATACATATTCAGCCATTCTTTAGACATTCTAAAACTTTATTATCCCAGAGGTAAAATATTGGTTATGGTAACTCCTTTTAATTGGAAAGCATTTACATGGATTCTTATGTTATTGTGAAGCTGTGAAGACATACTGAAACGTGAGGGTGTTTTTTCAGGCTCCTCGATCTTCACTACGCTGTCGTGAGTCACGACGTTCTCTATCGTATGATGCTCGTCCGTTTTCTGCACCGGGAGCAGAAGGTGCAAGTGGGGGCAATGACCATCTAACACACCATCAGCAGCAGCTTGGTGAGAGACTGTATCCAAAAGTGCATGCCTTGAGGCCATCATTTGCTGGAAAGATTACAGGCATGCTACTTGAACTTACTCCAGCCCAACTTCTCATGCTTCTTGCTTCCGAAGAAGCACTTCGGCACAAAGTGGAAGAAGCAGTTGACTTGATACAAAGTCACAGCCAGGAACAACTTGCTTCAGAGGCACTTCTCGGTAAGCATGTGTGCGTGCGCACACACACACACACACACACACACACACACACACAGTAATTGATTTTTTTGATCAGTGCATGATATAAAGCCTCAACTCCAAATTTTAGTAAAAAATTAGAACTTTACTGGCTTTATTGTAATATCATGCTTCCAGTAAACAGTGATCAGAATAGTATTAATGTCTGCTTTAAAAACTGTTCCATACGTGTTGTCAAAGTCTAATGCTAAGTATACAGTGGGATACTTTTGTTGTTAAAAATGTGAAATTAACCTATTGCTTGGTTTTCAGTGTTCTGGGATTTAGTCATGAACAGTTACTAAAATCTCTGTAAATACCCTTGTAAAGTCTGTAGACTGTTTACTTTGTAATGTAAATAATTCTTTCACCCTGAATAAAATAAAAGAAAAATGCGGTAGCTGTGCCATACTTGGAACTCACAACATATTGAATGATTTATGAGTACAGCGTGGGTTTCATTGTGAATATTATTGCTCAGATTGTTCTCTCTGGAGTTCACTATCGTCAGGTGGATGCGAATGTGTGTCTGTCATTACTTTTCTTAAGAAACCAGTGCCCTTCAGAAAATAGCTAAATCTGAAAAAAGTTAAAGTGAATTTTTGTCTTCACTGCAGTATAAAAACTACAGTCAACATAAAAAATTGATATCTTGATATATTAATATAAGTTCACAGTATAACAATTTGCTCAACAGCTGATTAACATCTGAACATTGTATCTTCAAACACTCAACATTGAAAGAAAATAAATTACAAAAATGTTATCGAAAATTGGAGGAAGCAGCTTTGTGTCATCTAGGACATCTTCTTAAGAACTTTGTCAGGTGTAGTACCATACAGTTCATGGCCCATACAGGACTAATTTCATTCAGTATCCGCTTCCACATGATGAAGAAGTAACACAACGGAAACACACACACATAACATAACATATTAAAATAGAAAGCCTAGTAAATTTCAACATTACCTTGGTTGTAGAAGTGGTCAAAATATAAGTGACAGTGTCAAGTGGTCGATATCACAAGACCTATATTTACAAAAATTTGTTCTATGAAAGCCCTGATAAGCCGCGGAGTCCCACAAGGCTTGGTATTCGGCCCTCTCCTCTTCCTACTCTTTATCAGTGACCTTCCTCCAAGTCTCCCAAATGCCAGCCGTGGTGGCCGTGCGGTTCTAGGCAGTGGCCGTGCGGTTCTAGGCACTTCAGTCCGGAACCGCGTGACTGCTACGGCCGCAGGTTCGAATCCTGCCTCGGGCATGGATGTGTGTGATGTCCTTAGGTTAGTTAGGTTTAAGTAGTTCTAAGTTCTAGGGGACTGATGACCTCAGATGTTGAGTCCCATAGTGCTCAGAGCCATTTAAACCAAGTCTCCCGAATACTTCTCTTGTGTTGTTTGCAGATGACACAAGCCTGTTTTTCCAGGCAGACTCAGCTCTGCAATCAAAGTATTAACAGAAACAAAGTTTATAGAAGAATTTGAATTTCAAACAAAACAGGAAGGTGTGTGTGTGGGGGGGGGGGGGGGGGGGTGTTATCTATGTGGAAGGCCAGTGTATAAAATCTTATCAGTATATTGCATCTTGTTTATATGTATTTTTACTGCCTCTTGTATTTAACTTGCGTTTCAACAGTATCAACTCAGGTGCTTTTAGAAAACTTGTACGAATTTGTAAAGAAAACTACACTGGTAACATTAGTTGATAATTTAAAGTCTCAGTTTTCCTCAAGTGTTGGTATCACAGTAATTTGCAGTGAATGCTTAGTAGGTAATTTGTATGACTTTTTTTTGAAATACCATCCTTGTGATTTGCAATATTCCTTTGGTTTTGTTTCTTTCCATAACAAGATGATGGCCATTATCTACAGATCTACAGTGTCACAAAAGACATAATTTTCATTTTTTTTTCTTTTTCTGCCTAGTGGCTGAGAATATAGAGAACTGCTGTGAATGAGGGAGTAACACATCCTGCTTCATTTCAGCCTATTTACAGCATCCAGATTATGAAAAAAGATTGAAGTAAATGGCATAAATCTGTTGTCCACAAAAATAGCCATTGTTTCAAATAGTTGGAAAGAAATACAGCATAATTCAAATCTTATTAGCAGTGTTTCCTATGAACTTTACATTTGTAAGATGTAATTGTGTCGTGAAATTTGACTCCTACATCAACAGTCTCATGTTTGCACCATACTGTACTCTTAATTTACAGTGTGTTCTTAAAGGCAACATGTATCTTTTGGAGGACAGAAATACTGTAATTGATTACAGCAGTGTACACACACACACACACACACACACGATTTTATTAAATACAATTTTACTTTTACTGCATATCTCTCGAGCCATTTACACTTAACAGCTGTGCATCTTTTATCACATTGTTTGTTAGCATCGTTCTAACTGGGTTTTTCTTATTGAACTTTCTAGATTTAGATGTCTTCAGCCTTTCTGAGCGTGGAAAGAAGCCTTCTAGTGGAACTTCGCGAAATGCAGATGCAGAAGAGGCAGCAGAGGAGAGTGAAGACAATGCACCGCTTTTTTACAGCCCTGGGAAAAGAGGCTTTTATTCACCTAGACAAGGAAAAGCCAGCTTTGAAAGACAGAATGCTTTCCGGAATGTTGGCAGGTAATTCTACATTAACACCATTGTTTGACTCTTATCAATTATTAGCTCCCCCCCCCCCCCCTTTCCCCGTGTGTGTGTGTGTGTGTGTGTGTGTGTGTGTGTGTGTGTGTGTGTGTGTGTTTGTGTAGTGTTTCTTTGAAATAAATTATTATTCCAGAGAAATTAGCCTCTAATGAACACTGACAAATTTTGTACATAAAAAAGTGTTTGCAGCTGTTAAAAAAAATGTTCATTTTTGTGGTGGTGGTGGTGGTGGTAGTAGTAGTACTGGTAGTAGTAGTATTGTTTTCACAGAAATGAACATTGGCAGCTTTCGTTTTGGCAGCTGAATTTATGTGAAAGTGCAACAAATTTTGCACTGGAAACATATAGATGGCAATTACTTTTCCTAACACAAACCAAATATCAAAATGAAGTAGTTTGTAATAAGTATAAAATTTTCTTTGTATTTATACGATTCACAATGTACAGTTTCCAACCCTTATTGGATTACAGCCAGTTATTTATTTATTTGTATTGTTTATTTGAAGCCCAGAAATCTTGTACTGTGTAAACACAAAGATATGTTTAGTAATGACAGCAATGCCTAACATTTATCTTAGGAAGATAAAGCTTTCAATATACATGAAAATTCAGCCCACATATTGTACAAAATGCAATAGTGACTACAATAGCATGAGTGAAAAGACTTGGAATCCATCCTAATTAAAATATAGAAGACATGTCCTAATAGATCTTTTTACATATGAATGCAAGCATGTTATTTCTATTTAACTCTACAAAACAGGACAGAAATTCTGCCCTAAGCAGGAGACAAGCATAATAAGTGACTGTAAGCACTAGTGAACACTGTGAGGGAGAGTATAAGGTCAAGTAGTTAATGCAAGTTTGCATTGAAGTACTCATCTACAGAATAAAAAGGACATTTCATTTGAAAATCTTTTTGACAAAAGAAAATTCTCCAAATATAAATACAGGATACTGCCAATACATTAAGTTCTTTGAATACTGGCTTGGTGGCAGATTGTATTGGTACTCTGTTATTATTTCTCTTATTATTTGTTATTATTTTTTACAGGATGAAAATTTTTCTTTGAGTAACTATCTAAAGAGTGATGCCATATGCTATTATTGAGTCCACAAGCCCATAATAGCAATTTTTATTGTGTTTGTATCACTGGTAGCCTGAGAATTCTGAAAGCATAGCAAGGTCTACCAAGCTTGTTTTACAGTTTTGCCTCATGATGGTCTTACTGGAGTGAACTGTCAGTCCAGACTCCTATAAACTTTGTTTCTATTACTAGTTCAATTTGTTTGCCAGCAATCTGCATGGAGGCCCATAAAAGCAGAATTATTTTGGGCCGGGTGGAAGGGCATATTTGAGTGTCTTGTTTGTGTTTAAAAGTAATTTATTGTAGTAGGTCCATGAGAGAAGTCTTCCAGCTGTGTCATTAATTTCGAGCTTCAGTTGCAGAGCTGAGTCTGCCTGGAGAAACAAGTTTGTGTCATCTTCAAACAACACAGGGGTGATGTATTAGGAAGACTTAGAGGAAGGTCACTGATAAAGAGTGGGAAGAGGAGAGTGCGCAATACTGAGCCTTGTGGGATTCCATAGCTTATCAGGGCTGTCTTCGAATAAATTTTTGTAGATATAGGTCTTGTGATACCAACCATTTGCTTTTGGTTGGTGAGATAGGATTTGAACCAATTATTTGCTGTACCACTGATACACATTAAGACATAGTGAATATACGCATGTGAATTAAAAGAAAGATACATGTAAATCATATAAGTGAAAAAGCATCACAACCTCATGTTTCATCCCAGAAAGTATTTGTGCTAATGTGGGGATAGTGTCAATCGTACTATGTCTACTAGTAAAATATAATGTTTAAAAAGCTTTAAAAACCTCTAAAAAGTAAAGAAATAATATGTATTTTCCAAAAAAATACACAAAAAAGCCTCTAAAAAGTAAAGAAATAATACCTATTGTCCCTTTAAGTTTAATATTAGTAATAATATTGTGATCCAAGCATCGTCGCAGTGGGGACTGGTAAGTAAATAAATTAAAAACAGGATGCCTCTAAAAATTGAAGAGTATGAAATTTAAATACAAGTAAGTGACCTAGACAAAATGGGTAAATATCAAAACAATAATTGTAAATCGTTGAGACGAAGTCTTAATTAGTTTACTCTGTATTCGCAATATAGACACAATCATCACCGATGACTACTCGTTCAGGTTGCTGCATTTGCTGATGCCCCACGTGCCACGTATCATGCATGGCCTCCTAAGATAGGTTAATGCATAAAACTAAGTTCATAGGTAATTATGTAAAAATATGGTGTAAAATAAATAGGTGGCTCTATTCCTTAACAATTTTTGGCTCCTTAAAGATGGATTGGTATTAATATTGTATATAATTTGTGTCGTATTTTATGAACTATCAGACACACTTTTTTCTTCGAAAAATTGCCTCCAAAATTCAGGTGCGTTTGTTACTCGAAATTAATATAAAAGTGTCCAGTGTTTGATCTAATATTCACGCCAATCTTAAAAATCTCCATATATTCGATTCTGTGGGAACCTCTCTCCATCTGGCAACATTGGATTCAACTGGCAGCAGCAGTGCACTGATGCGACGAAACCATTTAAAATGTATATGAGAGTGGAATGGAACAAATGGATGATGGAAGATAAATGAGACCCAACATGAATTCGTGGCGAAGTGAGCTTTAAAACAACCTACAATCAAACAAGTGTGTCAGGGGATAAAACAGTCTTGGTCTAGCGTAAGTAACATTCTTGGTGGCAGTGAAGACTGTTTTTTATATATTAAAAGGACAATGAAGAAGAAGAAGAAAAAGAAGAAAGTTCAGATGATGATTTTCAGGGATTTTAAAGGCCAGTTCAGTTTTATAAAGTAAAAAATTTTTTAGTCTGGCTTTGCAATCTAATGTTATTAAAAATTGCTTTGAAGTTAAGGTGTGTCTTATAATTCATAGCTTCTTATAGTCTGTGAAATACGGTAATTATTTTGAGATGTGGATGAGTGTTGCACAGAACTGGAAGAGCGACTCCAAACAGAAGAGATTTATACTTCGCAATAATGAGAGTATGCTGTTCTAGACAGGATGGCGGCAGTTAACTTCGTGTTTTTTAGCTGTCCCCTGATGCGATGCTGCTTGGATCAAAATATTGCTGCTTACATTAAACTTAAAAGGAGCAATACATATCACTTTTTACTTTTAGAGGCATATTACACATACATTTTTTAGTTCATTGAGACAGTACAAATGGATTTCCAAGAGCTTATTTCTTAATGATTGTATATTTTGGTAGGAAATATGGAGGGCTGTGTTAGTATTTACTTTAGGGCCAGTGGGTTGGAGGTGTTTACTGTTTTAATAACATTTTTTTTTTTTTTTTTTTTTACCATTACTGTTTTGAAGACAAATGACTGTGGATGCTACCTGTTCGCATAATAGTTCATGGGGATAGTCGCTCTCAGTGCTTTGGAAGCAACGAATTGAAATTACATAGAGTAACTGGCACAAGAGTTACAGCGCTCCTTGTGGCAACCAACTTCAACACGGGTGCCATTTCCACGGTGGTCAGAACATTAAAGGGAAGGCCAACGAGTTAAAATCAGCCTCATCAATTCCCAGCATTGATTAAGTCTGTAGACACTAACAACAGATCCATATAATTTTTGTTTTTTGTGTGGTAAACTTTATTACACTCTCATGGTGAAACTTATTGTTTTGATACACCTGTTTATGATGATCACAGTTGTGATCTTTGAAGTCCAAACAAGAAAAAAGCTGATAGAATAATATGACTGAGTACAAGCACAGAATATGCTACTGAGGAAGTACATAAAGCAGCTTAATGTGCAAAACAGGTGCGAAAATTACTGAACTATCAGTTTAGTAAGTCACAGTTGCAAAATACTAACATGAATTCTTTACCGACAAATGGAAAAACAGGTAGAAGCCGACCTTGGGGAAGATCAGTTTGGATTCTGAAGAGATGTTGGAAAATGCATGGCAAACCTATGTTTCTAGCATTTGTAGACTTGGAGGAAGCTTTTGACAATGTTGACTAGAATACTCTCTTTAAAATTCTGAATGTGACAGGGATAAAACACAGGGAGTGAAATGGTATTTACAATTTGTACAGAGACCAGATGGCAGTTATAAGAGTCGAGGGGAATGAAAGGGATGCAGTGGTTGAGAAGGGAGCAAGACAGGGTTGTAGCCTATCCCCAATGTTGTTCAATCTGTATATTGTGCAAGCAGTAAAGGAAACAAAAAAAAATTGTAGTAGGAATTGAAATCCATGGAGAAGAAATCAAGGTTTGCCGATTACATTGTAATTGAATCGGTAAGTGCAGAAATTGCTTCAGTCACAAATTGTAAATTTTTCAGGAGAGAGAAAAAGCGTCATAATTCCTCCAAATTATTAAATACGTCATGGTGAGTAGCTTGGCGATGTGAAAGTTGTTACTGGACTGAGCACACAACTGTTCATATTCATCAGGAGTATATATCCGATCATTTTTACGTATCATCCTCCTGATTTTTTCGTATCATCCTCCTGATAGTACCAAAATCTTGATCATTTGGAAGATTATGAATGCCCTTGAATCGGAAAGTAATGAAAAATTTGTTCAAAGCGTAAGAGCAAGGCAGACTCTTATCATGGTGTGATTCCGATTCTGTCAGCAGGTGCCATTGGAAAAGAAATACAGATTTTTAACATTTGATATAATATTAGTGTCACTGTATTTCAATAGCATGCTGCGTATCTCATTGGCTCCTTTGTAGGCTACAGGAATATTTCAGATGTCATAGTTTTTAGATTTTTATCCTAAAAAGTTCACCCAAAGTTGCCTCAAGTAAAATATATCCTGAACTGGGATCACTGGAAAGGGGAGATTTCGCATAAAATCAAATGAAAGTGCAACTGTGTCTTCACATTCCGCATATAACTTGGTGACGATTTGAAGTTTATTGTAAAATTTCTTGGCTCGTCTTTTGTGGATGGCAAGTTCAGCAAGAGCAGCCCTTTTAGCCCCTTTAGCTGCATCACCCATAGAGGAGCTCTTGATTTTTACATAAAGTTCTTCACGGTTTATGCAGGTATGTACCCGTGGATGTCCAAACCGCAATGAAAAGTTGTCTTGAAAATATATAAGATAAAACTTATATTTTACATCCAAATGAGGGTACTTTTCTTTAAAAAAGGAATGCATTTTTTTTTAACATCAAGGCGGGCATCAAGATAACTGGTATCTTTGGTGCCACAGTGGGTAATCTTGGTGGGGAATGATGAAATATGCTCATGTATTTTAGAACAAACTTTGGCAGAAATCATGTTCTTCTTGAGAGTTTTACCTTGTTTATCTGCAGGTGATTTACCCTCTATTAAGAGATCAGTAAGCCTTCGAACCCTCCCCTCAGTAATGCTGTAGAATGAAATAAACGCTTTCTTACATACCATTTTGCTTCCTCCTCTGTATAGTAAGAACACCACGAACTTTTGAGGTTCTAATGACATTTCTTCAATGTTTTCCTTCATTTCTCCTCGTCTTCTTAGGAGCTGTTTCATAATCACTTTCACTGCTTGTGGTACTCACAGACATATTGAACATAGAACAGGAAACGTTAAGCACGAATTTGGAATATGCTGAAAACAATCAACAAAACAAAGACTTCGATAAGAACAGCTGTTTAGGCTGGTAAACACATGGCACATGCTCAGTAAAAGGGCAAGACTAGTCATGCTATCTAGCGGTAGGAACAGAAACCAAGTCAAATTCTGAGTCATGTTATTTCTGCACTCAGGGTTCGAAAAAGACACCCTGTATCTACAGATCCACTCGACGGACTGACGTGGTTCTTGGACTCAACATGCATCTTGGCTTTCTAAGCATCTTTTCATTGAAAATGATTTTTCGCATTTTTGTGACTAAAGTGGTTCCTGCACTCACTAATTCAATTCTGTCGGAGACAGCAAAGGACCTGGAAGAGCAGCCAAATGGAATGGACAGTGTCTTGAAAGGAGGATGTAAGATGAACATCAACAAAAGCAAAATAAGGATAATGGAATGTGAAGCCGAGGGAATTAGATTAGGAAATGAGACACTTAAAGTAGATGAGTTTTGATATTTGAGGGGGCAAAATAACTGATGATAGTCAAAGTAGAGAGGATATATAATGTAGACTGGCAACGGCAAGAAAAGCGTTTCTGAGGAAGAGAAGTCTGTTAACATCGAGTATAGATTTAATTGTCAGGAAGTCTTCTCTGAAAGTATTTGTATGGAGTGTAGCCATCTATGGAAGTGAAACATGGATGATAAATAGTTTAGACAAGAAGAGAATAGAAATTTTCAAAATGTGCTGTTACAGAAGAATGCTGAAGACTAGATGGGTAGATCACATAACTAATGAGGTGGTACTGAATAGAATTGGGGAGAAGAGAAATTTGTGGCACAACCTGACCAAAAGAAGGGATCGATTGGTAAGACATGTTCTGAAGCAAGGGATCACCAATTTAGTACTGGAGGGAAGTGTGGAGGGTAAAAATTGTAGAGGGAGACCAAGGGATGAATACACTAAGGAGATTCAGAACTATGTAGGTTGCAGTACGTACTGGGAGATGAAGAAGCTTGCACAGGATAGAGTAGCATGGAGAGCTGCATCAAACCAGTCTCTGGATGGGAGACATTTCTGAACCATTTGAAATAAGGTCTGGTGTTAGACAGGGGGATGGACTCTCTCCATTACTGTTAAACTGTGCTTTGGAAAAAGTAATTACAGAATGGCGAGAGCAGAAGTCGATTCAAAATGTAGACCAATCAATAAAGTTAGGTGGAAGTGATATTACAGTAGATTGCCGAACTGGCAATTTTAACTATGGATGTTACCACAGCTCAAAAACAAATTGAAATTCTTAAAGAAGTCTCAGAAAAGGTATAACTACAAATAACATTCGAAAAAACGAAATACATGACATGCAACAAACAAGCACTAAAATATTTGGATAAGAAATATGGAAAAATAAAAAGGCTATGTCAGTTTCAATACTTGGGGGAAATCATACAAGAAAACGGTCTGGAAAAAGCTGTAAATGAAGTTCGCTGTCAAAAGATGGCAACTGCAATCAGATTAACACAAAATATTTATTATATATCGCTTTCTAAATTCAGTTAACTTAGACATTACAGCACGGTAATCAAACCTGAATGTCTTCATTGAGAAGAAACTTTAATTTTAAATAGCAAGTGGGATATTGAAGAAATTAGAAAGAAAGAAAGAAAGATTATTAGGAAAATATTGGGCCCCAAAATTACTGATGGAGAAACTTATAGGCTGAGAAGTAATAAGGAAATAGAAGAATACACAGACATACATGGTGACATGAGAAAATGAAGACTTAAATTTTATGGGCACATTAAAAGAATGGCACCCTCAAGGTTGACAAAACAAATAGTAGAATTCTTCGAAAACAGAAGGAAGGCTAAAACTGAGCCAATGAAATAGATTGCTGCGATTAAGGAGAATCTTAAAGCAGCTGGTATAACTCACTCAGACCTTACACATAGGAAAACATTCAGACAAAAGATATTTGATTGGAAAGTTGGTCAGAGGGAAATTAGAAAACAGACTGGAACACCGTAGTCTAATGAAAGAAAGAGCCTTCATTCTGAAAGGATGAAGCAAATTTGGCCACAAAGAAAGGCCAACCATCAAACATGACATTGATAGATTGCACCTCGCGTGGTTCTCCTGGGCTCATATGTGAATAATAAATATAGTTAGAAATTTGACTTGGCTGATTTGAAAAAGAATGTGTAGTTCAGCTTCTGATATTCTAAATATTAAAAATGTAACAAATCTGTAGAAGGGGCTTTTTGAAATTCAAGCTAGTTGTAAAAGTATCACAATATTCTCAACAAAGAAGAAAATTTTCTCTGGCCGTACATTTTCTTCCTGCTAAGGCGTATTGTTACTTACGAAAAATTGTGAAATTATCTTACCCATGAACTCTTCATTGCAATTGCTGAGCAGTTCCTTATAAACAATGGTCATCTTTTACAGTAGTTGAATCTGCAGAAGGAAGACATATGAAATTTATAATCCTAAAACTGCTCCTCAAGCTTTATTTTATCTGCAGTAGGATGATTTCATCTCAAATTGTACAGGTGAAGAGTGAATGTGTCACATCAAAGTTTGCTGAAAAAGATATATGTTGAAGTTCCACATGATACCTCTCCAAAACAACAATAATTTGATTTTATGATGATTTGTTGAAACACTACAGACATTTCTAAATGACTGTGTTTCTCAAAATGTCGTAACAAAAGGGAAAAATTGTAATAAAGAAACCAAAAGTGATACAGGTCCGAATTTATTTTCAATAAATACTTTGTTCCCAGTATTATGAGTCATGATTAATACATACACAGTCATGAACCCCCTCCCCGCCCTTACTTTTTTTTAAATAAGCTATGAAAATTTCCAATGTATTGCGAATTTCAAAATTATGTTTTGAAAATATGAACAGTCACAGGATGTTAACTGTCTTCAGAAATGAGGCATGAAGTTCTTAAACTTTCAAAATACTTGTATGTAAAGATGAAAGAATCTGAAACCTCTTGGTTATTTAAAAATAATTTTCTCCAAAACCCCATTCTAAAAATTTTGTACATTAGTTGGTCATTATACTTTGGAAATGTACAGAGTAGGCAATACTTGTCTGTACAAAATGTGATAAATTTGTTAGGTAGGCCTACCTCTATTCTCAAGGTCAAAAAATCATGAGCACTTAAATATTTAAATTGATCGCTGATTTTAATTACATCCATTTTTCTGTTCAGAATTGTTATTGTCTTCTGTCATGATCTTACTTCTTCGTGACATTCCATGAATTAAAATCGCCTACAATCTAACAGTCAACACTGCACTGCTGAAGAGAGTTCATTTGCTTTTTTTCATCTGCTTCTCTCTGAACTTGTATAGCTGAGCTAAACTTGCACATGGACAAGGATGATCCAACAAGAGCAGTACTTAGGAAGTGGGAACTGCACACTGATCTTTTGATGTTGGCCATTTGAAAGCATTAGCAGGACCATGAAATGTTATAATGGAAACGGTTATATCTTGCATCTCATGAGACACACTTACTATCTTTCCCATCCACCACCAATTGTCATACACACAAGAAATGAAGTGGCTCACTACAAAGTCTTGTAATGTATACTGTGGTCTCTGCATTTCACACACAATAAGGACTGTTTTGTGGAGAACCATTCTTGCAATGTATGTGCTACTCTGGGATACAACCCAGCAGTGACTTGATTGAATTCCTACCATAGGCTTCATAGCTGACCATGCTTCTCTCTTTTTTAAATGGAACACCCTTAATGTACTTTCATTTAGAATTAAGAGTTTCACGTTTGTTGTTAACATTGATATGGTGTGCACAAATGGAGTAGCATCTCTAATAGCATCAACTACTTCATGTCGCAGATTAAATCTTGTTGCATAATGTTTACAGAGACCTCCTATACCATCACATGCACTTTTCTCATGACCTGTTGCTGAAAATATCCTTTTTTTTTCTTAATTCTTGTACTACAGTGTTGACCAAGCTCATACAACTGAAAGCGGCCTTTAAAATTAGATGCTGCACCATCTGTCATGTACACATGTTTAGGAAATGCGTGACCTCTGGATGTTACGTCATCAGTTATGATGCTGACAGCGTAGCATGTCTGTGCACTGTCATGAATGAGATGATCACTGACAATAGCAAAACAGTGTGATGTTCCAAGGAAGTGAGCAACATATGTGAATATTGATATCTGTGATTATGTGTGTCAGTGGTAGCTCTGAATTTCATTCTGCAGAGCAACAGACAGGTTCCCAGCAAAGTGAAATAAAGAACTTAACATGTCCGTATTCTGTCACTGAATCCTCTGGATTTGATGGTGAGCTATTCCTTTCGTGGCCCATCGCCTACCCTGTGTAAAAAAAACTTCTCTGGTTCTACTGTCTTCTTCACCGACTCTCCTCCCTCCTCCAAGCATAGGTTATGTCATTATCAGTATCCTGAAGGTGTAATGCTTCAGCAGTCATCACTTCAGCATCAGGACACATTGCTCACTCCTGCAACAAACATTTTATCTTGCGGCTCTTGACGTATACATAACGTATTGTCTACATCCCTGTGTACTACACTGCTTATGGTGAAACAAACAAGTTTCAAATTAGTGTAGTAAATACATGTGCATACTTCCTTCACTGGCTGGCATTTTATGCATTTTGGTTGTAATGAGTAGAATTATGAGAGCCCAATTTTTAAATTTGGGTCCTTCTTTTTCATTAGAAGATATACTTCTCTTATTGATCTTGTTATATATCTTTTTACCTTTTAACAATTTTCGCCAACAGAGGTAACATCCTCCTGGTTAGGACTTTGGCTGCTGCAGTCTTCGTCATCACATAGGTAATATTCCAGAGCAACAGTAAGCATATCACCTTGCAACGGATGCCCACAGTAAGAATCTGGGCTTGCCCAAATACTTTTCTCATTCTTTATTTCACGAGCTTTTGAAATCAGCTAATGTGAGGAAGTGGGTATGTATTTCTGTATCTGCCGCTTGGAGTAGCTACTTGGTATCAGTGACAGCAACTGTCTCTTCCCAGTATAGATGGCTGCTGAGACAGCAGTATTAAGGTTTTGAAACCACACATCACATTTCATGCACATATCACTATCTTCAGGTTCTGCACCAACTGCATCTACATTACACACTTCACAAAGTTTTGAAGAGGTTGCTTGCATAAAACTTGTTTCAATTCCTTCCACTTTTCTTTTTACATGCTTGCTCCCCCCCTCCTTGTGCTTCTTAAAGTTTCTGGACATTGAAGGGGGGATATAGTAGGGGCTGCAGCAGAAATGCTAACATTCAACAAATCAACTGTTTCACACCGAGGAATAAACATCTGCACTGTCTTCTTCAGTTTCACATTTGGGTGATGGTGATCATTCAGTTGCATTGTCAGTAAATTTCTTCTTGTAATGTGTGTAGCAATTCCTGTACAATGAATATGATGCTAATACTGTTACTTGAGGATCAAGATATTTCTGCAATACCTCTGACAGATTTCCAACAACTGTGAAGTGTTTTTCACTTTTCTTAAACACCATCTTGTGTCTTTCTTTCATAGTTCACACCCCTCACTCTTTCACCACTGTGTTTTCTCACTGACGTTGTATCTAACAAAAAGTTCAAACCAAACACAAAAATTAATGCAGAATGGTCTATGTGCAAGCTCTCACTCGTTTGGTTTAAACAGAAGAGCACTGGAAACGGTGTTGCCAACATTCATATTTTGCACTAGAAATTCAGTGATGCAAAATGTACAGACTGTTAAGAAATTTTTAACACTTTACACAGGAAAATATTGCCCACTGGGTATGCACTGACTGCTAACATATTAACCAAACAGTATTTGGTGTAATTCTCAAGTAAATAATCTATAAAAATTCATAAAAATACATTTTTTTGCATTTTTAATAATAAATATTTACATAATGCAGAGAGCTGGAGCAGAGAAGATACTGTTTATAATTACATAAGTAGTATCTGCTAATATGACAGAAAATGTAATGTTCTGTGACTTCCCAAATTAGAAAAAAAAAAAAAAAAATTTGAGTGGAAAAATTAACTTAAATTTCGTATTTTCATCTTACATTTGTAAGTTAAAGGAAGCCCATAAGTGTGTGGATTTCAACTAAATTTCAACACACTAAGAGTGAGCTTTAGTGCAAAGCATCTGCCAGGTCTCCAGTACTTTTAGTTTATTAGTTATATTTTTTTGTTCTCTACTGTTTTAAGAGTTATATACAAAATATAAATTTTTCAAAGGGCCGTACTATTTACAGAAATTAAGATAAAATGAAAATACTTCATTTCTTAACACTTATAATAATAGGTCCAATAGATTTTTTTTCCAGAAAAATTCATGACCAGGAGTTGTCATGTCCTGTATGATTTGAGATGAAATCACCCTGTATTAATTGTTTACTGTATGTGTAAATCTGAATCTTTTGAGTGTACAGGTAAAGTTACAAGACAACTCTATACCAAGCTTAATTTAAGGTTCAGTGAAACAGTTGCCAAAATAGGTGTCATTGGAAATGCTGTAAAAGCAAAATGCCAATGAAAGCATTATAAAAATGAAATGTCCGTAAAACATTCTTAAAATGAAATGTAAAATTATTTAATTTTCTTCCAAATAATTATTGTTACTGAATTACTTGTGTTGATTGCTTGTAATGCACAGTTTTTTTAACAGTATTCTCATTCATAGTGCACTGGTGTTTAAACCTGTGACTACCCTCAAAATACAACAAAAACACTGAATTTCTGTGCGTCACCATTTATATTAGTTAAGCACAACACATTTTGAAGTTTACTCCAGAATCTTCAGGTGGCACCTGCTCAAAATGCATTGACTTACATTCAGATTGCAAGCAACAGGAAGTTGTATCCACATTGAAAAATTTATACATATTGCTACTAAAACTTCCCTTGTTGCTACCAGTATATACAGAAATCACTGCTGTTTACTGTTTTTTGAGAAAAAGTAGAGGTGGAAAAAGCTATTTGAATTTGATCTAAGGCAATTTGAACGGGGCACGACACAGCAGATGGCGCCCTTGTCTACCAATAAAATGGCAAATGGAAACCCAATTTGCTTCAAAAATGGCTGACATATAGCCACATTGTGAATTTAAACGTGTTGTTCTAAAGCTACCATCCTGTATTTGGTTGAATTCAAGTTTCACAGCTCCAATGGAACATATATTACCATATAACACAGAAAAAATGCACTTTCATCCAGGATATAATGCATTTTCACCTGGGAAAAAGTGTATTTGTAACTGGGAAGTCCAGGGTGTATATGATCTCTCTCTCTCTCTCTCTCTCTCTCTCTCTCTCTCTCTCTCACACACACACACACACACACACACACACCCTGTCACTCCAAAACATCAAGCAACTTACAACACAAAGCATTGGGGAACGGCAACCATGCAATTGCTTGTTGAGGTTGGCACAGTATTGTCACAGAATAGACAGTATACAGAAAGAAAAGCAGAGATTTGCTCCTTTAGCTTATATGAAGTAGAGCATTGTGCTCGACACCATATTGAAACCAAGTAAATACCAAAATGATAGCTGCTTATTGCTAAGGTTTGAAATGTACATTCTTATGAAACAGTAGTAATTTAACCAAGTAAAGATAAACTTTTTTGAAAGGAAACGCTGATGAAAGAACCTGTGGTAAATATTTAACTACAAACTTATCTCACAAGCTTTTAAATTCATTATTGTTCACACATGCAAGCTGTGAACTGCAACTGCTTTTAGCTTCAGATGGTAATGAAACTACTTTGTTCTGTAAATATCAGGTTTTTACATGCAACAATTTTATTTTACTTCTTAATTTTACTTTTCTGTTACTGCGAGCTGATAAATCGACTTTATTTCCTACAAAAGCATACTGCAGGAATTGGGTCAGTGCTGTAGTTTTCATTCATGTTTTCAACCTAAAAGTAATGCATAGGTATTGCTTTAAACGAAGACAGTAGGTTGCATTAAAATTTAATTTATAGAAATTTTTTTGAATTAGGCTCAGATCTATAAGTTCACTCAAATACACGTAATATCAGTCATATTCGTTTAATAAATGGCAGTTGATACATGTAATAAAGAAACTTTCGTCTAGCAGTATTCTAAATATGGGTTGTGTTTCAGCTTTACCATTATGTAAATGTAGGTGTAGAATGTCTCCTTTTTTTTCTTCTTCAGTTTCTTTCAGCAGGAAGTACAACAACAAATTGTGATCACTAATTTGAGAAACTTGTATGTACTTGTACGAACTGTTCACAACTGAGCTGCAGGCCTCTTGCACGTGGCACCATCAGGCAGCGCACTCAAATAAAATACTTTAACTTTTTTAATATAATTAGAAGGAAAGTTGCTATTCACCATATAGCAGAGATGCTGAGTCGCAGGTAGGCACAACAAAAAGACTCTCGTAATTAAAGCTTTCAGCCATTAAGGCCTTCGTCAACAATAGACAAAACACACACACACACACACACACACACACACACACACACACAAATGCAACACTGACACACGACTGCAGTCTTAGGCAACTGAAACCACACTGTCAGTTGCCTGAGACTGTAGTTGTGTGTGCTGCAGTTTTTTTGTGTGTGTGTGTGTGTGTGTGTGTGTTGTTGTTGACAAATGCCTATCTGCGACACAGCATCTCCGCCATATGGTGAGTAACACTTTCTTTCTCATAATATTGTTACATTCCATCCTGAATTTTCCATTTTTAAACTTTTTTTCCTCCATACTGTAGTGAAATGTGGCTCTTAATTCCAATTTTGAAAACAATTTTGATATGTTAGCTACATTTAATACAAGCAACATTTCACCTGAAATAAGCACATTTTTCGCTGCAAGCCCTGCAAATTTTATGCTGCAGTGTGCTAGAAAATTATCACAGTGACTGTGACTTGAAATTGTAAGATGCAAAAGAAATCAATTTTGAGTGCCAATTAGTTTCCCAAGAATCAGTTAAGGTATTACGTACAGTAGTGAAGAAAATGACCAATGGGAAACAAGTTGTTTTTATTTTTATTTTATTTTTTTTCAGTGAAGAAGGAGAATTTTACCGAAAATCCAGCTGCAGGAGTTGATGTACTTTTGTGTCATTTACATACAGTATTTTTTACTGTTCAGTGAGCTTTCATTGTTTACTGGTCACTTTGTGAGAATTGTTCTTTTTCCGTGCGGTCTTCTCTCTTATTACTGCTCATTATGTATTTATAACTTTTCCAGTGCTTCAAAAAACTGACTTCTCGCAAGCGCACTGAAATTTGATGCATGGATTGGAGCCAAGTTTCCATTCCATATACTTTCTATTCTTGGTTCACACCGACCTCTAGCAGTATTCAAGACAACCCACAAATGTGCCACATAATTTGCCACTGCGTTTCATTACATGGTGTGTATCTTAAATAGACCACCCAACCACCCACAATTGACATGGCACCAAAGCATTTGAGCGCATGGGTACATTGTTGCGTTCATGCACTTTTTATTGTACAAACAGGTTCTTACACATAGCGTGTATTAAGTAATTCCATGTTTTCACATTGGGGGCAGAATTCACATCTATTTTGCATTTAGGGATCTTTGAATAAACCATCATCTGACTGAAAGTCAGTCTGGGCAGTAATAAATTTCATATGTGTAATTTGTTTTAATATTTCAATGTGGATTTGCAGACACAACAACACTTCTACTCTGTTGTCCGCAGTATCAAATTTTGTAATACAGTAGCATACAGATAAATTATTACAGAAGTGCCCTACCCACAACTGATTTAATCGTACCAAAAGGAGAAATGTCTTGAGAAAACTATAAAATTACGAGACAGACTTGCTAGCTCCTGTTTACCTTCAGGAGAAGTGCTGTGTTGCTGATTTGCCCAAATAAAACTACATGCATTATTATAACCTTCCTTGGAGTTGAGAGAGGGGAAGGGTAAGAAGGAAAAGCAGTTACTCAGCTCCTGCAGATAAAAGGTAGTGCATTTATAAGTTTCAGGATGCAAGGATGTGATGGAGAACATGTTCTCATCTCCACAGATCAAGGAAACTAGTATCATGTGGTTGAACCCAAGTAGTCCATAGCCCATGTAGTTTGTTTGGCAGTCAGGTCCCTTCAGCCATGTTGTGAAGCCAGCTTTATACTGTGTACCAACTGTCCCTGAAGCAAACAATTGTTCTCTGCCCATTCAAGTGCTCAGTCAGGTTAGTGGTGGTTATATGTTCAGCAGTGTAACTGAGAGTTTGCTGAAAAACGTGATCCACTGTTTCCTCTTAGGCCAATGAAAGATGATTGTGAAAGTGGAAAATGTACTTTAGGTAGTTAGTAGGTAGTGAACATGCCACTTTTCACACTTTATGTTGATATGTGCAGAGATGATGAACAAAGCTTGGACACAGGACATTGGCAGAGTGGAACAGCAATGAGCATCTTCACGTGATGTAAAGGGGTCGTTTGTGATTTGGTGCCGTGGCTTGGCAGTGTTCTGAGTATCAAAAAGTGGCACTGTCTACCGATGCAAACACCCAATAAAACAATTGAAATTGTTTTATGTCTCGTATGATGTCACAGGATTCACTCCATAGATGTTGCTAGAGTTAATGTGAAATCTGTTCACCAGACTGTGCAGTTGTTTTATTTGAGCAACAAAATATAGAAGAGTTCTTTCTAAAGTAATTATGTCATTTCTTAGTGAGTTGGCATAGTTGTGAGTTTTCTTGCAGCCCTCGACCTTTTGCAGTTGGCAAAGAAGTCTATACAGTATAATTAGTGGTATTAAGTAGCAGGTCCACAGCTTCAAGAAAATACGACAAGGCAACTGGAGGTTAAAATAAGGCAAAAACTGAGCACGAGAAACATTGGGGTGACATCAGCCAAGAAGTGTGAACTTACTTATAATAACCAGGGAATCACTTTTTGCTTCACTTCAGTACATACAAGTTAGTTGATAAACAATGTGTGGTTTAACAAGTTGCTCTGCCTTTTATATTGTAGCCTCCATCCTCTCTCCACTGAGGCTACAGCTTTCTCGAGACAAGCACCATTATGAAGTCCTCTCTCCCTGATATCCTTTTCACTCCACTTCCTGTCACCTTCTGTCACTCTCCTCTGTAGAAACCACCTCAAGCACTCGCTCACTACAAGCTACTGCTTGTAAATCCTACAACATCAAAGACAGAGAAATTCCTAAAAACCGTTTGTGTTGTTTATTAATTTGTGTTCACCGCACAGTGTCTTAATTAGGTGAATGGTCTTTTCTTCCTCTTTAACCTTCCCCAGTCTTTCCGTGGGAAGCCGTAAGTAGTTCCGAAAGCTAGGATTCTATATGTACTTTTATGTGAGTCTGTAGGTAGTACTGACATTTCTCTTTGTGATAAGTACTGGCCAGCAATTCTGTCTCATAATTTTATAGAAGATAGACCTTTACACTCAACAAGTGCAATCGAATTAGCAAAGAGGGTGGGGAGCTGATGTAGATTACCTACTGTGTCACACGATTGGCACTGGCCGTATGGTAACAATCAAGTGCTACGCAGGTAAGATTAGACCATGGCCAACTAATAGGTATCCGATGCCTCAGAATCTCCTATCTTCATGGATGTGCAGGCACTTGGCTTTTCAGGTGACAAATCAATTCAGTTTGCCAATTCAGTATTTGATGATGGCAATTTATGAGGTGCCAAACTGTGCAGAAACATTTCCACATCAGGGGCTACATACAGGTACCACTGCCCCACACTTATTCCTCTGCTGACAAAATGACATTTTGACTGGCACAGGGACACAGCTGTTGGACACTGTGCACATGAGGAAAGATCAATTGAACTAATGTGTGCATAAAGGTACACTTGTTACAGTGTATGGATTTGTCAAAAATGACAAAAGGCAATGTTTCCCACAGTCAGTGAGATTGTGGAGTTTTCTGTTATTGTATAGTCCATGCCATAATCATTGGGGCAAAAGAGGCTGCTACATGCTACCTGGCAGGTGTGTCTAATTCAGTTGATTATTGATTCATAAGTGTGGTGGTGGTGGAAGAGGAGGTATGGTGTTTCCCTCCCCCCTCTTTGTGGTAGCTTATTGTGTACTGTAATAGATTATTGTTAACACTGTTTCAGAAACCATTAAGAATGCATTGAGTAGCACGTGTCCAAATGTTTAATGCGTCAAACTCAACTCTACTTTCATTTGTCTCTTGAATTTATAAATTTCAGGCTTCTCGGACTCTGCCTGCTACAGAATGAGCTGTGTCCAATATTCCTGAATCGACATGTCATGAAATTTATACTGGGAAGGCCAATTCGATTTCATGACCTGGCTTTCTTCGATCCTGTTATTTATGAAAGCCTCCGGCAGTTAGTAGTAGATGCAGAGACTAAAGACAGCAATAGTTTGTTCTCAGCTCTGGATCTCACTTTCAGGTAAATTCATATTACTGTCTACGTTCTGTGAGTTGTATGTACTAATCTTGCTTATTTATTTTATATTTTAGTTAGGCCTAGTGTGGAAATGAACCATTGTGCACAGTTGTTATGTGTATCCCTCTCTGTCACTTTACAGCATTGACCTGAGCCCTGAAGAGGGTGGAGGGTCTTTGGAGTTAATACCAGGTGGCAGAGATGTGGAAGTAACTGCTCAAAATGTGTATGACTATGTGCGTAAATATGCTGAATGTCGGATGATAAAAGTTCAGGAGAAAGCACTTGAGGTAAGAGTGTTTTTTTTTTCCCCCAGATCGTCCACAGACTTCCTGGCGAGAAATAGGTTAACATAGCAAAGCACTTTTTCTCACAGATAAATTTGTGACTAGGTTTGTAGTACAGTTCAGCTGCTTTACCTTATTCTTAAGTTTTCTCGGTTGTTAAAAGTTTTGCTGCAAAGTGTTATAAAAATCACATAAACATGGCTGAGAACTTTGTTAGCTTTCAGATGAATCCTTCTTCAGAGCTTAAGTACATATTCAGTAGCTCTGAAAAAGGATTCATCCAAAAGCTACCAGAGTCAACAGTCTCGTTTGTGTGCCTTTCAGTGATTCAGGGTGCTAAACTCCTACCTTATGTTCCTCAGACCATTTACTGGTCTCATTGTGGTTAATTTCTGTAAGGGATATTCAGAAGGGTTTGGTTTAAACAGCCAAATATTAATTACCACTGTTAGTTATTAATAAGTCTTCCCTAATATGAAGTTCTACTGGGTCTTTTTCTATTTGATTGATCCACAGGAGTCCAGTAGCTTTACCTTTGTTGGGTAGTTTGAAGAGGTTGCAGGACACTGTATTAATCGTACTGGCTATTAATTTAAAATCCTCACTTTCACACACGTTTGATACTTTCTGAACAAATTTGTAGTTTCAACTTTTTCACACAAATATCCAGAATTATAGCTTGTTTAAATTTCTTTTAGCAACTTTTTCAATCTGGTTTTCTAGTTCGTAGATACATTGGACCATTATTTCCATATTATTAACTGTTGCATTTAAAGCTTCTATAGACACTTTTCAAAGGTGACGACATTATTGTGTATTCGCAGAAAGTCTTTCATAGATGATCCAACTGCTTCTTTCCCCACATCGAAATGAAGAGGCTTCACAGTCATCATTACCAGAAGCCAGATCTGGCGGACCTAGCCCACTTCATCTCTTTGGAAGAATTCAGCATTTTGGAATTGGTGGGAATGGAGGAGTGGACTCCTTAACCCCCTCCATCCCTTTCAGCCTTAGATCACAAAAATAGCTTCTTCATTAGACAATCTGTTTTAAAATCAGAGGAAAAGAGGAATGGTGCACAGATCATCTGGTGATGACTTGGTAACAAGACAGAACTGATAACACTTGGGTAACATGACTGTGAAATATGTGTAAAAAAAAATTACAAGATTGTCCACTGTTTCCACAAGGCAGTATGCGTAGCCTATGTATGTTGACTGTACAGATTTGTCCATTGATAGTGACCGGGCCAAATATCTCAAAAAATAAGCATCAAACTAAAAAACTACAAAGAACCAATCTTGTCTACCTTGAAGGGGGAAACCAGATGGCACTTACAGGGTTGTCCATTGATAGTGACCGGGCCAAATATCTCAAAAAATAAACGTCAAACTAAAAAACTACAAAGAACGAATCTCGTCTACCTTGAAGGGGGAAACCAGATGGCGCTTTGGTTGGCCTGCTAGATGGCACTGCCATAGTTCAAACGGATATCAACTGCGTTTTTTTTAAGTAGGAACCCCCATTTTTTATTACGTATTTGTGTAGTACGTAAAGAAATATGAATGTTTTAGTTGGACCACGTTTTTCGCTTTGTGATAGATGGCGCTGTAATAGTCACAGGCGTACAAGTACGTGGTATCGTGTAACATTCCGCCAGTGCGGACGGTATTTGCTTCGTGATACATTACCTGTGTTAAAATGGACTGTTTACCAACTGCTGAAAAGGTCGATATTGTGTTGCTGTATGGCTGTTGTGATTAAAATTCCCAACGGGCGTGTGCTATATATGCTGCTCGGTATCCTGGACGACATCATCCAAGGATCCAGACTGTTTGCCAGATAGTTATGTTATTTAAGGAAACAGGAAGTGCTCAGCCACATGTGAAACGTAAACCACGACCTGCAACAAATGATGATGCCCAAGTAGGTGTTTTAGCTGCTGTCGCAGATAATCCGCACATCAGTAGAAGACAAATTGCGCGAGAATCGGGACTCTCAAAAACGTCGGTGTTGAGAATGCTACATCAACGTCGATTTCACCCGTACCATATTTCTATGTACCAGGAATTGCATGGCAACAACTTTGAACATTTTCTGCCACTGGGCACAGGAGAAATTACGGGACGATGACAGATTTTATGCACACGTTCTATTTAGCGACGAAGTGTCATTCACCGACAGTGGTAATGTAAACCGGCATAATATGCACTATTGGGCAACAGAAAATCCACGATGACTGTGACAAGTGGAACATCAGCGACCTTGGCTGGTTAATGTATGTTGCAGCATAATGGGAGGAAGGATAATTGGCCCCCATTTTATCGATGGCAATCTAAATGGTGCAATGTATGCTGATTTCCTACATAATGTTCTACTGATGTTACTAAAAGATGTTTCGCTGCATGACAGAATGACAATGCACTTCCAACATGATGGATGTCCAGCACGTAGCTCGCGTGCAGTTGAAGCGGTATTGAATAGTATATTTCATGACAGGTGGATTGGTCGTCGAAGCACCATACCATGGCCCGCACGTTCACCAAATATGACATCCCCGGATTTCTTTCTGTGGGGAAAGTTGAATGATACTTGCTATCGTGATCCACCAACAACGCCTGACAACATGCGGCAGCACATTGTCAATTCATGTGCGAACATTACAGAAGGCAAACTACTCGCTGTTGAGAGGAATGTCTTTACACGTATTGCCAAATGCATTGAGGTTGACAGACATCATTTTGAGCATTTATTGCATTAATGTGATATTTACAGGTAATCACGCTGTAACAGCATGCATTCTCAGAAATGATAAGTTCACAAAGGTACATGTATCACATTGGAACAACCGAAATAAAACGTTCAAACATACCTATGTTCTGTATTTTAATTTTTAAAAACCTACCTGTTACCAACTGTTCGTCTAAAATTGTGAGCCATATGTTTGTGACTATTACAGCACCATCTATCACAAAGCGAAAAAAGTTATCCAACTAAAACATTCATGTTTCTTTACGTACTACACGAATATGTAATTAAAAATGGGGGTTCCTATTTTAAAAAAACTCAGTTGATATCCGTTTGATCTATGGCAGCGCCATCTAGCGGGCCACCAATAGCGCCATCTGGTTTCCCTCTTCAAGCTAGACAAGTTTTGTTCTTTGTAGTTTTTTCGTTTGACTCTTATTTCGTGAGATATTTGGCCTGGCCACTATCAATGGACCAACCTGTGTAGTGCAGTGTGTCAAGAATTGAACTTGAAAGGATGCCAGGTCCTTCCCAGCCATTATCAAATGTAATGCCTTCTGCAAAATGGTTTTCCTGTAATGTATCTTCAGCACATGGATAATTGCCAAATACAAGCTCAGCAGTGTGCATGTGTAGTTTAGGTCGCAATAATTAACTTTGTAATGTGAAAGTCTACCAAGAGGAGAATATCCCTGTTACCAGGCTCACACTTTTCCAGTAAGACTATGCAAATGTTTTTCAGAAAGTTATGATGTTATCCATACACTGTAGTTAGTGGACAATATTTTCACATTTTTAAAACGACAGGGTTTCTTTGATTTGCCAGTTACAAGACACTTGATCTTTTCAGACCTATCAGCATTGGTACTTCACATGGAGGCAAACATGTCGTATTTAGAAAGATTCTGAAGGAAAGCCTTGTTCCATCAGTAATTCGTATGTCCTTCAATTAATATTGTGTTCAAATTCATTTTATCTGCCACTTTGCTATTCACTAAAATTTACTGCATTTACCTTATAGTGTTCACCACATTGTAATCTTCTTAAGTGTATCGACTCACCCATTAGATGCAGGAAGTCCTGAATACTGAGCTTATTTGCCACTTTGAGTGCTTTTTCGCATAACGTACTGCTCTCTGGGATACTGGAAATATCTGCTGTCGACAACAGTTCCTTCCAATTTTCTCCAGTCCTCCTTATGTCAGAAAACAAGCAGTTTCCTTTAGCGTAATAACATTCAGTGCTCTCTGTGAGTGAACTGTCAAACTGGGACCCTTGCCACTTGTCAGATACAGAGATCTGCCTGTCTGCTAACAATAGGTGCTGTCGGGCTACCTTTTTAATTTTTCTGACTTAACATCACTCGGAAGCTAACCCAGTCATACATGTCTATCGTCAGTACTGCAATGTCGCCCCAAAAAGGATAATAATGGCCGAAATCTGTCATCTTGCAATCCCCCCCCCCAGGGAAAAAAAAAAAAAAAAAAAAAAAAAAAATGGTATAGACGTTAACATTGGCAGTGGCAAGATATAGAGCATCAGCTACAGCAATTATTCTCCGATGCTACTTCTACTAATTCAGAATTAGGAAGCCCAGGCCCCAAGAAAGTTGACAACATATGTTTGTAAACAATATTAGAGGGCCAGAACCACTCTAGTGTAATTTTGTGTTAATTGTACTTTTCTTGCTATTTATTAGTGGTGTTTCACATATTGTAAATGGCAGCTGAACATTAGAAAATTGCATTATTGTGAGTAATAGATATTTTTTAATGGTAGCTGTAGTTTGGTATTCAAATCAGTTTATTAATATTGAAATATTTTTGTGAATTGCAGAGCATCCGTACAGGGGTATTTGATGTTCTCCCAGCAGGATCACTTGATGGATTAACAGCTGAAGATTTACGTTTGCTGCTTAATGGAGTTGGAGATATAAATGTAGCTGTCCTTATATCATACACAAGTTTCAACGATGAATCTGGAGAATCCAGTGAGAGACTTGTGAAATTTAAGCGTTGGTTGTGGTCGATAGTGGAAAAAATGACTCACATTGAAAGGCAAGACCTGGTAAGAATTTTAAAACTATTACTGGGAATTCGTATGTGTGGTAATAAATCTAATTTTCATCTATGTGGCCAACTGGTCTTTGGTAGATCTACAGTCTAGCATATTGAAAATAATTAGTTTTAAAATATTAATTCAGATTAATAATGGGCTAAAAATGGACTGGGTAGGGTTTTATGGGCACCTTGTGTTATAGCCAGAACTTTGGTTTTTGTTGGGTGTGCATCATATTTGACCACGTTATTACAAATACGTATAGAGACTGACCCCAAAATGGAATTATAGGCAATTATTGATGATAGGCAATGAAAATCTCATAACTGCATTTTGTTAAATTTTGGGGGTGAAGAAAAACGGTTTCTCAAAAGATAATGAAAAGTGATAAAGAAAGTTGGTACATGTGTAGCTTTTAGCAGAAGCCTAGTTATTGACAGATAGAGAAATTCATGCACTTTCAAACCTCTTTGATTATGGAGTTACTGGAATTAAGAGTTTTCAGAGACAGGTGGAGGTACGAAGTTTTCGTTGCCTACCATCAATTTAAGCTTAAAAATCTGTGTACAGCCTTTTACCTCCCATTGCCAGTCTTATGTTCACCCAGTGTACAGCATGTGAATACCCGAATTATGCAATACTATAGTTGAATCCGTGAATGATGGTGAACCATGGAATGGAGAGGCACAGGCATGAATTGCATGATTGCCAGTTACAGATGATGGAGCAGTACACACTTGGAAACTCAGACACTGAACAGTTCCTAAGCTTGTGTTTCAGGAGTAGTGGGCAATGGAGAAAGTTAATCCCCCACCATCACATGACTACCATGGTGAGACGTCCGGATAGAAAGGAAAGAGATATGCAATGTTGCCTGGTACATCAAGTTGCGATTTGTGCTTCATCCGGTGTATCTACATACATGGGAATAAAAACGCTTGTATCCGATGGCAAAATTAAATTTTACAGATAATAACTTTCATAAAACACCAAAAAACGTTGCTGCCATGTGCAGCACCTAATTACAGCCAACATAGACACAGTCTACCAGAAATTTCATGTTGTACAATATTCTGAAGGAAATAATTTTAATACCGCAAGAATATTGCATGTAATATTGGAAAATTTTTCATATTTTGTGACTGTGATAAACGTTTTATGTAGACCAGATGCATTTTGCGTTATTTTAAAGCACCTTGATCAAAACAAAGTTGACATGTCAGTGCAGTGTGCTAAAAAAACGAACCTCTTTGTGTGTGTGTGTGTGTGTGTGTGTGTGTGTGTGTTATACAGAAACAGCAGTTGTTAAAATATAGGTTAGTAGAGGCAAATGCTGAATATGATCTTAAAGCTATGACAGGTAATCAGATGGCTTGGTGATGTAGAAGCCAAAGTACTGTCCAGTGAAGATGCTTCAAAATAAAGCACATTTGGTACAAATAAGACTTTTATTGCAGTCGTAAAAGACAAAATATACCACAGTATCACTGATAAAACTGTGGCTGCGGAAGAGAAACTGTAGGAAAAAAGGCAACATGAATATTGTATGTGTGCTTCACCTTTCATTGTTTACAGTCGCTGCGACTGTCTTCATCTGCACCGTGCGCAGTCGGTGTCATTGTTTGACTTGTGTGGTCTAGAGTGATATTGACGGGATCAAGCAGATTGTCAGTTAAATTGCAAAGTCACATTCGTGCTGAAGGAGCTATGCTGTCCAGTGATTTGTGCAAAAGTCTTTCTGTGGCGGCAGTTTTAAATGTCGTGTTTTGTTGTGGGGCATTCTTTTTCACTTGTGCTTGTACGAGTTCTATCTGATTGTGCTGGCAATTATATGATGGCAGATGCTAAACTGTATGTCCATCTTCCTGTGTAGTACAAGCGATTTCATAGACAGTCCTGTGAAGCCCTGCAAGTTGCAACAATTCACTCAGAGTTTCATTGAAAGTGTGCAGTATATTTTTACTTGCAAGCTACGGCATGGGAGCTTTGTTAACAACTGAGTGATAACTTGCGTTGTCCATAACAATCATCAATTTTGCAGGGAAGTAAGGGAGAAACTATTTTTTAAACCATAATGTAAATGTCTCAGAGTTCATTTCAGAATGATAATCCCCAGAATTGACCTTTTTGCACGAAACACTATCTTGTTTTCTGGTATGAATCTGAATCTGGAAGTAGAGCTAGCATGAAACACAATTCTTTGTTCCCCTGTACCAACTGGTACTTTAAAGCCACTCGAACCATCACTGTTTCTAACACGCTTTTTTGCTCTGGTTTATCCAGGTTTCGTCCAAGTAAGTGTTTGCCATATTTTTCTAATTTCAAGAATATGTCTTAAGAACTGTGCCTTGAAGCAGCAATATCAAAACTTTCCATTAAAAGTTTTTTCTGTCATTTGTGTTTGCATATTTGAATCCAGTGTCTTTCAGTATTCTTCGCATTGAGGTAACACTGCTTTTAAAATAGTTTCACGCATTTTCAGTGAAATTTTTTTGACAATAGCAGATTCACCTACCTTATACACAATGACCATATCTTTTCTTATAACATTTTGACAAAGATGTCTGAATTGTCTAAATTAGTGACAGGCTTATCATGCCTGTGATGTTCCCGTGACAATCTGAAAACTGGTCTTCCACGGTCTGGGCAGATAAATTATCTTCTCTGTCAATCCGCTGAACAGTTCTAAAGTTGATGCCACTCACTTCTACAGTGCATTCCTGAGATATGGTAATGTCTCTGAATGGTCCACCATTTTCTGCTTCCACTTGAAGAAAGCATGTATCCTGGGAATTGTGTGTCTCACTTGTTTATGGAGAACTAGTCACTTACCACCACCATCAGCCATGACAGATATCAACGAACTGAGTATAAATTCACCAAATAACTGCCACAACTACATGTAATGCTGGCACTGGCCAAGACATTCACAGCAGAGCACTAGGAAAACTGCTGAACATTCATTGACTGTAGGAGGATGTCATCACAGGTGCGCAGAACGAACCGAAACGCAACTGCCATCACTCATGGCTCCAACTATAGTTGGAGTTGCATTTAACCTACCAACCATAGCCTGGGACGCCTACAGATTCACTGATAGGGGGTACAGTCAGTCAGCCCCCCTGCGGGTCCGGGGATTAGAATAGGCCCGCGGTATTCCTGCCTGTCGTAAGAGGCGACTAAAAGGAGTCCATCCCCCTCACGGGGGTAGTTCGCGCCTGCGTCCGGAGACGGACGGTTCCACGACCTATCATCGTGGTCCTTTTGGTTTTTTCACTTCTCGTTTCTTCCTTCCTTTTGTTGGTTCCTTTCTTTGCTCTTCTCCACCTCACTGTCTTCCTTACTCTTTCCCTTGCCTTCTCATTGCCTTTTTCTCCTTGCCTTCTCATTGCCTTTTTCTCCTTGCCTTCTCATTGCCTTTTTCTCCTTGCCTTCTCATTGCCTTCTTCTCCTTGCCTTCTTATTGCCTTCTTCCCCTTGCTTTCTCATTGCCTTCTTCTCCTTGCCTTCTCTGGTCTCCGCCTCGGCGTTTGAGACAGTCTGTCCTCTTTCTCCCTCTCTCTCTTCTTTTTCCTCTTCTTCCTTCCTCCCTGTGCGTGCCTGAAGGCCGACCCACGCGTTCGCACGCGTAGCCGGTGACGGGGTAACGCGTAAGTCCCCGCCCTGGGTAGACATGTAAGGCACGCGCGTACCCCCTGGTAAAGGCCAGGCCCGGGGAGGGGTGATTGCCTGAGCTGATACCTTCTGACCATGCCGATTGGTCCCTCCGTCTGTTTCTCGGGAGGTGTGACCTGAGGTGTAAACATTCACCTAAGGCGGGAGTGCCCTCTGAGAGGGTCCCCACAAGGAAGGAGCGCGCCATCGGAGACGCTGGCAATCATGGGGGATTCCTCCGCAATGGATTCTACTCCATCTCTTTCGACTTCGACCCAAAAACGGAAACGTGACCAGCCAACAGTGACAAAAGTACTACCGCCTGCCCCACAGTTCCTCGTAGTTTCTCGAACTGAGGACGGAAAGGATTTTTCCTCTGTCAACCCTTTCGTTATTCAGAAGGGCGTAGATGCCATAGCCGGATCTGTCAAATCCTGTACCAGGTTGCGTAACGGCACCTTATTACTAGAAACTGAGAATGCCTTTCAGGCACAAAAACTGCTTCGGGCCACCCTCCTGTACACGTTCCCTGTCCGGGTGGAGGCCCACCGAACTTTGAATTCGTCTCGTGGTGTGGTCTATACTGGCTCCCTCGACGGATTGACTGACGAGGAGCTTCAATCATTCCTCGCTGAGCAGGGCGTGACGGCTGTCCATAGGGTCATGAAAAAGGTCAACAATGACCTTGTACCGACCCGGACAATTTTCTTGACCTTCGATAGTGTTAAGCTGCCATCGCGCATCAAGGCGGGCTACGAGGTTATTTCTGTTCGCCCCTATATCCCGACACCTACGCGCTGCTACCAGTGTCAGCGTTTCAATCACACTCGACAGTCTTGTTCCAATGCGGCTAAATGTGTCACCTGTGGCAGGGATGCCCATGAGGGTGACTGTCCACCTCCGTCTCCTCGTTGTGTGAACTGTCAGGGTGACCATGCAGCATCCTCCCGCGACTGTCCTGTCTACAAGGAAGAACGCTGTATCCAGGAAATTCGGGTCAAAGAGAAAGTGTCCACCTCGGCTGCTCGCAAGCTATTGGCTAGTAGGAAGCCCACGCTGCTCCCAGCGGGGAAATACAGTACTGTCCTCGCCTCTCCTCGGACTACCCGGGAGGTAGCAACCCAGACATGCGATCTGACCTTCAGCACCACGGTCGTCCGTTCGGCCAGTGCTAAGATCGCGCGGTCGACGTCTCCTCTTCCTCCCATCACCCCACAGACACGAGCACCTTCTTCAGCTTCTGCTAAGACGAAGACACCGAAGTCAGATGCACGGGCCTTCAAGAAGGAACCATCCCGTGCAGACTTCCTCCGTACCTCGACCTCACAGCCTTCGACCGGTACTTCCACTACACGTCCTTCCAAAAAGGCGCATAGGAAGCACAGTTCTCCTTCCCCGCCACGGCGCATTTCTTCTCTTGCGCCACCCAGCGGCTGCCGCCCCAGGCCGTCATCCGTTTCGCCTGGCCGCACCGCTGGTCGCCGTACATCTGGCCGTTCACTGGCGGAGGAAGCTCCCCCTCCCGGCCATCCTCCCGAGATGGCCGATGACCCTATAGACCCAATGGACGATGACTGTCCGCCTACTGATAGCGGCGGCAGTGCTCGCTCGAAGCCAGGCCCTAAGCGGCCTTCGAGGTGACCACTTCTCTCATCTTTCTTTTCTTACGATGGCACTTATTCACTGGAATATTCGCAGCATTCGCTCCAACCGAGAGGACTTGAAGTTGCTGCTCCGCTTGCACCGTCCGCTTGTCGTAGCCCTCCAGGAAACGAAGCTACGCCCATGCGATCAAATTGCCTTGGCACACTACACCTCTGTGCGTTTTGACCTACCCCCTGTGGTAGGTATCCCAGCTCATGGAGGGGTTATGTTGCTGGTCCGGGATGATATTTACTACGATCCCATCACGTTGCACACCGGCCTGCAGGCAGTTGCCATCCGCATTACTCTCCCCACTTTTACGTTTTCCTTTTGTACCGTTTACACTCCATCGTCATCTGCCGTTACCAGGGCAGACGTGATGCAACTTATTGCTCAGCTACCTGCACCATTTTTGTTAACTGGAGACTTCAATGCCCACCATCCCCTTTGGGGCTCTCCAGCATCCTGCCCGAGGGGCTCCTTGTTAGCAGACCTTTTCAACCAGCTCGATCTTGTCTGCCTCAATACTGGCGCCCCTACTTTTCTTTTGGACACATCTCACACCTATTCCCATTTAGACCTCTCTATATGTACTCCCCAACTTGCATGCCGGTTTGAGTGGTATGCACTTTCTGATACATATTCGAGCGACCACTTCCCGTGTGTTATCCATCTCCTGCAGCATACCCCCTCTCCGTGCTTCTCTAATTGGACCATCTCCAAGGCAGACTGGGGGCTCTTCTCTTCCAGGGCGACCTTTCAGGATCAAACCTTTACAAGCTGCGATCGTCAGGTCGCACACCTCACGGAAGTCATTCTCGCTGCTGCTGAATATTCCATCCCTCACCCTCCTCCTTCTCCACGTCGCGTACCGGTCCCCTGGTGGACCGCAGCGTGTAGAGACGCTTTACGTGCCCGTCGACGTGCTTTACGCACTTTTAAACGCCACCCTACAGTGGCGAATTGTATCAATTATAAACGATTACGTGCTCAGTGTCGTCGTATTATCAAAGAAAGCAAGAAAGCCAGCTGGGCTGCTTTCACAAGCACCTTCAACAGTTTTACTCCTTCTTCTGTTGTCTGGGGTAGCCTGCGCCGGCTATCTGGCACTAAGGTCCACTCACCAGTTTCTGGCTTGAAGGTCGCGAATGACGTCCTTGTGGCCCCTGAGGCTGTCTCCAATGCCTTCGGCTGCTTTTTCGCAGAGGTTTCGAGCTCCGCTCATTACCACCCTGCCTTCCTCCCCCGCAAACAGGCAGAGGAGGCTAGGCCACTTAACTTCCGCTCCTCGAATTGTGAAAGTTATAATGCCCCATTCACCATGCGGGAACTCGAAAACGCACTTGGCCGATCACGGTCCTCTGCTCCAGGGCCAGATTCTATTCATATTCAGATGCTGAAGAACCTTTCTCCTGCGGGTAAAGGTTTTCTTCTTCGTACATACAATCGCATCTGGATTGAGGGACATGTTCCCGCATGCTGGCGCGAGTCTATTGTTGTCCCGATTCCTAAGCCGGGGAAGGACAAGCACTTGCCTTCCAGTTATCGACCCATCTCGCTTACCAGCTGTGTCTGTAAAGTGATGGAGCGAATGGTTAACTCTCGATTGGTTTGGCTGCTCGAGTCTCGACGCCTACTTACCA
Source organism: Schistocerca serialis cubense (assembly GCF_023864345.2). Classification (NCBI taxonomy): domain Eukaryota; kingdom Metazoa; phylum Arthropoda; class Insecta; order Orthoptera; family Acrididae; genus Schistocerca; species Schistocerca serialis. The sequence goes on from NC_064639.1 coordinate 96,962,913, forward strand.
ATGTACAATGTGGATTTCGTAGGCGCCGCTCTGCTGTTGACCATCTGGTTACCTTGTCGACCTTCATTATGAATAACTTCTTGCGGAAGCGCCCGACCGCGGCTGTGTTCTTTGATTTGGAGAAGGCTTACGACACCTGTTGGAAGGCGGGCATCCTCCGCACCATGCATACATGGGGCCTTCGCGGTCGCCTCCCTCTTTTTATTCGTTCCTTTTTAATGGATCGACAGTTCAGGGTACGTGTGGGTTCTGTCCTGTCCGACACCTTTCGCCAGGAGAATGGGGTGCCACAGGGCTCAGTTTTGAGCGTCGCTCTCTTCGCCATCGCGATCAATCCAATAATGGATTGCCTCCCAGCTGATGTATCAGGCTCCCTTTTCGTGGACGATTTTACCATCTATTGCAGCGCGCAGTGTACACGTGTCCTGGAGCGCTGTCTTCAGCGTTCTCTTGACCGTCTTTACTCCTGGAGTGTCGCCAATGGCTTCCGTTTTTCTGCCGAGAAGACGGTCTGTATTAACTTCTGGCGATACAAAGAGTTTCTCCCACCGTCCTTAAGACTCGGTCCCGTTGCTCTCCCAATCGTGGAGACAACCAAATTTTTAGGCCTTACATTTGACAGGAAACTTAGCTGGTCTCCACATGTGTCATATTTGGCCGCCCGTTGTACCCGTTCTTTAAATGTCCTCCGTGTTCTCAGTGGTCTGTCGTGGGGAGCGGATCGAACCGTCCTACTTCGTCTATATCGGTCGATCGTCCGCTCCAAGCTGGATTATGGGAGCTTCGTATACTCCTCTGCACGGCCATCCATCTTACGCCGCCTCAACTCCATACAACATCGGGGTTTACGACTTGCGATCGGAGCATTTTATACCAGTCCCGTAGAGAGTCTTCATGCTGACGCTGGCGAATTGCCACTCACCTACCGGCGCGATATACTGCTTTGTCGGTATGCCTGTCGGCTACTGTCAATGCCCGACCATCCGTCTTATCGTTCCTTTTTTGACGACTCTCTTGACCGTCAATACGGGTTGTATGTCTCTGCCCTGCTACCCCCTGGCGTTCGCTTTCGTCGCCTCCTTCAACACCTTACTTTTTCCCTCCCTGCAACCTTTCGAGTGGGCGAGAGCCGCACGCCACCTTGGCTCCAGGCTCAGGTCCGCGTTCACCTTGACCTCAGCTCGCTCCCAAAAGAGGTCACTCCCAGTTCGGTCTACCACTCCCGTTTTTTGGAACTTCGTTCGAAGTTCATCGACATGACTTTCATTTATACAGATGGCTCTAAGACCAATGACGGGGTCGGGTGTTCCTTTATTGTCGAGGCACAAAGTTTCAAATACCGGCTCCATGGCCATTGTTCGGTCTTCACAGCTGAGCTCTTTGCCCTCTACCAGGCTGTTCTTTACATCTGCCGCCACCGACATTCTGCTTATGTCATCTGCTCAGATTCCCTGAGCGCCATCCAGAGCCTCAGTGATCCGTACCCGGTTCACCCCTTCGTACACCGGATCCAACGCTCTCTTCAGCAGCTGGTGGACGTCGGTTCTCCAGTTAGCTTTATGTGGGTTCCTGGCCATGTCGGTATCCCTGGGAACGAAGCTGCAGATGCCGCGGCCAAGGCTGCGGTCCTCCAGCCTCGGACAGCTTCTTGTTGTGTCCCTTCGTCCGATTTTAGCAGGGTGATTTGTCGGCGCATCTTATCTCTGTGGCATGCCGATTGGGCTGCACTTACCGACAACAAGCTTCGGGCCTTAAAACCTCTTCCCGTGGCTTGGACGTCCTCCTCACGCCCTTCTCGGCGGGAGGAGGTCGTTTTAGCCCGGTTAAGAATTGGACACTGCCGGTTCAGCCATCGCCATCTGCTGACGGCTGCGCCGGCGCCGTTCTGCCCATGTGGGCACTTGCTGACGGTTAGACACATTTTAATGTCCTGTCCAGATCTTAACACACTGCGCCTCGATCTTAACCTGCCAAATACTTTCGATGCCATTTTAGCGGATGACCCACGAGCAGCTGCTCGTGTTCTTCGTTTTATCAATTTGACAAACCTCGCTAAGGACATTTGATGATGCTGTTTTTTAATCCTATGCCTGTCAGTCTGTCTTTTATCGTGTTTTCCCTTTTAGTTGTTGTGGTCAACTTGTGCCTCGCGGTGCATTCTTAGAGTAGTCAGGGCGCTAATGACCATTGAAGTTGTGCGCCCTAAAACCACAAAAAAAAAAAAAAAAAAAAAAAACAGTCAGTCAGTCGTGCAAAGTGCTTTTGAACATATTTTCAGAAAACTGACTTGAGCAGCTAGTTAAGCAACCCTCACACAATGGAAATAACTTAGACCTAAATCAGTCAAGAAGACTAGGAGACTGTTTCTGTTAAAAAGTGCAGATAAGCAGTTGTTAGCATCCCACTTAGACAGTGAATTGAAAACACTTAGTTTATGTAATATAGACACAGAGTAATTATGCCCAAAGTTTAAACAGATTTGAAATCATAGTAGGAAGAACTTTGTGCTGAGTAAGTGGATTAAGGATTGTAGAGACCAACTGTGGCTTAACAATAAAATGCAGAAAATGCTGAGTAAGCAAAGGGTGTTGCACTCACAGTTCAAAAGAGAACACACAAATAATTACAGGCAAATGTTAGTAGAAATTCATACTTCTGACAAAATAATTATCCATGATGCATGCAACTACTAATATCTTACCTTAGCAAAAGATCTGACTGAAAACACGAGAAAATTCTGGTCCATGTAAAATCGCTAATCGGGTCTAAGGCTTTCAGCAAGTCGCTCATTGAACAGTCTGGTGTGGCAGTTGAAGACAACAAAACGAAAGCCAAACTTTTAAATTTTGCTGTCTCACACAGGAAATTGTACAAATATACTATAATTTGACAAGTGAACAGACCCCAGTACAGATGACATAGTAAAGAAATGACTGAAAGAGGTGAAATCAAATAAGTCCCCAGGTCCATATGGAATCCTAGTTTTGTTGTACAATGAGTACTCTGCGGCATTGGTCCCTTACTTAACTTGCACTTAACATGAATCTCTCGACCAGCGCAAAGTCCCAGGTGCCTGGAAAAAAAGCGCAGGTCTCCTGTATATAAGTAGGGCAACAGAAGGGACCTGCAAAATTACAGACCAATCTCCCTAACATCGGGTTTGTGCAGAATCCTTGAACATATGCTCAGTTCAAATGTAATAAATTTTCTTAAGACCAAAAGGCTTATGTCCACAAATCAGCATGATTTTGGAAAGCATTGCGCATGCAAAATTTGGCTTCCACTTATCTCACATGATATACAGCAGAAAGGTAATAAGCAGTCACAATATTTTTCGAGTTGCAGAAAGCATTTGACTTCGTGCCCCACTGCATACTGTTAAAAAAGTTATAAGCATGTAGAACTGGTTCCCACATATGTGAGTGGCTTGAAGACTTCAAGTATTATAAGTGATTGTCGAGCATAGATAATGTGTCGTCAGGAGTGCCCCAGGGAAGTACGATTGGACCATTATAATTTTCTACATACGTAAATGATTTGCGCAACAGAATGTACAGCAATCTGCGGTTGTTTGCAGATAATGTTGTTGTGTATGGGAAGGTATTGAAGTTGAGTGACTGTAGGAAGATACAGGGTGACTTAGACAAAATTTCTAGTTGGTTTGATGAATGGCAGCGAGCTCTGAATGTAGAAAATAGTAAATTAATGCAAGTGAGTAGGAGAAACAAACTCGTAATGTTCGTATACAGCATTAATAGTGTTTTGCTTGACACAGTCATGTCCAGATATCTTGGTTTGGCATTGCAAAGCGATATGAGATGGAATGAGCATGTGAGGATTATGGTAAGGAAGGCAAATTGTTAACTTCTGTTTATTGGGAGAGTTTTGGAAAAATATGATTCATCTGTAAAGGAGACTGCATATTGCGACCTGTTGTTGAGTACTGCTCAAGTGTTTGAGATCCATACCAGATCAGTTTGAAGGAAGACATCAAAGGAATTCAGAGGCAGGCTGCTAGACTTGAACAACATGCAAACATGGAGATGCTTTGGGAACTCAAATGGGAATCCATGGAGGGAAGACAACATTCTTTTTCAGGAACACTTTTGAGAAAATTTAGAGAACCAGCATTTGAAGCTAACTGCAGAATGATTCTACTAGTGCCAACATAAATTACACATAAGGACCACAAAGATAAGATATGAGAAATTATGGTTCATGTGGAGGCATATAGACAGTCATTTCTCCTTGCTCTATTTTTGTGTGGGACAGGAAAGAAAATGACTAGTAGAGTAGGTACACAGGGCAATGCCAAGCCTCATATGGTGGCTTGTGGAGTACAATGGCTTATGGAGTATGTACGTAGATGTATATGGAGACTGCACAGAGACCTGAAATAATCTCTCTTTTTTTTTTTTTTTTTTTTTTTTTTTTTTAGCCTGTAATATGACAATATGAGACATTTCATGGCAGATAAAAATATATAATTTTAGGAATCTCCTTTTTTATTATAGTATCAAGTGATTTTTAGGTACAGTAAATATAAAAACTACTTATATTATTGTAGCATGAGTATTATTAAGTGGAATTAAAATCATCACCTTCATCTACAATTATGGAAAATGTAGATTGCTACCCACAGAGAAGATGGTACGGTGAGTTGCAGACAGGCACAACAGAAAGACTGTTACACACCAAGCTTCCAGCCAAAGCCTTTTTAACAAAAGAAAGGAAGACACACGCACATTAACACAATCAAGAACACTACACACACACACACACACACACACACACACACACACACACACACACACACACACACACACACAAAACTTCTGTCTCCAGCTTCTCTAGCCAAACTACAACATCTGCAACAAAAGCAGCAATTAGGAGTTGGACAGCAAAGGGAGAGGTATAGCAGTGCACAGGTGGGGGGAGAGGAGAACACTGTCTGGTGGAGTGTGCAGGAACTAGAAGGTATCAGGAAAAAGTTGCCAGGGGCAGCATCGGGAGGCTGTGGGAGAGAGTGGGGGCGACAGGAAGCAGGGAGGCGAAAAGACTGGTGAATGCGTTGCACAAGGCCAAGTACAATGTGGGTGAGGGGGTGTGTTCTGGGAGGAAGTTATTGGATAGAGGGGTGGAAACTGTTAGGCAGAGGGTGTTGAGACAGGAAGTTATAGCTGGAGACCGGTAATTTTGAGGGCGGAGAAATGGTTTTAATGGTAGCTTCCATCTGCACAGTTCAGAATAGCTATTGGTGGACAGTAGGATTCAGATATCCTGGGTAATGAAGCAGTCCCTTTATATCCTAGAACCCTACCTATCACTGTTGATGCCATTCCCTACATGCACTGTTGATGCCACTCTCTATATACCACAGTTCGGTGGACAGCTGGTTGGTAGTCATACCAATATAAAAAGCAGAGCTGGTATGAGACATGCCCACTACAGTGGCTGGAGATATTGGTCATGATTGTGTGAGGTGTGCCTACTTGTGTGAATGTATGTGTTTTCCTTTCTTTTCTGGAGATGGCTTTGGCCAAAAGCTTCGTATATAACAGTCTTTTCTTTGTGCCTGTCCACAACTCAATGTGTCAACTTTACGGTGCGTAGCAGTCTATCCTTTTCTTAATTGTTGATGTTCCATAGCTTGATTTCATATTCTTCAGCTATTCGGCATACTGTAGGCCATGGGGAACAATTGATTTGTTCATTCATTCATTTGTTTCTTTATTCCGTCCTTCTCCCCCCCCCCCCCCCCCCCCCCCACCTTCTCCGCCATACCATCCCCAATAACTTCTTCAGTATTTTCACTGAAATTCTTTCCCTTCCCTTCCCTTCTGACCACCAGGTGTTCTTAACTGTTGTACAGTCTTTTTCCCAGAACTGCATGAAGTTATTAATCTTTGTTTGAAGAACTTGTTTATTTGTAGTTACTACCAAGTAAAATTTATTCATGGTTACATCTTCATTTTGATATAATCTGTATACATTATTATTATTATAAATATATAATTTTATTTCCACATACCATGTTTTGGTTGCTTGTAACTTGATGATTGAAAATTTTCTGTTTTGATCTGCCATCACACATTTTTTGTCAAGTGCACATAGATCTTGTATCTTTTCGTGCGAACCATTTGCCTCTCTGATTTTGCTCTTCATCCTTGAACCTTCCTTTCCTTTTCTGGTTTTAAGTATATGTGAATGTTACATGGCTTTGTTGGTTGGGAAACCTCAAAGGGTACACTCAGCCACCTAACTGGAAAGGGTTTTCTTCCTCCACATGTAATTTAGAGTCTGAATGTTATGTGTTGTGTGTAAGTGACTTTGTGGATGTGTGTTCAGCATCATGTCATGATTGTGTTGTCTGATGGTGAAAGAAAAGAAAGCTGGTGCCAATGCAATGTGCTCTTCTCAGATAACATCACAGGGATCTACAAGCTTAAAAGCCCCCATCCAGTAGACAGATCATAATCAGTACAGTCACATGCCGTCACTCCATGAGAAACTGTGGGGAGGTTTCGAATTTAATACATGACAGTGGTGCAGAATGTGGTGATCAAGAACTTTATGCCCCCATCTCTCCTTCTGTTGCCGACCAAATAATGGTGATGAAGATTGTTTCCACTGCCAAGATTAGAACAATTTACATCAGTCAAGTGCCACCATATTGGCAACCTTGGCTAAGGAGGCGGGTTTTTGGTCATAAAATCTTCCTAAAGTTATTTCTTTCTTGTGTAGTTCCACATTTTTCTCTTTCTTTTTCAGTGTCAGATTTTCTGAACTGTAAAATACTTCTTTCTTCGCTACTGTGATGTAATTCTTAAACTTCTTTACAAGAAACTGTGTACTTTTTCTGTACGTGCTAAATCAGCCTTTTTAGTGTTAGCCTTTTTACTTTTTATCAAGTCAGAATGGTTGTGTCCATTCTCAAGGATTTTAACTTTATCTGGTCTCTCTGATCTTTTCATACTTCACTTTCTGATTGTTTATTTTGTTCCTATTCTAGGTATTCTTGTCATCTCATATGATATACAGACTTTTGTTCTTTCTTCAGTCAGTTTTTTAAAATAATTTTCATATCACTTTTTTTCCTAATAATGCAGAATCATTTGTGACTGCTGTGTTCTCTACCTGTAGGCCACGTATTCTTGAGCCTCTATTCCCGTATTTATTGCATTCTACCACATTCTCATCCTTCTTTATAGGATGTGGTTAAACATTCTTGATGGTTCTGAAATTTCCATATCAAACTTTGTAGATAGTCTTATAATGGATCTTGTCTTTTACCAGACATTAAAAAATCAAACAGTGCTGTTTCTTTGCTGCCCAACTTCCAATTTCCTGGTTTTTATTTAAAACAATAGGAAACTCTAGTTGTTTTTTATTTCTTTGATAATGATTTTTGTTCCTGTAAGCTTTGCCCCTCTTGAACTGTGTTAGGTGGTGCCACTTACGTAGACTAATCCCCAGGCAATCACAAGTATACTCCGAGCAACTAGCACCATCATACTGCTTCTTGTGAAGATTTAGCTCATCTACACAAATGTATACTTTGAGAGGGGTACATCTTAAATCAGTTTTATATATTTGTGCCTTAAAGCAGTCAACTAGCCTTGTACTATTATGCAATTCACTGTAGCCTGCAGTGCCACCAATTACAATTACTTTTTTCGTAGCATTGTGAGATACACCTTTGACATTCATTTGCTACAAACTATGATCTCTGTGCTACTATGATCCCAACATACATTACAGTTACTGTTATTAAAATAAAGTATGTTTTAAATGTCCCACAACCATGGTGTATTGTAAAAACAGAAGATTGAATTATCACCGAAATAGAAATTTTTGCTCTATTTACACCAAACTAATTTCAGTTGTAGTATCTAATTGTTTTATTTACAATGTTACAAATTACAGTGTGTGGCATCTGACAGACTATCATTCCACATAATTAGTTACAGTAAAACCAAAAGGCACAATTACTGGAGAGATGTGAAAAAATAAGGATATGATGACTAATGCAACTGACTTAGGTTCCCTAACTGCTGAGAACTGCTGCATGTTCCCTACACCTACAGCTGCAAGATGCTACTATCCACTAAACTCTGACAGTTTGTCACATCTACTGGTTATACGCAAAGTACGACTGCCTGAATATCTCCTCCTCCTAGCTGCCTTCTTACCAACTGCCAGTTCGGATTCTGCAGCACCACTCATCCTCCTCAACCTATCTCGTTCCTCCTTTGCATCTTGTAACTGCATCTGCGTCTTGTAAATGGACCTGAAGGGCACATATCTTATGCGTCTGCTCTTCTATTAACTTATTTCTGCGACAAATTCTGCATTTCCAGGAGAGGATCTCGCATCTGTTACATGGGGCTGGAGAAGGTACTGATGGCGGAGGGCACGGCTCACTTTGCAGTGGTGCCAGTTGAGTCTGCCAGTAGATCGGATTTCACTAGGCATGGCCCGCATCTCGATAGGTATGGGAAGGGGAGGCTGACAAAGCTTATAGATGACAGTGCAGTGGGCAGTGGTGGGATCACTCCTGTAGTAGTTGATGTTAGAGCTGCACTTTTTTTAAAAATTGAAGTCAGCTGATACGTATCCCTGCTTAAAGAAAGTCCCTCTAACAAAGAAATAACCTTCAGAGGTGGTCAGGTATTAAAGTAGAGGAGGAATTAGCATATTTCATCAAAATATAAGAGGTGTTAGTGATAAAGTTAGTGAACTGCTTGTAGATGTTGACTCTGTTATTATTGGTATACCGGAGCATCAGTTAAATATTTTAACAATTCAGAGGCTTCCTTTACCAGGAGAGAGCTGGCTGTTTTTCAAGAAGCTTTTTGCGGTGTGGGGGAGCGGCTACGTAAAAAAAAAAAAAAAAAAAAAAAGGCATTCCATTTGAGTTCGTATATGTTCACAGCACTGAACTGAACAGGGGCAGTGGAATTCGGTGAAACTAAACTTCTAATTGTTGCTGTTTATAGGTCCCCTAACTCGTGACTTAAGAGCATTTCTGCTCAAGCTAGAGAGGGTTCTGGTTCACTTTATTAGTTTTTATTATAGTACCAAAAATTAGTTAATGACTTCAGTATTAATTTTGTATGTGATTTTGCAACAAAAAGGATGCTGGAAAATCTGCTAAATTCATATGTTCTGGTGCAGACACTGTTGTTGTTGTTGGTTTTTTTCCCCAACCAGGGTGCAGGGGAACTGTAGCACTGCTATAGGCAATATTTTTATTCATTTTTTTCATTAGTAGAGGGGCATTCTGTTGGTAGAAGGGTGAATGGCCTCTGTACAAAAGCTAATCCAACAGCAATAGTGTGTTTTTTAGACCTCGTTAAGGAGCAAGAGTTGCAGGATATTTATAGTGCCGATAACACAGATGACAAACATAATGCTTTCCTTAACACATTTCTCGTGCTCTTTGAAAGTTGCTTTCCCTTAGAATGTTCTAAACAGGGTAGTAGCAATAAAAGGCAACCTGAATGGCTGAATAGTGGGATAAGAATATCATGTAGAAACAAAGTGGGAATTATATCAGAAGTGTTGGAAGTAGCCACAGTCAAGCTACAGTAGCCCATTACAAACGGTATTGTAAGGTGCTTAAAAATGTTATTAGGAAGGCAAACAGTATGTAGCAGTGCGCAGATAGAATAGCTAATTCACAGGATAAAATTGAAACCATACGGTCAGTTGTGAAGGAAGTGTGTGGTCAGCAGCACAAAGTCAAACGATATAAAGTCATTTTGTAGTAAAAATATTACTGTTATTGATAAGTCAAACATATGCATAGTATTTAACAATCAGTTTCTGAGCATTGCTGGTGAGTTAAATAAAAACTTAGTTTCTACAGAGAATCGTGTAACACTCCTGGAAAATGTCTCTCCAAGATTGATGTCTGAAATACTACTCTGTGATACTGACAAGCAGGAGATTGAGTTAATAATTAAATCACTGAAGACTAAGGACTCTCATGGATATGATTGAGTGCCTAGTAGAATATTAAAGTACTGTTCTGCACATGTTAGCCCTGTACTGAGACATATTTGTAATTTTTCCTTTAAGAATGGTCAATTTCCTGAACGATTAAAGTACTCTGTAGTAAAGCCACTTTATGAAAGGGGAGAAAGGGATAATGTAGACCATTTTAGACCCATTTCTATGCCATCAATGTTTGCTAAAGTTATTGAAGAGGCTGTGTATGTAAGGGTAATTGATCATTTTATTTCACATAATTTGCTATCAAAAGGACAGTTCGGTTTTGGAAGTGATTTAACAACTGAAAATGATATATTCTCTGTCCTGTGTGAGGTACTGGATGGATTAAACAAAAGGTTTCAAACGCTATACATCTTTTTTTATTTAACTAAGGCGTTTGATGGTGTTGATCACAAAATATTGCTCCAGAAGTTGGACCATTATGGAATAGGGGGAGAAGCTCGCAATCGGTTCACCTCTTTAATTTAACAGTGGACAGCAAAAGGTCATTGTTCACAGTGTTGAGAATGGCTATGATGCGAGGTCTTCAGTGGGGCATGGTCAAATGGGGGTTGTCGCCTCAAGTTCAGTATCAGTTTGTACAGTTTCTAACAATTTAACAAAACCCGATGTTTTAATTTCACAAAATGAGCATTGATCAGTGAAACTAAACAGTTAAAATTTCTAGATGTTCAGATACATAGTAAACTGTCTTGGAAAGCCCATATTCAATGTCTTGTTCAGAGACTTAATCCTGCCATTTTTACCATTTGAATGGTACCCAAAGTTAGTTAGTTCGACATGAAAAGTAGTCTACTTTGCTTATTTTCAGTCACTTATGATGTATGGTATTATATCTTTGGGTAACTCTTCCCATTCTAAAAGGATATTTTTGGCTCAGAAATGCGCGGTTCGCAGTAAGAGGTTTTAATTGTTCATTTACATGTCAGGTTCCATAGGATCAAATTGAGGAGCAAATCTCCAAGGTCATGGAGCATGTCAGTACATGAAATTACAACATAAAAGTAATAACAGATAAAAGAAAATGTTTATGAGTCCGAAAAGAGTCAGTCCATAAGTTTAAGTAAACACAATCAACAATACAATAAGAATCAGTTTAATTTTTGAAGGAACTCCTCGCCAGAGTAGAAAGAGTGACCCATGAGGAAACTCTTGTTTCGATTTGAAAACGCGTGGATTACTGCTAACATTTTTGAATTCGAGTGGTAGCTTATTAAAAATGGATGGAGCAGTAAGTTCGCAAACATCTTGTCGACCACTTTTCATTACCCTGGGTATTCAGACATTGGCCTCTCAACATATATATTCTTACTGTCATTTCTTGCTAACAATATCAGCTTATTCCCAAGAATTAGCAGCTTTCACTCAGTTAATACTAGGCAGAAATCCAGTCTGCATTTGTATCGCATTTCCTTTACTCTTGTGCAGAAATGTGCGCAATATACTACTGCATCCCTTTTCAGTAAGCTACCACAAGAATTCAAAAATCTTAGCAGTAATCCACGCACTTTGAAATTGAAACTGAAGAGTTTCCTCGTGGGTCACTCCTTGTATTCTGTCGAGGAGTTGCTTGAAAAATTAAGCTGATTCCTGTGTTATATTGTTGATTGCATTCACATAAACTTATGGCTTGCCTTTATTTGAGTTCATAAACACTTTTTTTAATCTGTTATTACCTTCATGTTGTAATTTCATGTACTAAAACATTCCATGACCTTGGAGATTTGGTCATAAGGAACTAGACATGTAAAATGACGTGTAAAATAAAATAAAATCAGTATGAAATCTGCATGAGCTAACGAATAATACCAAAAGGAATGTAAACACTCGTCAAACTATAGTGGAAAGGGGTGCAGAGATTGGAATGTGATCACAAACATATAAGAACAGGCAGTGCCTTGTACCCACATAAACACCAGTGTGTGTGGATCGCTAGGTGAGCTAAGAGGAGGTCTAAGAAAGTGCTGTGTGGTGGCTGTCTATGCAAAAGTACATAGACACACAAATAAATGAAATAAATCATAAAGAATACGCAGGTTGAAGTTACGTAACCCAGGTTAATGATAAAGGTAAAATTGAAACTGTATAATTCTTTAGAAAGAAGGGTGAATATACAAAAGTAGGGTATATGAATACATGATTAGAATTTTATAAAGTAAGCAAAATTGAATGCTCTGAGCTTAGAGCAAATGGCAGCACTATAAATTTTTTGAATTACAATGTAAAAATTTTAGAGCCAAAGGAGAGGATGATTTGGGGAGGGGGGGGGGGGGGGATGAGAAACAGAAGAAAGAACATAACTGGAAATAAGAAATTGGGGGGGGGGGGGTCGAATAATGAGCCTGTAGAGGAAGGTAAATAAAATAAAAATTAGAATGTATGCAAAGCCACAGTAATTAGAGAAATAAATGCAGCCAGGAATTTTGAATAACTGCCCATTTCTTGTCTATACATTCATTATTTCACTACCACCACCACCAGCCCCATCCCCATATTCCTTATTTATTTCCATTTCATATTTGTTTTATGTGATGTAGTTGTGAATTCAACATTCATGGAATAGGAACAGTGTCATGTATCAACAGAAATGTTTTGTATAGATTTCAAATGTTCAGGATGTGGTTCTGTTTACTAATGTCAATCCACAATAGTGTTTTGCCAACTTTCACTTATTTTTATGCTTCAATAATGATCATGACTCATCATTGCTGTCAAAAGCTGTTTGTGTTACATTCTGCTTAAAATAATATGGCACAGTGTGGTGACAAACAACAGTCACAAAGGAATTTACAAGGTGGCCGAACCTTATAACTAATGAGTTTTTGATAAAACTGGAAAGCTTAGCTGAGCTCGGAATAATTACGAATACGTGGCACAGAACCTGAAAAAATTTCATTTGCACCCATGGAAACTAGTAAAGTAAAACTTGCCCTCACACACAGCGAAAACTGATCCAGAGAAATTCAGAATTTCAACCTGGAAATCTAGGAGAAATCTTTTGATGACACAGTCCTGCCCCCTGTGTTGTATTAGTGTCCCGTTTTGCCAAGCTGAATTGGAACACCATTGATTTCGTCAATTCAGTCAGTTGATATATGACTGAAGGGGCTGTCAAAGGTGCTTGTTATTTTCGTTCGCTGTTTTTAAGGTGCTTCCTCAGATCCACATAATAAAACAACGATACTTCTTTAATGTGTAAGTTATGATGTATGTCGTGTGCTATGTCATACAAAAGTTTCTTTTTTACTGTTTTATAGTGAACTATATTTGAAACCAGTTCAGCATAAATAACAAAATAAATTTAATTTTTACAAAAAATGCAAGATGTGTGTGTGTGTGTGTGTGTGTGTGTGTTTTTTTTTTTTTTTTTTTTTTTTTTTTTTTTTTTTTAACAACATTGCTTTCTTGACGAAAATGTGTCATTTAATTTTCGTTTGATTATTTATGTAATTGTTACAAATGTTGAAAGTTTCATGTTTCATGTCCCCCCCCCCTCCCCATCTCTCTCTCTCTCTCTCTCTCTCTCTCTCCACACACATTGAGTTTACATGTGTTTTGTGGTTATTTTTATAATAAATTTGTCTACATAGTTTTTTCAGTAACAGTACTAAAGTTTATTTCATTCTTTATTCTTTTTGCCATACCATTTGTACAGGTTTATTTCTGGACGGGATCTCCAGCATTACCAGCTAGTGAAGACGGATTTCAGCCTATGCCAAGTGTAACTATTCGTCCAGCTGATGATTCTCACTTGCCTACAGCCAACACATGTATATCTCGGTTGTATATTCCATTATATAGCAGTCGTGCCGTTCTGCGACACAAACTACTCCTCGCTATTAAAACAAAAAACTTTGGGTTTGTGTGAATGTAAGAAGAGATAATTACTTGATTTTGTATGACATGAACACAAACTTTAAAAATATCTGCAAACAAGTTAGCAACTTATAATTACAGTAGTTGTTGAAAGTGGAATGCCATGAGGTGATATGACAAACATGTTAGTGAATGTATTTTTTGGAGAAGAAAGGACATCTCATTAGTATGAATCAACTACTTATTTGGAGGAAAGTATAGGTTGATATCCTCTTTGGGAGCAAAATCGGCTCCTTCAAATCATTGCTGCAGTCAGTATTTTGTGAGAGAAGATTGTGTGTGTGTGTGTGTGTGTGTGTGTGTGTGTGTGTGTGTCACAGGAGAAGAATAATTTAGTCTTGTAATTATAATTGAAATGCAGTATACAGTTTGAGATACTACATACAGAACTAGCATACATTGATTTTATTGAAAGCATTATTTATGAATTTTGTTTTGTCTATGAAATTATATGTGTGCTTCGTGATAGTGACCAAACTAGAATCTTTTAACTACCTAATATTAAGGTATTTGACATTAGTATTTCAATTTGCAAATATTTACATACATTACTGCTAAGCTATGATTATTCTGCAGCTGGAATTCCAGATAATTTTGTAATTCGTCCGTTCTTTCTTCTGAGAAGGAAATTGCAAAATTATTTATTTGACAAGCAGTAATAGTTATGTTAAATGTTAATATCATTTTCAGCATTAATTTAAGTTGCTTTAAAATTATTTTGTTATTTTGTTTCGCTCTGACAAAATTTATATATTCTCAATGCCCATCTGAAAACAGTGGTATGAAATTGTGTATGACCCAAGTGGCAGATATTTCAGCAGGTTTTGAATGTCACTTGTCACCCATAGAGAATACATTTTCAACACGTATTGCATCTGAATGTATAATCAGTTTTGCACAATGAAGGGCAGTAAGTTATAACCATACATGTAAATGGCTAAGCTTAAATGCATTAATTAGCATGTATAGGGCATATATTATTTCTCAGTGACATTTTCGTACAGTTAATATATTGAAATAACAAATCTGCTTCTTGTTAGAACATTCTAAAAATACCAAGGACATTAATTTTTCTACTGCAACAACCATAATTTTTGTTGAAATAGATTTTTTACTATCTGTATCATTATTTGTGAGCAAAATTGAAGATGTAGACATCGTTCAGTTGATTATGATTTTCTCATTTTGTCATGATGTTCACCAAAAATGCATAAATACTGAATGTTTTCTTCATACCAAGTGTAATTCTTTCAGATTCAGATACCAATAAAGTTTGTGGAAATGTAGCTTTCATTGTCACTTCTATTTGTGTATTCTTTCCTGATTGTGTTGATTACTGTGTTGTAAATGTAATCAGTTCAGGTGTATCATAGCATCTGTGACATATTTTAATTTGTTGCTGTTGGGTGACTAATGGGAGGAGGAAAACAGCTTACAGATAGTGAGACAGGTGCCTCTCTCTGGAAGATTTACTGGAGAACCGTTTTCTGCGACAGTGAATGCTGTTCCAGAATAGTAGATCCGGAAAAAATCAAAGTGATAGGGTTTGTAACTGATAGGTAGCAAGCAGATACCTTCATAAAACAGCTAGAGATGTTTTAACGAAGTTACAAACTGTGGAGAACTGGTATGTGTGGCATTGAATGCTGTGCTGCAATAGTCGATCTGAGAAAGCACAAGTTAGTAGTGATGACAGTTTAAAGGCTGCCAGCAGGAATATCTTCACCTTCATATAATAGCTGGTGACAGTATTATTGAAGTTATGCAGATTTAATTGGGAACAATAATTCTAAAATTGAATGTTTTTGCTACATTAGTAAATTTGCAAACACACGAGCTAGTATGTCTGATATTTTACATGCTGCTATCTGGAATGTATTGAAATTCAAGAAACAAGAGGCAGTTTTCATGAGCTGGAGGATCATTTCTTGTGTTGAATGCTGTGTTGCAATAATCCATGACCTTGCAGTGTAGGGTGCCAGAATTGGTATGTTAAAATCGATAAAGCAGGTACATGTCATTTAACAAAGTTATGGAGACTTAACTGCAGAATCATGGTTTGCATTGTGGAACAACCCGAAAACAACAAGGTACTATCAGTTTATAGGCTGCAAGTGGGAACTTATTAAGTTTCATAAAGCTGCTTGAGAGATTTTTAATAAAGTTATGCATGGTTAACAGGAGAACCATTGTGTGTTGTTAAATGGTGTACCACAGTATTGCAGCCAGAAATACACTTAAGTGACAAAGAAACTGGTATAGGCATGTGTATTCAAATACAGATATGTGAAAATCAGGCAGAATACCGCACTGCGGTCGGCAACGCCTATATAAGACAAGAAGTCACTGGCCCAGTTGTTAGACCGGTTACTGCTGCTACAATGGCAGGTTATCAAAACTTAAATGAGATTGAATGTGGTGTTATATTCGGTGAACGAGTGATGGGACGCAGCATCTCCAAGGTAGTGATGAAGTGGGGATTTTTCTGTACGACCACTTCACAAGCGTACCTTGAATATCCGGAATCCGGTAAAACTTCAAATCTCCAACATCGCTGCGGCCGGAAAAAAGATTCTGCAAGAAAAGGACTGATGATGACTGAAAAGAATCGTTCAGCATGTCAGAAGTGCAATCCTTCTGCAAACTGATACAGATTTCAATGCTGGGCCATCAACAAGTGTCAGTGTGCAAACCATTCGGCAAAACATCATTGATATGGGCTTTTGGAGCCGAAGACCCACTCTTGTACGCTTGATGACTGCTCAGCACACAGCATTACACCTCGCCTAGGGCCATAAACACTGACATTGAATTGTTGATAACTGGAAACATGTTGCTTGGTCAGACTAGTCTCGTTTCAAAGTGTACCGAGCAGATGGACATGTACGGGTATGGAGACAACCTCATGAATCTGTGAAACCTGCGTGTCAGGTGGGGACTGTTAAAGCTCAAGCTGGTGGAGACACTGTAATAGTGTGGGGCGTGTGCAGCTGGAGTGATATGGGACCCTTGATATATCTAGATACGACTCTAACAGATGACACATACATAAGCTTCCTGTCTGATCACCTGCATTCATTCATGTGGATTGCGCATTCTGATGGACTTTGGCAATTCCAGCAGGACAGTGTGACACCTCACATGTCCAGAATTGCTACAGAGTGGCTCCAGGAACAATTTTTTGAGTTCAAATACTTCCTCTGGCCATCAAATTCGCCAGACACAAACATTATTGAGCATATCTGGAATGCCTAGCAACGTGTTGTTCAGAAGAGATCACCACATCCTCATGCATTTACAGATTTATGGACAGCCCTGCAGGATTCATGGTTTCAGTTCCCTGCAGCACTACTTTAGTCAAGTCCATGCCACGTTGTGTTGCGGCACTTGTGTGCTCTACACGATATTAGGCAGGTGTACTAGCTTCTTTGGCTCTTCAGTGTACAAGCCAGTAGATCAGACGTTTTGTAGTCCCCCCCATTTAGCGCACAAAATTGGCTCTTCAGTGTACAAGCCAGTAGATCAGACGTTTTGTAGTCCCCCCCATTTAGCGCACAAAATTGAGTTATTAACATTGTACTAAATTTACTGCAACTCAATAAGTAAGGAATGTTAAATGTAAATATCTCCAGACACATGATCATGTTGCGTATTTTTTCCCCCAACAATAACAAATGTAATATAAACGTGAACAACTGTCTGAAGACTAACCTGTCAATTCAAAACTGGTAACAGTGCTATTTGTTTAAATAAACAGCATTATTACTAGTGGCTGGGTGCTTTTTTTCTTCTTTCCAAGATTTGACTTGTATTTTGTGCACAGCCATGCTCTCAAAAATGTCGGCTTTCAACAAAATAGTGAGAAGAAAGTTTTTGTTCCAAGTGCCATTAATACTGAGGCACTACATCGTTTTATTTGCGATAATACAGGAAGGGGCCAAAGTAATGAAGGGGCTATAACTGTTTTCAAACTAAATTTTGCAACATTGGTTCATTGAATGATACTGAATTTTTCCATGGTCAATCTCCCAAACTCTGTCAGAATATCGAACAAAATAAAGGAGAAAAGAATAAAAAAATGTTATTCACAGTTATAACCTCTTCAGGACTCTTGGCCTCCCCTATACAAGTACTGAAATACAGCATTATGTTTTTAACTAGTTGAAATGTAGGTGTCAAAAACCACTTCTCACATCCTTTACATTTTGGAACTACAGAAGGAAGCACAACTTGGTGCAGAGACCATACACCATGTACTATCACATGTTTGAAATACTTTTCTCCATGGTTTGTCTCCTGGATCAAGTCTAGGGATGCACAGCAGAGTACTGACAACACTATAATATTGAAAACTCATTTTTTGAAAGAAAAAAAAATGGTACACTAGACCATCCAGCCTAATGTGGCAGAAGATCAGGCTGGGTAAGAAAAATCCATATAGGCCAAAGTTCTATAAATTCTGTCTTCTGACCCTGGCTGTACCATTCAAAGTGCTATGTTCTTATACCAAAACCTGATTTTATTAACAATTTCTACTTCTCATATAATACATGCTAGTTACAGTGTTTGTTATGTACATACTGATCCCTTCAAAAACTTTTACGGTAAACAAAACACGACCTGTATTGTAAGGCATGAGTGTATGAGTACACTTGTGTGAATGGCCAGGGCTAACAAAAAAGAAGAAACTTGAGATTTTAGTCTGATAGATGACTGTTTCTCTCTTGTAGTCCTCTTCCGTGTTGCAAATTCCCTCCACTTGCGCAAACAGGTGATATCAGCTGGCATTTCGTCCTCCTCCTCACTAATGAACTGTGGCACACTGCCTTAAACCCTTCTGAATGTGGAATGAGATTTCTTCTGTCTGCTCCTTGTATTACTTCCCCCTGTGTCACCATTTCCCCAGTATCATTGTCAGTTCATCAGCTTCATCATTTGCCATCTATTCTGTGATGTCCTTTGCATCGACATCCTCACAGCCCGGTACATTTTTGAGCACTGAAACGATATCATCATTTCTATCTTTGGTTTCACATGTGGCATCAAAGTTAAATCAACCAACTTCATGGTCTAAAATAATTTCACGGGGGATAATTCTGAATCTCTTCACATGCTTCCACCAACCAACTTATAACATCTACAGGGTGTATACGACCTGGGACAACAGGGAGATCCGGGAAAAACCCGAGAATTTTTTCATCCGGGAGAAAACTGGGAAAAACCTGGAAATTTTTTTAGAATTTCGGGAATTTCTCATTGTTTTAGTTTTCAGTTAAATTTATGTAATTTTGACTGGGCACAAAGGATATTACTGTATCCTGCTACTTCAGAATAATACTTCAACAATAAAACATAAACGAGAGGAAAAAACCAAAGTAACATACATTGCAAAGGAAATGTGCCATATACGACGACGACACACAGTGCTCATGCAAGCATCTGCCAACAGCAAAATGTGTCAAAGGCCTTTGGAAGACTATGCAATGCTTCAAAACAACAAATAGCCTCCGATAAGCATGAAGTGACAACTGTTTACATTAGATTTGTTTTAGCTGTTACGAGCTGGCTCATGCGCTTGCACAGTTGAGTCGTGTTTGAGTAGTAGATTCTCCCGCTTCTGGCTATAGAAATGTGGCTGTTGGCTGTGCTAGCAGTCGCAGCATGCAGCTAGGTGCCACTGGGGAAAGGGGGCGCCAAATTCATATACTTGAGGAAAAAAACTTGTTTAACAAAGCCCGTAGCATCCAGCGGACATTTGTCTATCGATTATTCATATGATATCAATATAATAGAAGGAAACATTCCACGTGGGAAAAATTATATATAAAATCAAAGATGAGGTGACTTACCGAACGAAAGCGCTGGCAGGTCGATAGACACACAAACAAACACAAACATACACACAAAATTCAAGCTTTCGCAACAAACTGTTGCCTCATCAGGAAAGAGGGAAGGAGAGGGGAAGACGAAAGGAAGTGGGTTTGAAGGGAGAGGGTAAGGAGTCATTCCAATCCCGGGAGCGGAAAGACTTACCTTAGGGGGAAAAAAGGACAGGTATACACTCGCACACACGCACATATCCATCCACACATAGTTATAATGTTCAGCGTTGTTATAGTTACTAGCGAAGTCCATAGATTCAGACTACCACAATGGAAATAAACGATTGAAATATGTCTGCTCGTGTCTGTATGTGTGGATGGATATGTGCGTGTGTGCGAGTGTATACCTGTCCTTTTTTCCCCCTAAGGTAAGTCTTTCCGCTCCCGGGATTGGAATGACTCCTTACCCTCTCCCTTAAAACCCACTTCCTTTCGTCTTCCCCTCTCCTTCCCTCTTTCCTGATGAGGCAACAGTTTGTTGCGAAAGCTTGAATTTTGTGTGTATGTTTGTGTTTGTTTGTGTGTCTATCAACCTGCCAGCGCTTTCGTTCGGTAAGTCACCTCATCTTTGATTTTATATATGATTATTCATATGATTTTGAAACGCTTCCCTATTTGTTTTTGAACATTTTTGAACACATTTTAAGTTGATTTGTTAATGAATCATAAGCTGAATGCGTGGTACGTGACGTCTCTGTCAGGAGAATCCTCGTTGCATCTAAAAATAAACTTTCTGCAGACAGAAGGGAACGGGGCTATACGATCTGAGCGGAGTAAAGCTGAACGAATGAATGCCAATCGCTGTCTGATTATGTGGTTGATTGGGTTTGGGAATGTTCAGCGTTGTTATAGTTACTAGCGAAGTCCATAGATTCAGACTACCAGAATGGAAATAAACGATTGACAGGAAGAACAGGTGAGAAAGATTACATATTATCTTCTCAGTGTATCCAAGGAAATGAAATTTTGACAGAAAATATTTGGCCAGATCGCTACACTAATAAGGGCCAGTTGTACAGTCCCCGGCCAGCAGCCGCTTAAATTCTATTCTGGAAGGAACGCGGAAAACGTGTACGAACACATAATAACGCCTAACCGGAAAATAATCGTGGGATTACTAAACCTGTGGTTCTGGCAGGGTTAGTGAAGTTAATCGGCAAATAAATTTTGACAATGGCAGGAATAGCCACAGAATTGGTGGTGACAGGGTTGTTTGTTAGAACGAGAAAGGAGAAGAAATGGGGACATTATACAAATTATGGAAGAATAAGACGATTCCAAATTTATATAAAAATTTCATAATACTACTTTTCAATCTCATGCTTGAGAAACTGAAATGAAATGTGAAACTATTTCCTAACATAAAGCTTTTTGCTTGTAGTAGGCCTAATAGGCATTTGATATTGATACTTCGTGAATTATATTCTGTCATGTTATAAAAATGGCCACTTGAACCAAAACAGTCTCGTTTATTTGGTGTGTGTTACAAAATTGCTGCAATATTTTTGTTTTACATAGCAGACAGTGACAAAATAGACGTAATCAGATCGAGAAACCACATCAGTCTTGGGTGTTATTTGTGTTAACAGCTTTTTCAGTATTAGATAATGACATTTCGATTTTTCATGTAACAAAACGTCTGACGAACTTTGATGAGGTAATAGATTCTTTCGCAGAAGGGCAAGCATGCCATGTAAAGCTGTAGCAAGGTTAGAGAGAAAAAATGCGAAGAGCTAAGGATTGAATAAATGTCTACTTTCTTGCTTGTCTCTTGTCTTTATTGGTTTTATATATCCTATATTTAATTTTATGTCACACAAAACAGCAAGTTATTAGCTAATAGGCAATAAAGAGTTCAAATTTTCTCAAGAGTTCTTGTTCTTCCAATTACAAATAATCCTATCCGCCATTAACTGCGAGATTTAAAAAAAAAAAAAGAGGGGGGAGGCTGTCAAACTTTCCGACTGGGAGTGGGAGAGGCACCACAGGACATTTCAATTTCCACTGTCCTGATTATAGTTTGATGGCATCCATTACAAAATATACATGTTTCAGTTCCACAGAGTGAAATACAGTGACGTGTGATAGAATAATGCTTTATGAAGAGGTGTGGCAGTGCACTCTGGCACACTTAAGACCAAATAATATGTCTTACACACGTTTTATGTTTCAGGCTTTTCAGAAAAATTTGCACTACAAGATGAACATATTTTTGAAAATTTGATTTTTTTTTAGTATTGACCCGGTTCGCAAATATTGTAGATCCGGGGCTGATGCGCAGAGCAGTCTGAGTTATAGTGGGTAGTCTCCACGTGACCCATGTTTACATTTAGTGATTTTACTCTTTCCCTTTCGTTTACTCTCACGTCAAATGAAAACAAAACGGATATGTGTGGCCGGGAGCTATCAAGTAAATTAAAATACATTCACATAATTACAGAAGGCTAAAATATGTCATTAGTTTCAGATTTTATCTTATTTCCACCTTTCTGATAGTCGAGCATTAATCACCTTGCGGAACCATGAAGTTATTTTTGTCTGTTTGCTAAAGAAATTTGACTTTTATTAACCTTTTCCACAGAGGCAGTCAATGTATTTGAAACGAAATGTTTAATTCCACCATACTGGCTAGTTTCAACTGTTCGCTGCATTTCAAGTGCACGTTAAAACATCTTCTAGCGCGTATGGAATTATGCAGTAATAAAGAACCAAACATGATATAATACAGTACTGCTGCTCCAAGAAAATTTACATCCCGAAAACCACACTGAAAAGCTTAGTATCAGGCTGAGGTCTACTTCATTGGGAATCCGGACATACGAATGTGCACGTTAAGTATGCACTTTAAATGTGCACATTTTAGTATGGTTCACGAAATTCTGATGCTCTTTGAGTATCCTCTGATGTCTTCTTTTATGACATAATGTATGATCTTTCAATGTTGTACGTGTACATACGGGCTTCCTAAGTCATGATAGCTGTGCAAGCGCGGTGTCGCCTGTTATCTGCGCCAGCTGGCAACTGCTGAAACGAACTATTTCTGACAGGTTGCGGGAAAAAATTGCGAATGGTGGTTCAAAAAGTGTTACTTTCAAAGTAAATATCCTTTTACGTAAGTTGAACTATGTGCGAGAATGTACCATGAATTTCACAAATCACAGAGTGTTTGACTCTCATTTACAAATCAACTCTTTGATGACGGTCCATTTAGAAGAATTTCGAACCCTGAAGATCAGACATTTATGTCATGATTAAAAATTTTACTGGCACATTTGTGTGATATATCTTAAAAGAGTAACGCGCGCAAAAAACCAACATTACCATATATGTGAAAGCTTAGCTTCTCTTGCAGCTTATTAACCTTAGAGACCAATATTGTATGTGAAAGCTTTGCTTTTCTTGTAGCATCACTTTGTATATTAATTTAAACTATTAACTTCCCTGTTTGTGTGTTCGTGCTACTTAACAGTGATGTTGCTGTTGGCTGACTACATCATGTGCCTTATGCTCTGAATATCGGCTGTCAAGATAACGTGACATGAGCTATGACTGACTTAGAAAACAGCATTGCAATCTCGATTTCTATGATTCGGAAAGTAACATGCGCTGTTTGGTGGAATTCCAATGTATACTTTCATAATACGAAAATACGCAGCGTGCATGTTGCTGCACATCAAAGATATTTCCAAAATGTGTCTTTTTCCCTTAATTTTGTTTTCAGAAGTGCCGGGAAATTCGACGCCCGTTTATGGAACCATAACCATTCAAAGGATTGATAAGGGAAAATATACTGTCACTTAACACAGGAAAGGCGTGTTTTCACCCAGGAAAAAGTGTATTTTTAACTGGGAAAAACCCAGGAATTTTTTTTCCTTGTCCGCGTATACACCCTGATCCAGTAAGTCAATCCTTCCTTTAATGCATGCACTGTCTTCATTAACATCAATTGCTGATATCAGTGAACTGAGAACAAGGTGGCAGTACTACTACTTCAGCAATTTCAAGGATGCCCTGGTCCATTACCCGGAAAAGACGGATCACATTTGGTGGCTAAAATAATGCTTTGATATCTCCCTCTGTGAGTTTGTCTTTGGCAGGATGCAAAGGCACATTATTACAAAGCAGCGCAACAGGGCTTTCGTCGGTAAATTGTTGTCTTTCAGGTATTTCTCTACAGCTGGTATGAATTCATTTTGGAACCGGGTTTTAAAGGTTTCTGAATTCATCCAAGCTTTCTTTTGATGAGTGCATTGTAGATGCAGTGCTTCTTGATTTTTGTAGGTTTTTGAAAGCTCTAGGTTCCTGTGATTTCCCTGTTAATGGAAGCCTAAGCAAGTGGTTCCACTTGCATTCCTGCAGGCCTATGAAGTATCTCGTAGTAACCTATGTGGTAGCCTGTGTAGTAACCCAACCAAATATCATCCGTCATTATGTCGGGCAGAATTACAAAATACCTCTCCCTTTGAAAATGACATGGCCGGTGCGGGGGAAGACTGCGTGGCAGCACTAGGTTAGTGCTGGAAAGGCTGATTGCTCATGTTGGGGTACCAGAAGCACCAGCAGTGGAACAAGGTTGATATCCATGGTGGTCTCCTATGGCAGGCACGAAAGAGGTGGAAGGACTAAACACTAGTTGTCTGTGGTAAAATGCTATAGACCACAGTGTGGAAGAGACTGCTACTGCGGAGGTGGATGGTGGAGACATCTTGCCAGGATGCAACCAAAGATGATTCTGATGACTGTGGAGCAACCACTGTGCAATCACCATTGGAAACAACTGATGGCCTTGTTGGGTGAAAGTGACCCCTGGATCTGACACAGAGTCCGTCCAAAAGTATGTGCCCACACAGCAGAGCACAGTCAAAAAGGCATTTCTTCAACTCAGTCGGGCAGCAATAGTAAAAGTCGAGAACCATCTGATGGGGAAGCCCATGCAGCAACTCCACCAATCTACATCTGTGGATATGCATTTGAAAATATTGCGAGCCAGTTGGGGTGCAACTGCCCTCATCTGGAGGGTTCTTATTTCTCAAATTGGATTTTTTTCTTTCAACTATCCCCTAGTTTGCTACCATTTCACATAAAAATGAATTGTGTGTAATTTGGGCTCCATTGGAAAAGTGGAATCGATGCACTTCGGCCCCTGCATTTGAAGAAGAAGGGGAAAAACAAAGAAATCGTATTAAAACTTCATTCACGTTCCGTCTCATAAAATATTATACTGAAGTAGCTATTTGATCAATTACGTTCAACATAATCAATAAACTCAGGGTTGCCCCAAGTTCTGGAAATCAGGGAATTTCAAACGTATCAGGAAAAGGTAAAAAAAAAGAAAAAAAACTAAAAACCTTGTTTTTGTCGTGGGAGGTGAAGTGGTTTGTTTACCAAGATCTTGTATATCGTTGCTGGCTGGGCGCAGCTGAGTATGTGCACCTCTTCCCTACGCTCTCATTCTTACTGCTTCTCCCCCTTCCACCACTCGCCTCAGCTTGCAGTCAGTGCTGCCACCACTTCTTGCCACTAGCCTAGCAGCTGCCAATAAGAGGCAGGTGTGCGTGAGAAGTGGTTTGTTTGGATCTGATTCTCAGAGACTGTTGACACAGTGTTCGTAGGTGGCTGTCATTTGCATGAGATGCTTCTGAGTGATTGTGTAAATGTGTGTGTGCTCTCATTTTCTGACAAAGGCTATGGCCAAAGATTTAGCTGTGAGAGTGCGATTGCCTTTTCTGTGTGCATGCTTGTGGCTCAGTGATAATCTTTACAGTGAGTTGCTACCTATCCTCATTAGTATCATTTCTCAGAGTATTTGCACAAGTAATCTGTTGCATGGATTGATCACCACGCTCTCATTTCATCAACATGGTGTCCACGACAAGTGAATAGCTGGCCACACGAATGGACTTCCGTGATTGGCCAAATCTGCAGGCCATTGCTGTGGTCATCTTTAACGGATTGGGCCTGCCGATCTGAAGCCCATAGCTTCCCACTAATGTGCGGGCCCTGCCTGCTGGATCTAGGCTCACCGATCTACTCGCAGACCAGGACTGTTTGTGTGTGGTGTAATGCTGCAGATTTTTGTGGTTTATCCATGGACCCAGGACTGTGGTGCTCCTCGCCAGGCCAGAGGCCACGAGTGTTGGATTTCAGGAATTGTGACTGTCTCACCCCAAGTACATTGTATAGTATGGGGTTTTATAGACATTTTATTTATTCTAGTACATTTTGACACCTTGAAAGTAGTTTATACATTAGAAAGTATGGACCATAAGAGAAAAAAAATGTGGCGGTCGCTGGCAGCTTGTACGCTATGTACTCATGTATTACTTGAAAGAAAAATCATACAATATCTGTAAAATAATAGACATAACACTGTGACCCCCCCCCCCCCCCCCCCCTTGAGCCATGTACCTTGCCGTTGGTGGGGAGGCTTACGTGCCTCCTCAGTGATACAGATAGCTGTACCATAGGTGCAACCACAATGGAGGGGTATCTAATGAGGGGCCAGACAAACGTGTGGTTCCTGAAGAGGGGAAGCTGCCTTCTCAGCAGCTGCAGCAGGAGCAGTCTGTATGATTGATTGAACTGGCCTTGTAAAATCAACCAAAACAACATTGCTATGCTGGTACAGGGAACGGCTGAAAGCAAGGGGAAACTACAGTCGTAATTTTTCCCAAGGGACTGCAACTTTACTGTATGGTTAAATGATGATGGTGTCCTCGTGTGTAAAATATTCCGGAGGTAAAACAGTCCCCCATTTGGATCTGCGGGCTGGGACTACTCACAAGGACAGCATTACAGGAGAAACAAAACTGGGGATCTACAGGTCGAAGCTTGGAATGTGAGATCCCTTAATTGTGCAGGTAGATTAGAAAACTTAAAAATGGGAATGAATAGGTTATTGTTAGATATAGTGGGAATTGTGAGGTTCAATGGCAGAAGAAACAAGACTTCTGTTCTCGTGAATATAAAGTTATAAATACAAAATCAAATAGGGGTAATGCAGGAGTAGGTATAATAATGAATAAAAAAAAGCCCACACCTACCACAGTAGTACAAGTTTATATGCCAATTAGCTCCGCTGATGATGAAGAGGTTGAAGAACTGTTTGATGAGATAAAAGAAATTATTGATATGTCTGCTTGTGTCTGTATGTGTGGATGGATATGTGCGTGTGTGCGAGTGTATACCTGTCCTTTTTTCCCCCTAAGGTAAGTCTTTCCGCTCCCGGGATTGGAATGACTCCTTACCCTCTCCTTTAAAACCCACTTCCTTTCGTCTTCCCCTCTCCTTCCCTCTTTCCTGATGAGGCAACAGTTTGTTGCGAAAGCTTGAATTTTGTGTGTATGTTTGTGTTTGTTTGTGTGTCTATCGACCTGCCAGCGCTTTTGTTCGGTAAGTCACCTCATCTTTGTTTTTATATATAATTTTTCCCACGTGGAATGTTTCCTTCCATTATAAAGAAATTATTTAGATAGTTAAGGGAGCCGATAATTTAATAGTCATGGGGGACTGGAATTTGATAGTAAAAAAAAGGAAGAGTAGTAGGTGAATATGGACTGGAGGCAAGGAATTATAGAGGAAGCTGCCTGGTAGAATTTTGCACAGAGCATAACTTAATCATAGCTAACACTTGGTTCAAGAATCGTGAAAGACGGTTGTGTATGTTGAAAAGGCCTGGAGACACTGGAATGTTTCAGATAGATTATACAATGGTAAGACAGAGATTTAGGAACCAGGTTTTAAATTGTAAGACATTTCCAGGGGCAGATGTGGACTCTGACCACAATCTCTTGGTTCTGAATTGTAGATTAAAACTGAAGAAACTGCAAAAAGGAGGGAATTTAAGGAAAGGGGGCCTGGATAAACTGAAAGAAGATTGTAGAGAGTTTCAGAGAGAGCATTAGGGAACGATTGACAAGAACAGGAGAAAGAAATACCGTAGAAAAAGAATGGGTAGTGTTCAGAGATGATAATAGTAAAGGCAGCAGAGGATCAAGTAGGTAAAATGACAAGGACGAGTAGAACAGAAGAGATATTGAATTTAACTGATGAACGGAGAAAATGTAAAAATGCAGTAAACAAAGCAAGCAAAAAAGAATACAAACGTCTTAAAAATGAGATTGACAGGAAGTGCAAAATGGCTAAGCAGGGATGGCTACAGGACAAATGTAAGGATGTAGAGGCATATATCACTAGGAGGTAAGATAGATACTGCCTACAGGAAAATTAGAGAGACCTTTGGAGAAAAGAGAACCAGTTGCATGAATATCAAGAGCTCAGAGGGTAAACCAGTCCTAAGCAAAGAAGGGAAAGCAGGAAGATGGAAGTAGTATATTGAGGGTCTAAACAAGGCTAATGTACTTTAGGGCAATGTTATGGAAATGGAAGAGGATGTAGATGGAGATGAGGTGGGAGATATGATACTGCATGAAGAATTTGACAGAGCACTGAAAGACCAATGTCAAAACAAGGCCCCGGGAGTAGACAACATTCCGTTAGAACTATTGATGGTCTTGGGAGAGCCAACCGTGACAAAACTCTTCCATCTCGTGAGTAAGGCGTTTAAGACATATAACACAGGCAAAATACGCTCATAGTTCAAGAAGAATAAAATAATTCCAATGCCAATGGAAGCAGGTGCTGACAGGTGTGAGAATTACTGATCTATCAGTTAAATAAGTCACAGCTGCAAAATATAAACATAAATTCTATACGGACTAATGGAAAAATGTAGAAACTGACCTCGGGGAAGATCAGTTTGGATTCCGGAGAAATTCAGGAACACGCAAGGCAATACTGACTCTACGACTTATCTTAGAAGAGAGGTTAAGGAAAGACAAACCTACATTTATAGCATTCATAGACTTTGAGAAAGCATTTGACAATGTTGACAGGAATACTCTCTTTCAAATTCTGAAGGTGGCTGGGGTAAAATACAGGGAGCAAAAGGTTATTTACAATTTCTAAAGGGCACAAAAGGGGAGTAGTGGTTGGGTAGGGAGTGAGACAGGGTTGTAGTCTGTACCTGACATTATTCAAGCTTCCAGAATGAGATTTTCACTCTGCAGCGGAGTGTGCGCTGATATGAAACTTCCTGGCAGATTAAAACTGTGTGCCCGACCGAGACTCGAACTCGGGACCTTTGCCTTTCGCGGGCAAGTGCTCTACCATCTGAGCTACCGAAGCACGACTCACGTCCGGTACTCACAGCTTTACTTCTGCCAGTATCTCGTCTCCTACCTTCCAAACTTAACAGAAGCTCTCCTGCGAACCTTGCAGAACTAGCACTCCTGAAAGAAAGGATATAGCGGAGACATGGCTTAGCCACAGCCTGGGGATTGTTTCCAGAATGAGATTTTCACTCTGCAGCGGAGTGTGCGCTGATATGAAACTTCCTGGCAGATTAAAACTGTGTGCCCGACCGAGACTCGAACTCGGGACCTTTGCCTTTCGCGGGCAAGTGCTCTACCATCTGAGCTACCGAAGCACGACTCACGTCCGGTACTCACAGCTTTACTTCTGCCAGTATCTCGTCTCCTACCTTCCAAACTTAACAGAAGCTCTCCTGCGAACCTTGCAGAACTAGCACTCCTGAAAGAAAGGATATAGCGGAGACATGGCTTAGCCACAGCCTGGGGATTGTTTCCAGAATGAGATTTTCACTCTGCAGCGGAGTGTGCGCTGATATGAAACTTCCTGGCAGATTAAAACTGTGTGCCCGACCGAGACTCGAACTCGGGACCTTTGCCTTTCGCGGGCAAGTGCTCTACCATCTGAGCTACCGAAGCACGACTCACGTCCGGTACTCACAGCTTTACTTCTGCCAGTATCTCGTCTCCTACCTTCCAAACTTAACAGAAGCCCTCCTGCGAACCTTGCAGAACTAGCACTCCTGAAAGAAAGGATATAGCGGAGACATGGCTTAGCCACAGCCTGGGGATTGTTTCCAGAATGAGATTTTCACTCTGCAGCGGAGTGTGCGCTGATATGAAACTTCCTGGCAGATTAAAACTGTGTGCCCGACCGAGACTCGAACTCGGGACCTTTGCCTTTCGCGGGCAAGTGCTCTACCATCTGAGCTACCGAAGCACGACTCACGTCCGGTACTCACAGCTTTACTTCTGCCAGTATCTCGTCTCCTACCTTCCAAACTTAACAGAAGCTCTCCTGCGAACCTTGCAGAACTAGCACTCCTGAAAGAAAGGATATAGCGGAGACATGGCTTAGCCACAGCCTGGGGATTGTTTCCAGAATGAGATTTTCACTCTGCAGCGGAGTGTGCGCTGATATGAAACTTCCTGGCAGATTAAAACTGTGTGCCCGACCGAGACTCGAACTCGGGACCTTTGCCTTTCGCGGGCAAGTGCTCTACCATCTGAGCTACCGAAGCACGACTCACGTCCGGTACTCACAGCTTTACTTCTGCCAGTATCTCGTCTCCTACCTTCCAAACTTAACAGAAGCTCTCCTGCGAACCTTGCAGAACTAGCACTCCTGAAAGAAAGGATATAGCGGAGACATGGCTTAGCCACAGCCTGGGGATTGTTTCCAGAATGAGATTTTCACTCTGCAGCGGAGTGTGCGCTGATATGAAACTTCCTGGCAGATTAAAACTGTGTGCCCGACCGAGACTCGAACTCGGGACCTTTGCCTTTCGCGGGCAAGTGCTCTACCATCTGAGCTACCGAAGCACGACTCACGTCTGGTACTCACAGCTTTACTTCTGCCAGTATCTCGTCTCCTACCTTCCAAACTTAACAGAAGCTCTCCTGCGAACCTTGCAGAACTAGCACTCCTGAAAGAAAGGATATAGCGGAGACATGGCTTAGCCACAGCCTGGGGATTGTTTCCAGAATGAGATTTTCACTCTGCAGCGGAGTGTGCGCTGATATGAAACTTCCTGGCAGATTAAAACTGTGTGCCCAACCGAGACTTGAACTCAGGACCTTTGCCTTTCGCGGGCAAGTGCTCTACCATCTGAGCTACCGAAGCACGACTCACGTCCGGTACTCACAGCTTTACTTCTGCCAGTATCTAGTCTCCTACCTTCCAAACTTAACAGAAGCTCTCCTGCGAACCTTGCAGAACTAGCACTCCTGAAAGAAAGGATATAGCGGAGACATGGCTTAGCCACAGCCTGGGGATTGTTTCCAGAATGAGATTTTCACTCTGCAGCGGAGTGTGCGCTGATATGAAACTTCCTGGCAGATTAAAACTGTGTGCCCGACCGAGACTCGAACTCGGGACCTTTGCCTTTCGCGGGCAAGTGCTCTACCATCTGAGCTACCGAAGCACGACTCACGTCCGGTACTCACAGCTTTACTTCTGCCAGTATCTCGTCTCCTACCTTCCAAACTTAACAGAAGCTCTCCTGCGAACCTTGCAGAACTAGCACTCCTGAAAGAAAGGATATAGCGGAGACATGGCTTAGCCACAGCCTGGGGATTGTTTCCAGAATGAGATTTTCACTCTGCAGCGGAGTGTGCGCTGATATGAAACTTCCTGGCAGATTAAAACTGTGTGCCCGACCGAGACTCGAACTCGGGACCTTTGCCTTTCGCGGGCAAGTGCTCTACCATCTGAGCTACCGAAGCACGACTCACGTCCGGTACTCACAGCTTTACTTCTGCCAGTATCTCGTCTCCTACCTTCCAAACTTAACAGAAGCTCTCCTGCGAACCTTGCAGAACTAGCACTCCTGAAAGAAAGGATATAGCGGAGACATGGCTTAGCCACAGCCTGGGGATTGTTTCCAGAATGAGATTTTCACTCTGCAGCGGAGTGTGCGCTGATATGAAACTTCCTGGCAGATTAAAACTGTGTGCCCGACCGAGACTCGAACTCGGGACCTTTGCCTCTCGCGGGCAAGTGCTCTACCATCTGAGCTACCGAAGCACGACTCACGTCCGGTACTCACAGCTTTACTTCTGCCAGTATCTCGTCTCCTACCTTCCAAACTTAACAGAAGCTCTCCTGCGAACCTTGCAGAACTAGCACTCCTGAAAGAAAGGATATAGCGGAGACATGGCTTAGCCACAGCCTGGGGATTGTTTCCAGAATGAGATTTTCACTCTGCAGCGGAGTGTGCGCTGATATGAAACTTCCTGGCAGATTAAAACTGTGTGCCCGACCGAGACTCGAACTCGGGACCTTTGCCTTTCGCGGGCAAGTGCTCTACCATCTGAGCTACCGAAGCACGACTCACGTCCGGTACTCACAGCTTTACTTCTGCCAGTATCTCGTCTCCTACCTTCCAAACTTAACAGAAGCTCTCCTGCGAACCTTGCAGAACTAGCACTCCTGAAAGAAAGGATATAGCGGAGACATGGCTTAGCCACAGCCTGGGGATTGTTTCCAGAATGAGATTTTCACTCTGCAGCGGAGTGTGCGCTGATATGAAACTTCCTGGCAGATTAAAACTGTGTGCCCGACCGAGACTCGAACTCGGGACCTTTGCCTTTCGGGGGCAAGTGCTCTACCATCTGAGCTACCGAAGCACGACTCACGTCCGGTACTCACAGCTTTACTTCTGCCAGTATCTCGTCTCCTACCTTCCAAACTTAACAGAAGCTCTCCTGCGAACCTTGCAGAACTAGCACTCCTGAAAGAAAGGATATAGCGGAGACATGGCTTAGCCACAGCCTGGGGATTGTTTCCAGAATGAGATTTTCACTCTGCAGCGGAGTGTGCGCTGATATGAAACAGTTTTAATCTGCCAGGAAGTTTCATATCAGCGCACACTCCGCTGCAGAGTGAAAATCTCATTCTGGAAACAATCCCCAGGTTGTGGCTAAGCCATGTCTCCGCTATATCCTTTCTTTCAGGAGTGCTAGTTCTGCAAGGTTCGCAGGAGAGCTTCTGTTAAGTTTGGAAGGTAGGAGACGAGATACTGGCAGAAGTAAAGCTGTGAGTACCGGACGTGAGTCGTGCTTCGGTAGCTCAGATGGTAGAGCACTTGCCCGCGAAAGGCAAAGGTCCCGAGTTCGAGTCTCGGTCGGGCACACAGTTTTAATCTGCCAGGAAGTTTCATTATTCAAGCTGTATATTGAGCAAGCAGTAAAAGAAACAAAAGAAAAATTTGGAGTAGGAATTAAAATCCACAGAGAAGAAATAAAAATCTTAAGGTTTGCCGATGACACTGTAATTCTGTCAGAGACAGCAAAGGACTTGGAAGAGCGGTTGAACGGAATGGACAGTGTCTCAAAAGGAGGATATAAGATGAACATAAACAAAAGCAAAAGAAGGATAATGGAATGTAGTCGAATTAAATCAGATGATGCTGAGGGAATTAGATAAGAAAATGAGATATGGTCAAAGTAGTGAGGATATAAAATGTAGACTGATGATGGCAAGGAAAGAATTTCCGAAGAAGAGAAATTTGTTAACATCGAGTATGTATTTAAGTGTCAGGAAGTCTTTTCTGAGAGTATTTGTGTAAAGCGTAGCCATGTATGGGAGTGAAACATGGACAGTAAACAGTTTAGACAAGAAGGGAATTGAAGCTTTTGAAATGTGGTGCTACAAAAGAATGCTGAATATTAGGTAGGTAGAACATGTAACTTAAGAGGAGGTACAGAACAGAGTTGGAGAGAAGAGAAATTTGTGGCACAACTTGACTAGAAAAACGGATCGGTTGATTGGACAGATTCTGAGGCATCAAGGGATAACCAATTTAGTATTGGAGGGAAGCATGGAGGGTAAAAATCGTTGAGGGAGACCAAACAGATTCAGATCTGCATAACACGTTCCCATTCACAGGAGCGAGTAACAGACTCTGTTACTCGCTCCTGTGAACGGGAACTGTTATGCAGATTCGCTGCCTCTTGCGTCCATCTAGAAAAGATAACCTGAAAATGCCTAAATAAGGCAAAACGCGTCGTTGAAAAATAAAAAACTAAAATTGCAACCAAGACTGTTTTTAACCAATACTATAGTATTGTTTTATTAGAATCAAACAGTCCCCTTCTCATTATTGATGATTTATGGAATTTGATTGATTCCTACCTGAACCCTTTTAATGTTTTTGTCTAATGGTTCTGTCTGATGATCCAATGCAGTCACTAATTTCATGATATTAATAGTGCTTTAAAAGAACTCTGAAATACTTGTACACGCCTCAACATATATGCTGACAAGTAAAATGCATGTATCACAAATTAGGATTCTCTTTTTGTGGTTATGATTCAAATTCATCACCGAAAAAAACTTTTTCAAGCAAGTCTTTAACCTTCAACCTTGCATGATGAATAGCCCGTAGAGTACAGCAAGATACTCCATGGAATGATGCTTCACTAAGAAAGATGGCAGTTAATTCTAAAAGTTGCTGATAGTTCTTCCTAAGTGGCTGTTCGCTTGAAGTATGTCAAACAAACTCAAGTTTTCAAAACACATTCACTTGATCCATGCATTACTTGACTTTATTGCACTGAAATACAAACTGGAATTAATTAACATCAATTCCAGCCCAAATATTTTGGAAGTTTTCAAAGATTGTTATAGTCTGATCTGTGCTTCTTCATCAAATGTTTCCTCAAAAACGATTTTGAGAATTATTCCACATTTGTGATGCACACAAGGTACGTGTAAGAGATCTTTTCTAAAAGGTTTTCAACAGAACACACACAAACCTCAGAACATTGCCATATTATATACTATTGTGTCAAAAACTGTTCTTAACATAGGACTGAAGACCCCATTCAGTGAAAGTTCTATACACAGCTGTAGCCCATTCTTCACCAGTTGCAGATCACAATGCAACCACTCCAAAAAAAAATGTTCAGAACCACAGTTTGAAATAATCACAGGAAGTCTTTCTGGCATATTATCTGTTAATGCTGGTAGCAATTTACTATTCCAATGGTTCTTGACTTTAGTAGCCTTTTCTTGCAGTTTCACTCAGGGCTTGTAAATTGAACTAATGTTGACTGCTAAATTTTCTGCTTCTTGACCTATTACTTAAATTGCAGCAATCAAAAATTTAATTGCATCCCTGTCACCAATCCTACATTTATCAAAGGCAGCAGCAAGCTTGATAGTCATTACTGCTTGATGTCCTCTTTTTTTTTTTAAATTGTGGTGATGGAATTTTTGGGAAAGTGTTGTCAGTTGATGTTCCTGGAGATGTTCCGAAATCAAATTTCCCTGATCCACCACTGCTTGAACTTGAAAACACCGATTAGGTAAGCATGTTTGCAGATATATGATAACAAAGATAGCAAGTATGTAAACATTGAATGAGTTGTGGATTTCTTCTATTTTCAAATGTATTCATGTGTAAAGTTTATGCTATAAATTCATAAATGAATGACTTAAAGAATTGCTGAGTTCCATATGTGCATTGCTGTCACCTCTTCCCAGCTGCCTCTGCTTGCTTGGACACTCTTTCTTGTCTTTCTCAAAGAGTTATTGATGAATCCCATGCATGAACTTTCAACTGTTGCTTAATCAAAAACTGTTTATCTTCTGTAGTAATCATATTTAAAACATTAGCCTCACTATGTCAAAAAGTATTCAAATCTTTGAACAAAATCCGTGTCTTCACTTTTGAACACACTACTGTCTTCTAGCATATTTTTGCAGGTGCATCCATTATTGCTACAAAGCTTCTAATTTTGGAACACAACTTTTCTGTTCCTGTGTCTGAATTCTCACTTTTCCAACTAAATCAGAGCTTCTCATGTTCTGAAACATAATTAATTTGTACACCTGCGAATTTTGAAAGTAAGTCTATAACAGTCGACTGATGGCAGTTTGCTTCTAGATACTTCGTGGGAGTAATACATGAATAAATAAACGATGATGATATCCTTGCTACTTTCCCTCAAAGCTGAAAGACTACTGGGATGGTTAGGTTTTTGTCATAAAAGGGTGCAGCTCATGTCCAAACCTCCAGATGTCAGACACCCAGATCGGTATCAAATGATATGTCAATAGAGTATCAACCAAAACTTCGATTTAGTTCATTGTATGTGCTGTCATCCAGCAGAACGAGTATGAACATTAATTAAAAACAACATCAGAACTACAAAGCACAAGAAAAGCATAACTGTGACTATCTAATGTGTTTAGCTTGTGTGGGGAAGTTGGTAGACTGTTCGAGTGTCTTACCCAGTGTCCTGGGTTCATATCCCAATGATAACAATTTTTTTCTGTATTATGTGTGAAAATGTTATATGGGGCTTTTAATACTTCCGCACTTGTGGTGAAATTGTTTCTTTATTCTACTTTTCCACTTGTTTGTGATTATTCTGTGAAACTATGAATGCACACCCAACAGACAAGAATTAACTGGTGAAATAGTAAAGATGTTTTTCGGAAAATCATTAAGTGGTTCTCTGCAAATGGCCTCTCATTAAACTTTGACAAAACACAGTGCATACAGTGCCACACAGTAAATGGAATGGCACCATTAATAAATATAGACTTCGATCAAAAATCGGTAGCTAAGGTAGAATATTCAAAATTTCTAGGTGTATGCATTGATGAGGGGTTAAACTGGAAAAAACACACTGAAGATCTGCTAAAACGTTTGAGTTCAGCTTCTTATGCTATTAGGGCCGTTGCAAATTTTGGCGATATATATCTCAGTAAATTAGCTTACCACGCCTATTTTCATTCTCTACTTTCGTATGGCATCATATTCTGGGGTAACTCATCATTGAGTAAAAGAGTGTTCATTGCACAAAAGCGTGTAATCAGAATAATTGTTGGAGCTCATCCAAGATCATCCTGCAGATACTTATTTAAAGAGCTAGAGATCTTCACTGTAGCCTCACAATATATATATTCACTTACGAAATTTGTTATTAACAGTCCGAACGAATTCAAAAGTACATGGCTACAACACTAGGAGAAAGGATGATCTTCACCACTGAAGGTTAAATCTAACTTTGGCTCAGAAGGGGGTAAATTATGCTGCCACAAAAGCCTTTGGTCACTTACCTAACAGCATCAAAAGTCTGACAGATAGCAATATAGCATTTAAAAGGAAATTAAAAGTATTTCTTAATGGCAACTCCTTCTACTCATTAGATGAATTTTTGGACATAGTAAGTGGGTAATTTCCCCAACCCCCACAAAAAAATAA
Organism: Schistocerca serialis cubense; assembly: GCF_023864345.2. NCBI lineage: Eukaryota > Metazoa > Arthropoda > Insecta > Orthoptera > Acrididae > Schistocerca > Schistocerca serialis. The sequence goes on from NC_064639.1 coordinate 96,999,774, forward strand.
GTGTCATGTAATATTTTGTGTAATGTAATATCTTGTATGGACACCTTTTATTAACCTGACACATTCCACATCATTACGAAGTGTCGTATTCATGATCTATGGAACAAGTATTAATCTAATCTAACCTAATCAATCTCACACCATGTGGGCTGGTAGTACTACAATCAATCCACTCTTCAGCCAGTAGACTTTATTCTCTAACTCAGATGCTAAAACAAAAAACAAGGAGAACGTATGTGACATGAATTTAAAATTATTTTAAAAGCTTATGGTAATGTTAATAATAATGTTCATGAACTGTTTAAAAATAGTGATAAAAATGTGGGCAGACAGAACAGTTAAAAGCACTTGAAGAACAGAAAACAGTTGAAAAACACTGAACACTACAGAAGAGACACGGACCATTAAAAACAGAGCACCATACGCTATCACCAAAACTGGAAAAGTACTTGCCCTGGAATGGTAGAATGCTGATGAATAGAAAGGTGCATTTGGAGGAAGATAGGAGTGAGGTGGTGATGAGGACTGGAAGCAGGTGGTGACCAGACAGAAGTGGCTGTGGGGGACAGAGAGAGTATTGGGATCTATAAATATCAGAGGGAAAGAGGTGAAGCAGACAACCAACACAAGTGCTTTTGTTAATAGCACCTCTCCTGGGGTCATCTGACTAGAAAACCATAGCGTGGTCAGAAGAGTCCCAATGGGTTTGAGTGTGGCACAGACCCCATAAAGCTATGGACCCAAGTTATCAACAAGGCACTGTGCAAGCCGGTGGTTGCCCCATAATGGTGTGGGTTGTGTTTACATGGACTGGACTGGGTCCTCTGGTCCAACTGAACCAACTGTTACCATTTGCAGCCATTCATGGACTTCATGTTCCCAAATCAGGATGGAAATTCTATGGATGACAGTGCACCGTGTCACAATTGTTCACAATCAGTTTGAAGAACATTGCACACAATTTGACCACCCATATCACCCAGCATGAATCCCATCGAATATTCTGGGAGATAATCGAGAAGTCAGTTCATACACAGAATGGTCCACTGGACAGCTATAGAGTCAGGCTGGCTCATAATTTCTGCAGGGGTTCCCAACAACTTGTTGAGTCCAGGTTATGTCAAGTTGCTAAACTATGCTGGGCTAAAGGGGGTCCAATGCAATATTACGAAGTATCCCATGACTTTTGTCACCTCAGTATATAAGTAATGCAAAAATGAAATTTTATTGTAGAGAGTGCAATTCTGTCATCACAGCACATAGCAGACTGGCCCAAAGTGAGCAAATAATGTTGGCCTCCCCTTCCGAACAAACAAATGAGCAAACTGTGTTCCAGCCACTGTATCCTGGCTGACCCTAGTGTGGCCACTGTAGAACTAGAAGATGTGAGACAATGGATATTTTTTCGTTTGTCTTCTAGTGCTGACAACATGCAAATTTGTGCAACTCCCACTGATCAGCTGTTGCAGTGTAAATTTTGACATGGAAGAACTAACATGGATTCGTGAATACGCATTATTAGAGACCGTTATCTTCAAATAGAGTAGATATGGGGTTGGAACTTTAATAGTGGCAACTATTTATTTACAGCTCATACAAAATAGATACATGTTTCAAAGTTTTACTCACCTTCAAAGTAGTCACCAGCATTGTGTATAACCCATTGTCAGCGATGTGGAAGTCGTAGGATAGTCTTAGCAGTGCCAGTTGTGTTGACGGTTTGAGCGGCGCTGTCTGTTACCTGACGAATTTGTAAAGGTTCTGAAGTGAATGCCGTGAAGTGTTTCCTCCAGTTTAGAAATCGAGTTGAACTCACGAGGGCTTAAGTCAGGGGAGTGCAGTAAGTGGTATAGCACTTAGCAGCCCCATCAGTCAAACAAATCAGTAACAGCTTGCACTGTATGTACTTGAGCATTGTCCTGCAAAATGATGGTCAGGTCCTGCAGAAAGTGTCATCACTTCTGTCTCTAAGCTGTTCATTTTTGGAACACAACCTACGACCAGCTTGGAGACAGAAATGATGATATTGCACAAAGCATTTAAATATAAGTACAGCTACTGTTGTTAATCAATTAATCATGTGCCCACACTGACAACACAGCAATACTTCATCAGGCAGTTAGAGTGTCACATCTTTGGGGTCACTGAAGATGGAAGCAATCTAAAACAGAGAACAGTCGACATGAAGTTTTCCCAGTAGTACTGACTTTTAACGATCACTACTTGGGGGCCTGTGGCATACTTACTGCAACCATAATATAGCTAGTCTAATGGAGTGATATAACATAGTAATTTATGCAGGGTGCCAATCAATAATGAGATCAGACAATATGTGGTCCATAGTGCAGTGCCACAGTGTCAGTATTAACTCTTGAGCAAAGAAGTTTGACGACTACTGACTTAATTCAATCATTGCTGTTTGTGACATGAGAACTCATTCAGTTATATAGAATGAAGTAAACAAACTCCTTACATTGGGTAATGAGTGAATCTGTTACACAAAAGTAATATTTTGTGAAGTTGAAGGTTTTATTTTTATTTCCAGTTCTGGAGGACTATAGGCACTCCTTTCCCACACCTTACTTAACTCAACCCCATGCAGTTCAACATATTACCTGTTGGCTTCTGCCTCAGGTTCTTCAGCTGATTTTTGTTTGTCAGTTTCTTGGACATTTCTCCATCACGAGCTTTGTGAAAGCTTCACCCTCCATTCCATTGGCAGGCTGGAGTGGATCATTCATTGCATGCTGAGATTTGTTTGTTTTCCTTTCTTTCAGTTGTGGGGTTAATATTCTATCAGTTATTACTACAGTTTGACGTGTGCTGTGTGATACTGAACAATGTCATAAGCAAGTTCATCAAATGTTATTCTGTGGAAACGCTCGACACTGCCCTCCTGTCTACAAGATTTCCATACGAGTTAGCCGAGAGCAGTGGTTTACGCATTATGTGCCTACACTGTCAGCAATTGATGCTGATAATGTTACCAGCAATAACAGATAAAAATTACATTATCTGCAATTGACATACTCATGTCAGCAACAAAGCTGTTAGAAAGATCGCCACTGCAGCACATCGTGCTAAAACCATGGCACAATGAAGCTATTTTCATTAAATTCGCTATAGGAAATGATCACGTCATTCAGTAATGGTAGTGACAGACTCATTTCTAGCATCTACGATAGCAACAAGAGTGTCAGTAGTGTTTCTCCATCGTTATCATCAAAAAGATGCACAGGTGGATTCATCTGAATATTTTGGTGTATGCATTTACAAAACCTTCTTAGTGAAATTATATTTTGGGGTTGGCAAGTGAGTCCAAATGAAGCTCATCCCAGGAACTGTACAAAAAAATCGCTCTCTTTGCCTGTGTTATAACTGCTCCATTGCTAAGGTACGGTAGTGTATTTTGTGTCACTATTGTAGTTACTGATGTCTTAGTGGATCAGAACTAATGGCTGTCAAAAACACTGATTAATGAATGGTAACTACTTTATTGAATATTGCTTCACACAACATAAGACATTGCATTATCAGACCACACTGATTCTTTTCCTTCCAGAGAACCTGCATTTCTGAGTCTTTTTAGTGGAATGGTTTGTTTCTTTTCCCTATCAATCCTGATTGGTCAGATTATCTTTAACTTTTGATGTTATTGTTCTTGTCGTCGTTGAGTAGGTCCATCCCCCGTGACTGCCTACCTTGCATTGCGGGGCACTAGGGGAGTGTTGTGTGTAATATGTGTATGTAATACCCAGTAGTGGTACAGCAAACATGAAATATACAAAGTCACACAACAGAACATGTTACATAAAAGAGCAACAATACGTAATTCCAATTAATGTGTTAAGAGAAAGAGAACAAAATAAACACTGTGTAATATAAAATTGTAACAGTTATAAGAACCGCATTGACAGTAAAAATGTAAGTGGTAACAGAATCAACACACATTCTATAGCAGAATGGATGTACCTGTGAGAGAAGTAAAGGTACAATGAAGGTGGCTGTTAACATTTAACATTATGACTGTAATTACCTTGGCAGGGAGAGAAAAAAAAGAGGACAATTCCTGCACAAGTAACTTTTAGTGCACAGTATTTGTACTGTAAGCAATACTTTATTTATTTTTTATTTATTCAGAAACATAGTCCTCCAAGTGTGCTGGTGGTCTGTTCCAATGTCCACAGTTGACTGTGTCTGATCAGTGTGTTTAGCAGTAGGAGCGTGATTTGGAGCAGTCAGCTTCATCTGTGTGTGATGTGAATCCTCTAACCCTTTCTGTGCGGTAGGCGTAGATGATGAATACTGCAACTAGGATGTTGTGTCTCCATCTTGCAAAATCCACACCAGTTTCAGCTGATATAATGAAACTGTTGATGGTCTTCCATACAGGATTATGTCAAAAGTGTTATAAACTCAGCATAATACTTTGTGTGGACCTGAATATGGTTGGTGAAGCAATAACCTTACTTTATCCTCACGCAACATTACAAAATCACAGTGATTTTGTTATTTGTGCACAAACATTCATGGAGAAACATGGCAACATGGATTTTTACTCATTTAACTAATTCAGGCAAATTTTTGGAGTCCTGTAGGGCTGCCAGTTTGATAAGTTCTTCAAAAGCTGGTTTCATGCCTAATAACCCCTTATGAAGACTTTCATGCCTCCCTCCCCCCCCCCCCCCCCCTCCCCCTGCCATGACATATTAATGCCGCTTTTAAAGTGTGACGCCACCACTCTCTATCAACTCATTGTTATGCTGGTGGTAAACAATGGTTCGACAGCATTTCACTCTGCACATTTGACAAAAGTTGAACAGAGCTGACCCAAACTGACAACCCTAGTCACTACAGGGCATCAAAAGTATGCAATCCATATTTATAAAAATGCGTTTGCTGCTGATTCTGCCATAATGTCTGGCAGTGAAGTGGCCTCTACTCATCGCAACACTCTGACAACAACTGATAAGATATATTTAAATCCTCCCATTACTAGAAGAGGGCAGCGAAGCCCATGTGAACATGCTCTAATTCTCAGACAGGAATTTTGAACATGCCTACAGCTGCGGTCGAATGTCATCCAATATTACTCCTTTGACAGTCCACCCATTCGCAGTGTCCAAAGTTGCCACTGCTTTTTCATATCTGGCCATATAAAACATTCCGTCACCAACCTATTGGATGGTCCTTTTTCCTGGATAAGCCAGTTTGTGCAAGTTGCTAAAGATGGTTATTCTATAATTTATGGTATGAATTGGTGGAAGCATCATTCAAATGTGTCACGCCATTACTTAATTGCTGTACTGATTATTTGCCAACATTCTAATTTTAGACTTGTACTGCTGTTTGATAACTATTGGAGTTCCTCATCAGTCTCTTGTATTGCTGTAAGGTCTTCAAAGTTAAGGCAAACCGACAGGGAATTAATTCTGAAAAAGTAATCGGCAACCATATTATCTGCCTCCTTTATGTGTACAAAGCTGGTGGAGAACTGGCTAGTGTCTAAGACCTCGTGGTGAACATCTTTAGGCCGGCCGAAGTGGCCGTGCGGTTAAAGGCGCTGCAGTCTGGAGCTGCAAGACCGCTACGGTCGCAGGATTCGAATCCTGCCTCGGGCATGTATGTTTGTGATGTCCTTAGGTTTAATTAGTTCTAAGTTCTAGGGGACTAATGACCTCAGCAGTTGAGTCCCATAGTGCTCAGAGCCATTTGAACCATTTTTTTTTTGAAAAATCTTTACTGTGGCATTTGATGTCCTCCATCAGCAGGTGGTGATTGGTAAATATTTTAAATTTTCGTCCTTCAGTGTCCACCTTCATACGTCTAATGGCTTCGTAAACCACCAATAACTCCTCATTAAACACAGACCATTTGTGTTGAGCCATAGTCAACTTTTTTGGAAAGAGTCTCATCAGGTAGTGTTTTCCGTCAATAATGTGGTAGAATACAGTGACAGTCACCACATTGCTCGCATCAGCTGTTAGCGCTAACGGCATGCCCTCTCCAGGTGGGCTAGTGTAACTCAGCTGAGAACAAGTGATTACTTGTTCTAAGCTGAGTTTGATCTTTTCAAATGCTTGTTGCATGTCTTCTGTCCATATAAGCACTCACTTCCCATGATTATCCTTTTCCACTTGACCATCTGTCAGAGAAGCCTGTAATTGCATGCTAGTGGCAAATGTCTCCTGTAAAAATTGACAGTCCCTAGGAATTGGTGCAGTTCCATAAAGTTTGTTGTTTTCGGCACAGAACGGGATATATAATAATGATAATCAATTAAAAGGAAATCTACTAAATGAAAAGCAAAATGAACCTAAATATTTCACACGCACACACAAATCACTTTCTTAGTCTCTATAATTAAAATTATTTTTTGTCCGAAATTACACTCGATATTATCAACTACGTAAAAAAAATCGCTTCACTCCTTAATTAATAGTGTTCCCTTTTTCACATTTTTTATTGTTTGAAGTGAAGATCGGTAGGCTCGTGGCGTGCTGAAAAACGTTTAATTTGGGTTTCTATAATCTCAGGGAAATTACTGTCTCCTCGTCTCACCAGAAAATTCAGTATAGTTTGATTTAATTTCTTGGGTATGGCGTTGGCAATGTAAGAAAATATGTACTAAAGCAAAATCTGTAACATTTGGAAATTGGGCAATGATGATCGTTACTATGAAATGAAAGCAGAAATGCCACATTAAACAATTATTATTTAACGAAAGAAGCATTTTGTACAGACATGTGACATCTCGTGCATTAATCTCACAGTTTCGAAAATAACAAAGAATTTTTTGCCGTATTCCAGCGAAATTACAATAATCTTAGTGCGACTCTGGAGCGAAAGAAAAAAGTATTCGTTGTAAAGTCATGTCAATAATCGCAATTGGCGATAATAATGGCAGAATTAAACAAATTCCTAACAGGAATACAATTTTAGTTCATTTGAAGAAAATAAGTCTTGTAGTGTAAGATGCTGTCGGAAAGGCGCGCGACCAAAGAAGAAGAGAGAGAAAAGACGAGTGCGCACAAAGACCTTGTAAAGAGTGCGCATTATTATATAGAACAAAATACAAATGATAATGTTACGCCGCTCTCATTATCCTGGGCGTACATATCCGCTGACTTGCAGCGCAGTTCATTGAGCAGTCAGCTGTGTTTTGATATCTGATTACAATAATTTTGATCTGAAAACATATGAATGTATGACCACAGTCTAACATAACAGTCGCGACACTCACTGCTGTAAAAGTTGTTGCCGTTTGACAGATGGAGCGACACTAGCGCTCCAAGCGGCAGGTAAGGTGAACGTCAAGCGCGTTGTAAGCATATGCTTGTTTACATCAATTTCCTACGTAATTTCCGAATTATTCGAGTTATTTTCTTGCCTCCAAGAGTTTGTTTAGTATCGGAAGGCATATATGTTTCTATTAATGATTCTAAAGTAAGCGCAAGTATGGACAAAAACCATGAATAGAGTGGCAAGCTACAACACATTCGTGAAGAAACACTTGTGACATTGGACAGAATTGCAGCTTACCACGTTGATATCAAAAGAATATAAACACACAGATTCACATGTAAGAAGCACAGACATGTACCTCTACATGCAAAAGCGCTTGACAGCTCGTTTATCGTTCTGTAGGCCTACTGTGTGTGTCATTGTTGCCTGTTGCCACAAGTACGACCTTAATCTTTATATTATTCAAAGTGGGTAAAGGAACTGCCAAATAGTGGCAGAAATATGCTGAAAACATTATAATGAGCTGATTACATTACATTTCACGAAAAACCAAACATTTGAATAATTTTCAAACAATCTGTCTGTAGGCACTTTGCTTGTCCCGTAATAGTTTCGCTCGATCTGCACATTCTGACACTTCAGACGCTTTTGTAAGACATGAACAGCTGCACTTAATCTAACCACTTTATCGTCAAAGCACGTCTGTGGTGACGATTCGCACGAATCTGGCACTGATACATGGAGAGCTGAACTGGCTGCTTCTGTGTCATATGACTGTTTTACAGCTTTAGATTGACTGTCGAATCTTTGTGGCAGTTTCCTCTTCATCATCAGTTGAAGTGGCTTATTTAGTATGTCAAACAGTGTGGGTACTGCATTCCACACGAGTTTGTAATTGTCTGCGTTCATGAACTGGTTTTCTTCGAAATGTAGCGGACAAAACCTAATATTATTATACAGGTAAACTGGGTATTTCTTCATAAGGTCTTCTCGTCTGCTATTAACAAGCCATTTTCTGCTCCTAAAACGATACATTCACCATTTATACACATATAATTTGCAAGTGAATCCTGACGATACAGTTTAGTAACATGATGGTATATACCTCTCAGGATCCTTAGTAAAACTAAAAAGAGACACCTGTGGTGTCTTCTTCCTGTTGTTGCTGCAATTTATTGCGCTACAAACGCTCCCGATGGTAAAAACCATTGTATAAATCAAAATAATCAATCACTATTCGCTTTCACGATCGCGCCGAACTCACAGTTCAACCTACCAGCCGCTTGGGGCGCTGCTGGCGCTGTAGGCAACAAAATCGAGGCGAAGTGTCGCGACTTTTATGTTAGACTGTGGTATGACCCAAACAGTACCGGTATGTACGGCAAAGAAAAAAAAAATGTTACCTTGTTATGTGTGTCAGTATACTTGTTTATGATGGCTAAAAAGCTTGTATGCTAGAAGCCAATAGAAAATAAAAAAAGGCTTAGTGGTTAAATTATATCATTAACACTTGGTGTTTCGATAGGCAAGGGAAAGAGTATGTTATTACGTCGCGGGCAGGGCACAATATTACATCGCTCCCCGGACGGGAATTATTTACAATATTTTGAAATTCTCGTCGAATTTTGATAACAATAGATCCTCTGATTAGTCATAGACAGGTACCAATTATTTCAATTGATCATAGGGTTTACATTCCCTTTACAATGTTCATTGTTTAGCTTCCAGTGGCTTTTTATCACTGACATGTGCACCCTCACATTTGCACTACGGTTTTGTTAAATTTCTACGGGCTCACCCATTTGGCAGTGGAGGGTCCGGGAAAATCAAAAGCGTAAATAAAGCCTCGTGAGCCGAGGGTTGCGCAGGTCTACTAGTTATATTACAATCAGGTCTTTATGATATTTTCAAATAGTAGTTATATACTGCAGTATTATTGAGTTTTCAGTAAAATTCCTTTTACATTGGCATTTACTACCTTTTTAGGTTGCGCTATTCGGAAGTTATGCTTTTATAGAATATTACCAGGTAGTAAATATTTGAAGTCAATTCATTGGAGTGGTTGTTCGACTACGCTGATATCTTATGAATCCTTAATTATTTCAACGCAAATCTGAATTGATTACATGATGACAAAATAATAAATGTACCTTTTTTGCTATTAACGTCATATTGGTATGGAAAAGGATATTACTCTGGAATATGATTACAACAACACATCATAAACTGTAACAGGAAACTCTTAAATATTTTACAATACAGTTGCATTAAAATTAGTGTTAGTGTGAATTAACCAGATTTCAATCAAAGTATACTTTAGAACTTTACTGCATGTGTAGTGTATGTTTTGTGGCTATGCTTCGTAACAGATTTCTATTTAAATTTTCACGTGTTGGACTGACAAATGACTTGATTGAAGCGTTGATTGAAGTGATGAAAAAATTTCGTCGCAATAGAACGGCGGACGGCGGGGACTTCTAGGTTTAGTTCTCGCCCTCCTGTACGTGAGTATTAGGTCCGGATGGACCTGCTCTTGTTCACCGACGGCTGCTGGCTGCGACTTTCATCCTTCCTTCCCCTCAGACACGAGCACTGCATTTCTCTGGAACACGGTCCGTTATGGATGGGTGGCAGCTTGTTGAGGGTGGTCATGAAAAAAACCAAGTACGTGTTGTAATAGTTATATTTGTAGACGCTAGCTTATTGCCCTGTAAGGTAAGTCGTGTTATAAGACAGGAACTGCGTCCTGAATTTTGCTGTTCATCCATAACATTTCAAAGAGCGCGGAGCGCGATTGATTCACGTTGCGCCCGAAGTCTCTCTACAGACGGTTCGACAAACATTAGTTGGCTCCGCACAGCGCTGCGCAAATCTTTTCAACAATAGTTCAGGTGACGCTAGCGGCAGCTGGCGAGGAAATGTTCATGCCAAGGCAAGAATGTTGACTCAATGTTCCGACTACACACACGAAACACAGTCTTTAACAAGCTGATCAAATTTGCAGTTCCCGGGCGGATTCTGTCCTATTGATCACACTTGTTTTCGGTTTTGTGGCAGCAAAGCTCAAAATTCAGAGATCACTTTCTGTCTGGTTGCAGTTTATGGTCACTGACTGAAGCACTTCCAAAGCACTGAATGAAGCACTTAGCCAAAAAAAAGGCTACCACGTTTACATCAGAAGGATGTATAATCTAATGGTCGAAGCAAGGTAATATCGTTGATTCTCTAGAGACTGACTATCTTAGGGTTCTATATACACATTGCAAATAACACATTAGGATAAAAATCGAAATTATTTCATAAATAATTGAAAAAATGAAATTTAATATCATCAAGTGATTCAAAGTTTGAGTTTACTCATGACTTTGCAAAGAAAGTCTAAAATGCTTCTTTAACTTCATTCCTGTCATGACAAGTTATTCACATTCATTAAAGCACTATCATTTGAAAAAGTTCTTTTTGAAAAAGATATCTTTGATTATTGAATTAAGTTATTTACTTAACTAATGCAAAAGGAATTTGACGATTACTCTAATATCCATTGAAGTCAAGGGAAAACATTAATCACTCACAGTTACCAAATTGTTTACTATGAGGCCTTCCTCACGAGAACTGAGAGAAGTTTGGCCACCGGCTTTCTTGGGTGGAGAGTCTTTGGATGACACTCTCATATCAATAGTGACACTAATGCTCCATTACTACCTTCAATATCTAAGCCTTCTGCTGAAGACAATTTAAGATCAGAGAGTGAAAAATATCCAAGCTATGATAATGACACAGATGATCATCTTTCAACTAACGAATGCAATGAGCACACAGATGCCGCAATTAGAAAAACTAATAAACCAGTACCTATCTCATCAGAGGATGAGTTAAATGAAAGAGACTTCATTTCTGTAATGTTTAACTATGTTGGACGAAATTCCCAGGTTGTTCTGGAAACATTCATAGGGAAAATATTGGCCATAAAAGATTCCAAAGTGAAAACTTCATTTATGAGAAAATCTCAGAAGCAATCAGATATTTATGTTTTTCCAAATGTAGAAGACATTCAAGAAGTTTCTATTTCACAAGTTCTGTGCAAACTTGTGCCCCTCTTTGTTCGTCGTGGTCGTTACAAGTTCCCGTATGAAACTGCAGAGTACCTAATGTGAAAAATCTAATTACTGTAATTAAAAACAACGTGAAACAATTCATTTTTGTACTTGTATATGTGTGTGAAAGACTGTTTTAGACAATAAATATCATAAAAATTTCTTTTGATTCTTTTTTAACTTTTCAAGATTTGTTTTTAATTTTAATATATTATAATTTTGATTATTTCATCTTAAAAGACACTAAAATTGGTGTCACATATTTAAAATGAAAAAAGAAAAACATTTTCACTGTCCCCTGTCACCTCTTTCGTGAGGTGAATGCAGTTTTGTGGATAATATTTGTAGGTGTCCCAAGTCACGGGGTGGGACAGAATTTAAGATAATATTTGATACATAAATGTAATCTACTGACCAAGACCTAACTTTTGATATACATACTCTTTTCATTAGTTGCATGGGCTCTGAGAAATTGCGAAGGAAACACAAAAATTGTCCCAGGTCATCCCGTTTTACGGTGCATTTTTTCAAAACGTCCAAGGCAACGCGGTGTAAATTTGAATAATAGCAATAAGTTTGGATCTTTCTGGTACACTTTTCGGCTCCATAATGTCCCCATATGATGGGAGTATAGCAAATTAGATCTACAATATGACTGTCCAGTACACAAATACACCAGTTATGAGAATTTTCATTATTGCGGCGATAAATAAGTCATTTTGTACAGAGAAATGTTTATTAAAACAATTATTTGGAGTTTGTTGAAAAGTTTGCAGTATCTCTTCCCATTGGGGGTCGGAATTCTATAATGTTCTTATATTTTTACACAGATGGAGAAACGGTGCGATAATATTTCGCGTCTATTTTTAAGATTCTAAATTGCTCAGCTTTTTCAATTCAGTTGGAAAATTCTGTGAGGCCTTGTGGGAGTCTTGATAAAGCATCTGCAATCACGTTGTCGTTGCCTGTAATATGCATTACTTCCAGACGATAATCTTGTAAAACTAGGGACCATCGGGTGAGTTGCGCGTGTAAGAATTTACATGGTAGCAGAAAGCTGAAGGCCTGATGGTCGCAGTATATTCGTATACGTTTCCTGCACATGTAATAGTGAAACTTTTTTAAGGCCCAAACAACAGCAAAAGTTTCGAATTCAGTTACTGTGTATGCCCTTTCGCATGCTGACAAAGTTCTGCTCGCAAATGCGATTATTTTTATCTCTGTCTTTTCTTCGGTTTTAACGGTTTGGAACAGACACGCCCCCAAACCGCAAAAGGAAGCGTCAGTTGCAATGCAAAAATCCTGAAGCATGTCCGGATGATACAATAACTTTGCATTTACAAGTGACGCTTTTATCTTGTCGAATGCAGTTTGACACTGATTATTCCGGATCCAATGATTGTTCTTTCGTAGAAGTGATAAAAGATTTTCGTCATTCAGTAATTGATTGGGCGCGACACGTCGGACCGAAACGGCTCCGAAAAAAGACTTCGACTGTTTTTTCGTTGTTGGTGCAGTGAAGTGTTCAATAGCGTCTAATTTACCTGGCTCACATATGATTTCTTCGGGTGAGATAATGTGCCTGAGAAATTTTATCTCCGACCTCCCAAATTTGGATTTGGCCAGGTTGACAGTAATCACTGTTTCTTTGAATTTTCGGAAAATTGTCTGCAATATCTCAACGTGTTCATCCCACGTAGCAGTGGCTATTAACAATCGTCTACATATGTCGTGACTTTGTCGAGTAGAGCAGGGCCCAGAACCTTGTCTAACGCTGCAATGAAAACTCCCGCGCTAATGTTCAAACCAAAGGGTAGTGTGTGGAATTGATAACTGCGTCCAGCAAAAATGAATGCAGTGTATTTTCTTGATTTTTCACTCAGAAGGATTTGTCAGTACGTGTTGGAGATCAAGGCTTGAAAGGAAATGAGCACCATGAAAATGTTGCAAAAGTTCTTCTAAGTTTTACTGTCTGGTTTGGGCTGGTATGATAATTTTATTTGTGTTCTGAGCATCAAGCACTAATATTATCTTGCCTCCCCTCCCCCCCCCCCCCCCCCCGGATATGATACCGCTAAAAGGGGGCTAGAATTTGGGAGTCCGACAGTTCGATTATTCCCCAGTCTAGCATCTTACGTATTTCTGTCTTTACAGCTTCTTTTTCACTCCACAGCATGGCATATGGTGTCCTGCAAAAAGTTTCATATGGGGCAACCTCCATGTTATATACAAAGTTCTTTTTTTACTATCAAATATAGGCATATAATCTTCGAAGAGATTTCGGAATTCTTCCTTCTGTGTTTCGTTCAGATAAGCACCCCCCCCCCCCCCCCCCCCATCACATGAACCATGATCGACCTTTCCGTTGGTGGGGAAGCATGTGATACAGATAGCTGTACCATAGGTGCAACCACAACGGAGGGGTATCTGTTGAGAGGCCAGACAAATGTGAGGTTCCTGAACAGGGGCAGCAGCCTGGATGATTGACTGATCTGGCCTTCTAACACTAACCAAAATGGCGTTGCTGTGCTGGTACTGCGAATGGCTGAAAGCAAGGGGAAACTACAGCCATAATTTTCCCCGAGGGCATGCAGCATTACTGTATGGTTAAATGGTGATGGCGTCCTCTTGGGTAAAATATTCCGAAAGTAAAATAGTCCCCCATTCGGATCTCCCAGTGGGGACTACTCAGGAGGATGTCGTTTTCAGGAGAAAGAAATCTGGCATTCTACAGATCGGAGCGTGGAATGTCACATCCCTTACGGGGAGCCGGAACGACGAAAAGTGACAAAATTAACGTTTTTTGGTTTCTAATTATAAAATTATTTGGAGTTTTCTGAATAAAACAAATCATGGTTCACCCTTCGAAGTAAATTCTGAGTTTGTTTTTTATCGCTGCAAAGTTGACGCGCTACGTAAACAGTTGTAGCGACTTGGTGTGTCACCTCTGCTAGCGCCGATCGCTGGCTGCAAGCAGGGTATCTTTGCGGAATTAGACAGTGTTTTGTTTTCCAACGCTGTGTGGCTTTATCTCTGTGACAAATGACTGTTCATATCGGTAAACATAAACGCTACAACGTGTGTGTGGACTTGTGGAGTTTGTTTCGTGTTGTTTAGCTGTTCAATTTTGCGTATTTGACGAATTTTGCTCGTGCCTGTTTTATGTATTTGGTTTGTGGATACCAATATGCTCCGTTTCAGCAATCAAGTGTTTAAGAAAAGGCACAATGAGTGGAAGAAGAAATCTTTTGTTGTTTTGATGGGAGATGCTGCTCAGACTGCTGCACCGAGTACTCCAAATGAATGTCATAAAACTTTTTCCAGCAAGAAACTTTGTGACAGCAAAGAAAAATTTGAAAACTATGAAAGTGACAGTAATGATGTGAATGAAATAATTAACATTTCCTTGCTCTCTAATATTTCAAAACATAACGTATTATGCCAAGTTTGCAAAGAGAGAGGACTGGAATTGAAAATAACGTCACACATTGCTTTGGGATGTAACATGTTATTGAAGTGTAACAGATGTGCTGCATAATTTTCGTTTTATAATTCTAACCGTACTCCTCATAGTGATAATAGTGGAAAGAAGATGTACGATATAGATGTTAGGCTAGTGTATGGCTTGCGTTGCATTGGCAATGGCAGTACTGAAGGGACAATGTTATGTGGTATTATGAGCTTGCCAAAACCACCAACCAAGTTTGGATTTTATAATAAATTGGTGGGATCTTCTGCTGTAGATATTCCTCAAGCAACAATGAAGAAAGCAATTTAAGAAACTGTGACAGATAATGGGAATAGTAGAGATTTAACTGTTGCTTTTGATGGATCATGACAACGTAGAGGTCCTAAATCCCTAAATGGAGTTGTGACAGCTACTAGTGGAGACAGTTGCAAAGTAATTGATGTTGCTAGTCTCTCAAAACATTGTAGATGTAAGGGCAATACCAAGGACAAACATAGTAAAGTTGTGAAGCAAATTTTCACGGCACGAGTGGAGCAATGGAAGTAGAGGAAGTGAAACAATTTTTTCCAAGTCACAGGAGTAGTATAATGTAAGATACACTAACTGTCTAGGAGATGGTGATTCTAAGGGATATAAAGCTGTAGAGGAACTCAAACCTTATGGCAATGAAATTCACATTAAAAACAAGAGTGCATTGGACATATGCAGAAGTGCATGGGGGCTCGCTTGCAAAAACTAAAGCAGACATTAGGATCCCAGAAGCTTAGTGATGGTAAGACCCTTGGAGGAAGAAGAAAATTGACAGCTCAAGCAATTGATAGATTACATTGGTATTATGAGAGTGCAATTAGGCAAAATAAAAGAAGCATTGACCATATGAGGAGAGTACTATGGGCATTATTTTTTCATACTGCATCAACAAATGAGCACCCACAACATGCATTGCGCCCCACAGGTGATGTCTCATCAGGAAAGGAATATGCACACAAAAACATTTTGCCAAATGCTGTAATTGTAATTAAGCTCATATTCAGAGATTTATCACACTCAAATTTATTGTAAAAGTGTTTACTTGGGAAAACACAAAATCCAAATGAAAGTGTAAATAATTTAATTTGGATTAGGATTCCCAAAAGAGTGTTAGTACAGATAAAAACACTGCACTTTGCAGTGCATGATGCAGTGGCAACATACAATGAAAGAAACATTATCAAATGTGATCTGCTGAAACGTTTAGGTTTCCAACAAGGACACAACACCATTTCCACAATGCGCCTAATTGATGAAGAAAGACTAAGAGGTGCAGGAAGAAGAGACAAAAGCCTACAACATGCAGCAAAAGGGAAGAAAAGACCAGTGAAAAGAAAACTAACACTGGGAAAAGAAGAGAATGCTGATAATCCATCATATGGGGCAGGAATGTATTAAAAACTTTGGAAGTCATTTCCGATAACTTTAAAAGTTTCATCTTTGAGGAACATTTTGTCAAAAACTGCTAACAGTATATAAATGAAATTTATACACAATATTGTTTACTTCTTTCCCTTCATTTTCATAACAAATTATAAAAAAAAATTGTATAATTTAAGTGTTGTAAAAGAAATAGTGCAAAATTTTAGAGAAAAAACAAGCATCTTTTTAAAAAATTGTAAACAAAAACCATTAACATGGCATTATAACTTTGTAGAGAAATATTCACTTAACATGTAGTCCAAATTTCAGAGCAATATGTTTAATGGTTTTAGAAAAAATGTTCGTTCTATTTGCTAAAATTAATATTTAGGAGATGGATCGTTCCAGTTAGCAAATTTAAAAAGGGAAATGAATAGGTTAAAGATGGATATAGTGGGAATTAGTGACGTTTGGTGGCAGGAGGAACAAGACTTCTGATCAGGTAAATACAGGGTTATAAATACAATATCAAGTAGGAGTAATGCAGGAGTAGCTTTAGTAACGATTTAAAAAAAATACTATGAACATCATAGTGAACGCATTATTGTGGCCAAGATAGATACAAAGCCCACGCCTACCGCAGTAGTACAAGTTTATATGCCAACTAGCTCCGCAGATGACGAAGAGATTGATGAAATGTATGATGAGATAAAAGAAATTATTCATATAGTGAAGGGAGACGAAAATTTAATAGTCATGGATAATGGAATTCGTTAGTAGGAAAAGGAAGAGAAGGAAACGTAGTATGTGAATATGGAATGGGGGTAAGAAAAGAAGAAGCCGCCTGGTAGAATTTTGCACAGAGCATAACTTAATCATTCAAGACTCATGAAAGAAGGTTGTATACATGGAAGAAGCTTGGAGACACTAGAAGGTTTCAGATAGATTATATAATGGTAAGACATAGATTTAGGAACCAGGTTCTAAATTGTAAGACATTTTCAGGGGCAGATGTGGACCCTGACCACAATCTATTGGTCATGAACTGCAGATTAAAACTGAAGAAAATGCAAAAAGCTGGGAATTTAAGGAGATGGGACCTGGATAAACTGACAGAACCAGAGGTTGTAGAGAGTTTCAGAGAGAACATTAGGGAATTACTGACAAGAATGGGGGCAAGAAATACAGAAGAAAAAGAATGGGTAGCTTTGAGAGATGAAATAGTGAAGGCAGCAGAGAATCAAGTAGGTAAAATGACGAGGGCTAGTAGAAATCCTTGGGTAACAGAAGAAATATTGAATTTAATTGATGAAAGGAGAAAATATAAAAATGCAGTGAATGAGGCAGCCAAAAAGGAATACAAACGTCTCAAGAATGAGATCGACAGGAAGTGCAAAATAGCTAAGCAAGGATGGCTAGAGCACAAATGTCAGGATATAGAGGCATATATCACTGGGGGTAAGATAGACACTGCATACAGGAAAATTAAAGAGACCTTTGGAGAAAAGAGAATGACTTGTATGAATATCAAGAGCTCAGATGGAAACCTTGTTCTAAGCAAAGAAGGGAAAGCAGAAAGATGGATTGAATATATAGAGGATCTATACAAGGGCGGTGTATTTTAGGACAATATTATGGAAATGGAAGAGAATGTAGATAAAGATGAAATGAGAGATACGATACTGTGTGAAGAGTTTGACAGAGCAGTGAAAGACCTAAGTCGAAACAAGGCCTCAGGAGTAGACAACTTTCCATTAGAACTACTGACAGCCTTGGGAGAGCCAGTCATGACAAAACTCTGCCATCTGGTCAGCAAGATGTATGAGACAGGCGAAATACCTTCAGACTTCAAGAAGAATATAATAAGTCCAATTCCAAAGAAAGCAGGTGTTGACATGTGATTACCGAACTATCAGTATAATAAGTCACAGCTGCAAAATACTAACACGAATTTTTACAGGCTAATGGAAAAACTGGTATAAGCAGACCTCGGGGAACATCAGTTTGGATTCCACAGAAATGTTGTAATACATGAGGCAATACTGACCCTATGGCTTATCTTAGAAGATAGATTAAGGAAAGGCAAACCTACGTTTTTAGCATTTGTAAACTTAGAGAAAGCTTTTGACAATGTTGACTGGAATACTCTCTTTCAAATTATAAAGGTGGCAGGGGTAAAATACAGGACTAAAAGGCTATTTACAATTTTTACGGAAACCAGATGGCAGTTATAAGAGTCGAGGGGCGTGAAAGGGAAGCAGTGGTTGGGAACGGAGAGGGACAGTGTTGTAGCCTATCCCCAATATTATTCAATCTGTATATTGAGCAAGCAGTAAGGAAACAAAAGAAAAATTCGGAGTAGGTATTAAAATCCATGGAGAAGAAATGAAAACTTTTGGGTTCGCCGATGACATTGTTATTCTGTCAGAGACAGCAAAGGACCTGGAAGGGCACTTGAACAGAATGGACAATGTCTTAAAAGGAGGATAAAAGATGAACATCAGCAAATGCAAAACGAGGATAGTGGAATGTAGTCGAATTAACTCGGGTGATGCTGAGGGAATTAGATTAGGAAATGAGACACTTAAAGTAGTAAAGGAGTTTTGCTATTTGGAGAGCAAAATAACTGATGATGGTCGAAGTAGAGAGGATATAAAATGTAGACTGGTGATGGCAAGGAAAGACTTTAAGAATAAGAGAAATTTTATGAATCGAGTATAGATTTAAGTGTCAGGAAGTCATTTCTGAAAGAACTTGTATGGAGTCTAGCCATGTATGGAAGTGAAACATGGACGATAAATAGTTTAGACAAGAAGAGAATAGAAGCTTTCGAAATATGGTGCTACAGAAGAATGCTGAAGATTAGATGGGTAGATCACATAACTAATGAGGAGGCATTGAATAGAATTGGGGTGAAGAGAAATTTGTGGCACAACTTGACTAGAAGAAGGGATCGGTTGGTAGGACATGTTCTGAGTCATCAAGAGATCGCCAATTTAGTATTGGAGAGCAGCAAGGAGTGTAAAAATTGAAGAGGGAGACCAAGAGATGAATACACTTAGCAGATTCAGATGGATGTAGGTTGCAGCAGGTACTGGGAGATGAGAAACTTGCACAGGATAGAGTAGCACGGAGAGCTGCATCAAACCAGTCTCTGGACTGAAGATCACAACAACAACAACAACAACAACATGTCAACTCTGATACTTTTGCTAAAATTAATGCTGAATTACAAGGTACCACTGCGTCAATAATCTTCGAGTGCAGAGATTCTGACGTCTCGAAATCCTTAGAAATTTGGAGTATTTTTGGGCCTACCAATTTAACAATAAAATTACGACAGTATCTGTTATGTGCGTATGGAGTCCTAATTAACTGTACTGCAATTCTTTTGCCTCTGTTTGTGACCACGCATTTTCTCGCAGATAGATCAATCTTTGCATTTCTACTGTGTAGAAAATCCCATCCCAGTATGCAAGGAACTGATTAATTTTTAATTAGCAAGAAGTGGCACGTAAGTTGCTCTTCTTCTACATAGAGATCGGTCTGCACCTGGTGCTTAACTATCTGTGTGGCAGCTCCTAATGCGCCAGAAACTTGGTAGTTTTGCACAGGCAATATAGGTATGCGGTTAATTTCGTCGAACAAGGTCGGATTTATGACACTTCTGGTGGCACCAGTATCAGTGATTGCTTACACACTAACACCGTTAATAGTGACCATAATTCCAGCTTGCACCATGTATTCATCGTCATGTTTACAGACATTAACTTCTTCTAATACACTCCTGGAAATGGAAAAAAGAACACATTGACACCGGTGTGTCAGACCCACCATACTTGCTCCGGACACTGCGAGAGGGCTGTACAAGCAATGATCACACGCACGGCACAGCGGACACACCAGGAACCGCGGTGTTGGCCGTCGAATGGCGCTAGCTGCGCAGCATTTGTGCACCGCCGGCGTCAGTGTCAGCCAGTTTGCCGTGGCATACGGAGCTCCATCGCAGTCTTTAACACTGGTAGCATGCCGCGACAGCGTGGACGTGAACCGTATGTGCAGTTGACGGACTTTGAGCGAGGGCGTATAGTTGGCATGCGGGAGGCCGGGTGGACGTACCGCCGAATTGCTCAACACGTGGGGCGTGAGGTCTCCACAGTACATCGATGTTGTCGCCAGTGGTCGGCGGAAGGTGCACGTGCCCGTCGACCTGGGACCGGACCGCAGCGACGCACGGATGCACGCCAAGACCGTAGTATCCTACGCAGTGCCGTAGGGGACCGCACCGCCACTTCCCAGCAAATTAGAGACACTGTTGCTCCTGGGGTATCGGCGAGGACCATTCGCAACCGTCTCCATGAAGCTGGGCTACGGTCCCGCACACCGTTAGGCCGTCTTCTGCTCACGCCCCAACATCGTGCAGCCCGCCTCCAGTGGTGTCGCGACAGGCGTGAATGGAGGGACGAATGGAGACGTGTCGTCTTCAGTGATGAGAGTCGCTTCTGCCTTGGTGCCAATGATGGTCGTATGCGTGTTTGGCGCCGTGCAGGTGAGCGCCACAATCAGGACTGCATACGACCGAGGCAAACAGGGCCAACACCCGGCATCATGGTGTGGGGAGCGATCTCCTACACTGGCCGTACACCACTGGTGATAGCCGAGGGGACACTGAATAGTGCACGGTACATCCAAACCGTCATCGAACCCATCGTTCTACCATTCCTAGACCGGCAAGGGAACTTGCTGTTCCAACAGGACAATGCACGTCCGCATGTATCCCGTGCCACCCAACGTGCTCTAGAAGGTGTAAGTCAACTACCCTGGCCAGCAAGATCTCCGGATCTGTCCCCCATTGAGCATGTTTGGGACTGGATGAAGCGTCGTCTCACGCGGTCTGCACGTCCAGCACGAACGCTGGTCCAACTGAGGCGCCAGGTGGAAATGGCATGGCAAGCCGTTCCACAGGACTACATCCAGCATCTCTACGATCGTCTCCATGGGAGAATAGCAGCCTGCATTGCTGCGAAAGGTGGATATACACTGTACTAGTGCCGACATTGTGCATGCTCTGTTGCCTGTGTCTATGTGCCTGTGGTTCTGTCAGTGTGATCATGTGATGTATCTGACCCCAGGAATGTGTCAATAAAGTTTCCCCTTCCTGGGACAATGAATTCACGGTGTTCTTATTTCAATTTCCAGGAGTGTAATTCGTCCTTGATGCCAGCACTGTCGTAACGTAGTACTTTTTAGGTTGATAGTGGGGTTGCCTCCACTTATCGATCCGAGCGTGCTCGGGAGGCCGTTCAGAACGGTCGGCTCTAGTTTGACTGTTGCTGCTGGCCGGATTGTTCTACTACTTTACATACTGACGCTGTAGCAGGACGATTACTGTCAATTTGACTTTGACCGTTCACGTTTGGATTGACGGGTACCGCTTGCAATACATTCGGCGTCTGGTTACCGAGCCATAGAATTGGTTGCTGGTATGACCATTGATAACCGTTTTTACTATTCATATATTGATTCTTCTTCCTGTGTTTGGCTGATACGGAGGACTGCTGTTGTTACCCCATTTATTGCTATTCAGCTTTTTCCACGGTGTCCTTTTATTGTGGTAAGCGTCATGGTAATTATTTCCATCTCCGAATTTGCGCTTATGGCTCGAGCCGTTTCTCGAGTTACCGTTGCCATAATTCCATTTATTGGCTACGTAACTGGTATTCGTGTCATTTGGAGTATGGTTCGGATTATTGTTGTAACTATGAACATTCACTTCGTCGTATTGACCTTTTCTGTGTTGATTATGTTTACTCTGCTCATTACTGTTCGGATTATCAATACTGTGACAACCGTTGCAGTTATTCGTGAATGCTTGGTGGGACTTTGCATCTTCTTGAATTAGATCTAAGGAGTCGATCACCGAAAGGAAATGCTCTAAATCTTACTCTGGTACATTTATTAATATTTTGCTAAGGTGGATCGGTAATTTTGTCTTTAATATTCTTAGTACTTCTTTGTACGAGATATACTCTAAACAATATCTCGTTTTCGCAATGTATCGTTCAAAATATTTGCGCAGGCTCCCCTTTTTCGGATTATACAGTTCCGGGGTATAAACTTCTTTGCACAAACGTTCTTGGATTCCTGCAGACCAATATTTTGCAAGGTAAGCTTTCTCGAATTCAGGAAGCGAATTGAATGATTCAGGAGTTCGCTAGCCAATAGGGCTGCATCACCGGTGATGTGTGACATCACGAACTGAATTTTTCGATATTCTGACCAGTATCTGGGTAATATATTTTTGAAAGCGCGTATAATTACAATTGTATGGATGGACTTCTTGTCCTCGGAAAATGTTTGAAACTGGCGATGCTTGAGCAGACTTTGCTCAATCTTCGCTGAACTCACTATACGTTCGTCTTCGTGATTACATTTTGCTGGCGACAAGTCGGGTGCTTGGAATATTTTTTCATTCCCGAATGTCGTTTTTCGTGCATTGTCGTCGTTAGGTGGCTGCATAGGAAAATTCGTCTCCATTCTGCTGTCCGTCGAAACGGCTTTCTCCAAACAGCGGACACGAGCGTTTATTTCCCGTGTCCACGTAGGCATTTCTTCGTTTGGTTCTTTTTGTCCGTCTCGCGGATTGTGCGCGGCATCTGAATTCGCTTGTACAGCAGAACATATTTCTTCCCGTACGCGCTGCACAGCGTTGTCGACGGCAACATTAATCTTTGTATTAAGTTCCGTCTCTTTAGTGGTTATCCAATTGAATATTCCAGTATTTATCTGCCTTTTGTGAGAGTCCAGTCCTTCGTCTAAAATCTTTTCATTATTTATTTTGAGATTTGTAACGTCAGATGTTAATTCTTCCACTTGCCATTTCATTGCAGAGTGTGAAGTTTCTAATTTTTCAACATCACCGTCCAGTTTATTGACTTGGTCCAAAATTAGTGCATAAGCTTGCTTCATATTTATTAACTCGGACCTGATACTGGATAATTCGAATTTAATTTCACCTTTTAATTCTTTATCTGTCTGATCGCTACGTGATCGCATAATTCCATCTTTTTCAGGAAAGCAGTAAGTGGATCAAGCGCAATACTGTCTTCTGAAAATTTATCGGTACCCACTGCAGTTTTATTAACTGCAGTGGTCGGGCGACCATTTTCGATATTTTGTGTGATCTCCGAATTCGCGGCGGACCTGTTCCAGTCCGTGGTTTGTGGTGAAATCAATGAGTGATTCATTTAGATTTACCGTTTCATTTCCGAAATCTGTTGGTGAGGCCATGATTTCAAGTGGTAAATTTTCCTTTTTACCTTTTTGACCATAAGAAATTTCGAAAAATTGGGAAAAATTCGGCGCACGAATGTTAACATTTAACAGTAACATACAAATATAAATAACAGTAAATAATGTTAATACAATAAATAATTTTCCTGACTACAATATTCTTTTATCATTGAGTGTCCAAATCGGCCATTTTGTGTTCTCTATCTTCACACGCAAAAACAATCTTACGTCGATTTTTGAAAAATGGGATTTTTCTTAACACGCCCTTCCAAAATCACTGAGCTAAAGTACTACTAACTACGATTTTACTTTTGTAGAGAATCAAAGGGACTGGGTGTTGTGTGATGTCCTTAGGTTAGTTAGGTTTAAGTAGTTCTAAGTTCTAGGGGACTGATGACCATAGCTGTTAAGTCCCATAGTGCTCAGAGCCATTTGAACCATTTGAAGAATCAAAGGAAAAACTGCTATAGATGAAAACTACGGTCTTGACAGAGCAGAAAAATTCGTTTGAATGAGTTTTTACCTTACAGATGTACAATTTGCTGTAAACTTGATTGGTTCACCTTTTCCATGTCACGGTACAGTATATCGGATGGTTATATGAAATAGAAATACAAATTTTGTATTAGAAATTGGAATTTAAATTTTTACATACACTTATTCTTACGTTGCCACTCGCTTTGAGTGCCAAATATA
The DNA here is from genome assembly GCF_023864345.2 of Schistocerca serialis cubense. Taxonomy (NCBI): domain Eukaryota; kingdom Metazoa; phylum Arthropoda; class Insecta; order Orthoptera; family Acrididae; genus Schistocerca; species Schistocerca serialis. The sequence goes on from NC_064639.1 coordinate 97,023,963, forward strand.
ATAATATTAATAATTGTAATAATAATTAAATAAATAATCAATTAAAAGGAAATCTATTAAATGAAAATCAAAATCAACCTAAATATTTCACACACATACACACACACACACACACACACACACACACACACACACACACACATCACTTTCTTAGTCTCTATAACGAAAATTATTTTTTGTCCCAAAATGCACTCTATATTATCAACTACCGTAGGATGGGGTGTAGTGGGACATGTGGGGTGAAGTGGGTCGCTATATTATCTTTAGTATTTTGTTGGAGCTGACATCGAGTGGCTGTCTCTGATCTCTTTACTTAATTTCGTTCATCAAAGTTTAACAAAGCAGATACATAGTGTTTGAAGCTTATTTTGCTGGTAAGTGCTTCACAATCGTTTTTTTTTCTGTCATGCCAAAAAGGTCAAATTATAAAATATTCTTACAAACCTCTTCCAGTGCTCTGAAGAATATTAATGTAATGCTCAGTTTAACCTATAGTCTTAGAACTAGTATTGATGTTATTTTTTTGCAATTTTATACAAATTGTCATGATGTTATTGTCATTAATGTACTCATGAGACTAATTAGTTTAAATAATTGCCATTTTCAGGGATTAAGTGGGACATGGTGCGAAACTATAAAAAAGCTGCAGGGAGTGGTGGACTCTTTAAATATAACGAAAATGCGATGCAGAATGCTATTGCAGAGTACAGGAGAAGTAGCAGAAGCTTAAGAACCATAGCTGAGGAATATAGTGTTCCAAAAACTACGCTGGCAAATAGGGAAAACGAAAAATTTAAGAAGAAACATAGAAGTCAACAAGTTTTAAGTGATGAGGACGAAAATTTAATAGTGGCAGGAATTTTAACCTGTGCAGAGAGCAGGTTTCGTCTTCAAAGTGATGATGTTAAGAACACAGTAAAAACTTTTCTTGATCGACTTGGCTATCATGTGAAAAAATTCAAAGACAATAGACCTGGGAGAGATTGGATTCAGAATCTTTTTTGTCAACATCCTAACCTCACCTTTCGTCTTTCATAAAATGTGAAAAGATCAAGAGCTGCTGTTAATGAAGACTGACTTACTGGATATTTCAAAATCTTGGAAGCTAATTTGAAAGACATTCCTCCAGAAATGATTCTATGTGGGAAAAATCATTGACGTACCAAAGGGCAAGACAATTAAAATAAAATTTCTAAGGAAAAAAGTAACAATGTTCCATTTCCTTTAAGCGAATGTTATCTAAGATGTTCTCTACAGTGATATTGTTTGGAAAATTGATGTGTATCAAGACATCAGAAGAGGAAGATTTCTCTTCCCAACCCAGTCCAAGATTGTTGAGATTGCAAAAGTCCGATGCACAGTGTAGCAAAGCTGCATATAGATTTGTAAGACCATTATTATCATGTTATAGTGCATTAAAACAGCCGTATTTTCAGAAAAAGTTCCTGAATTTAAAATAAAAGGTTTTCTCTACAATGTTTTTTACACGGTAGCATATAATAAAAAGAATTTCTGCTTACCATACTCATTTGTGTTATTTCCCTGTCCTGCTTCACCTCCATAGTGAACTTGAGGGTATTTTGAGCACAAATAAATGTCTGTCCCACTTCACCCCATCTGGGGTGAAATGGGACATGCATTTCAGCACTTAAACAGTCGCTCTATCTAACATATTTAAAAAAATATGAACCCCAACATAGTGTAAAACGTTGTTAGAAGATTATATATTTAAAGTTTCATAAAATTTGGAAACAAAATTGGTAGGTAAATTCTAAAAACCTGAAAATCTGTCTCACTTCACCCCATTCTATGCTACATAAGGAAAATCATTTCACTCCTTAGTTAATACTGGTCCATTTTTTACCTTTTGTTGAAGTGATATGTTTATATTAATCTCTCTGCTATGTACTCTATCTATGTCTTTTGTTGGTGTCATAAAATAAAATATATGTGTCTTGTTATAGCAGCTACTTCGTATGTATGCATTATATTGTGCCCTTTACTTCTTTCTTGAAGTTTCTGCAATAGGTTATGGGCCCAGTACACGATTCAAGAAAGGAATTGGGTATTGTAATCGGACATTTCATGACGCTAGAAATGCGTTAACGTGTGTTGTGTGCTACTCGCGTTTCGTATTGTATATACATGAATAATTGCGGCTGTAAATCTGAGCTGTCTTACGGGACTGCAATGGATTTTCATGGTATAGAGAAGCTGTGCGGAGCTGAAAATTGGACTATTTGGAAGTTCGCAGTACGAAATTTATTACTTGCGTCAGACGGCGCAAACGAAGTGTCTATTGGCGACGTCGAAAAGCCGGCGGCTTTGCCGGTGGATGCAACATCGGCACAAATAGATGTGTTTAATGCTGCACAAAAAACAAGGGACAAAGCTGATCGTACAGCGAGTCATATTATTATTAGAACTGTAGAAGCAAAAGTCATGGCGTTGTTGGTTGCATTTGAAAGTGCACCAGATATGTGGGACAAGCTACATGCCGTGTTTGAACAGAAAACAAAGCAAGTTGCACATTCTGTTCAGTCAGAATTCTTCAATTTTTACAGGAGTTCAGGCGATGACATGGCGACACATCTCGCTCGTTTTGGAAACTTAGTTCTTCGAATGCAGCAACTCAATGTGAAATCTAACGGATCATCGTGAATGGTGCGACTACTTGACACACTGCCTGACACCTATGAAAATCTGCGACAGTCGTGGTGGGCAAGATCTGAAGATCAACAAACACTGAAACATTTAATGGACGTGTTAACTTCTGATGACAGTCATCGTGCTTGTCGGGGGGGGGGGGGGGGGGGGAGAAACCAGACGAGGTAGTTGCACTTTTCGCTACCAAAGCAAACATTAGAAATGCTGACAGCACCACTATGAGGAATGTTACTTCGTCAAACAAATACGAAAAGTCTACAAACAAAAAGAAGCTCAAATGTTAGGTTGTGGCGGATTTGGCCATATTAAAAAATATTTCCAAATGTGAAACACAAACAAAAAACCGTCCACAACTAAAATAAAAGTGATTTGCCTGACCAGGTTTTCACTGGTGAAGTAGTAAGTGCAGAACTGGAGGAAGACTCGTGGATCGCTAATTGTGGAGCGACGAATCACATGGCTAAGAAAATTGAGTGGTATACATCATTTACTAAGTTTGCAATACTACTGCAGATATGCATGGCCAATAATTCGACTATGAACGCATTAGGAAAATTGACTATTTATTTTGAAGCTTTTGTCGATAGAAAATGGAAGTTATGCCATATGGATAATGTATTGTATACTCCAGAATGGCGAAGAAATCTCTTTTCTGTATCATCTGCTATGGACAAGGGATTAGACTTTTATTCATCGAAAGACAAATGTGAGTTCCGAAACAATGGCGTTGTAAAAGCATGTGTCATACGTAGTGACAACTTATTGAAGATGCTGATTCGAGTGACAAAACAAATTCAGCCTTCTGATCCTGAGGTAAATCTTGCGTCAAAGGACCCTCTGCAAATTTGGCATGAACGCTTGGGTCATTAAAACAAACGTCATGCCAATTCTTGATGCAGCATGGTGTTGACGTTGAAGACTTTGGCGGAGAATTTTATGAGGCATGTGTTAAAGGGAAGCTACATTGCAGCAGTTTTCAGTTACGGCAGCAACGTGCCACACAATTTGGAGAAATGATTCATGGTGATCTGTGTGGACCTATGGGGTGTAAATCGCTGGGAGGAGCAGAATATTTTCTTTGCTTCACTTGTGACTTTTCAAGATTACGTACGATATATTTTCTCAAGCAGAAGTCTGGGACTGCGGAGATGATTGAAGAAATGGTGAACATTGTGAAGAATTTTTGTGGTCAATTACCAAAAACATTTCAATATGATGGTGGACGAGAATTTGATAATAATGAAGATAAAGATTTGATGAAATTGAGTGACATACAAATCGTCTTCACAAATCCTTATACTCCAGAGCAGAGTGGATGTACTGAGCGCACTAACAGAACAGTTGTGGAACTAGCTCGAACCATGTTGCCAGTTCAGGGACTGCCTAAGTTCTTGTGGGCAGAAGCAGTAAACACAGCTGTTTATGTGTTAAACAGAACTAGTGCAAGTCGTGTGGATGCCAAAACAGCTAATGAGGTATTCACTGGAAAGACGATACAGCCAAATAAACTTCATGTTTTTGGGGTGAAGTGTTCTGTTCATATTCCGAAGGAAAAGCGAAAGAAATGGGTTCCAGAAGGAAAACCAGGAATCTTTGTTGGTTATACTTATGGCATTGATGGCTTTCGAGTGTGGATTGTGAAACGTCCCCTTTGAACAATTATACATGACTGTGCTTAAACTGACACGCAATATTTTTAGCGCAACGCAATCTGACTTTCAAAAATCCCTACAAATGAATGGCCCTGACTAACATTAACCTATACCTTTCACAAATCACTTACCTCACAAAAATCTTCGTTACTCGAACTACTGCAATGCAGCGAGCGCCACTACTGCCAGCTAAATAAAAGATTCAAACTACGGAAGGCACTAACTACTGATAGGCATAGTTAGCAAATGAAAGATTTTAATAGAGAACAAACAATGTATTTACCTTAATAGTGTTGAAAAATCATAATATACATAGCAGTTCATGACATCCAGTCTTACAAATTTCAAAACTCCGCCATTTCTCTCCCCACATCCACCACTGCTGGCGGCTCACCTCCAACTGCGCAACGCTATGCGCTGTTCACATCCAGCTGCCCAACACTTAATAGTCATAATATATATAGCAGTTCATGACATCCAGTCTTACAAATTTCAAAACTCCGCCATCTCTCTCCCCACATCCACCACTGCTGGCGGCTCACCTCCAACTACACAGCGCTACGCGCTGTTAACATCCAACCACCCAACACTACAATGGCAGACAATAATGCAAACTGGCCACAGACTGCACACAGCACAGCCAGTGATTTTCATACAGAGCGCTACGTAACGTTGCCAATAAGAAAACATAAACAGCCTACTTTCAATTGAAACAGAAAAACGGATGTTGTTTTTGAACTTGAGAAAACTGTTAGGACAATGGTGTTACCCCCAAGTGAAACAGGCAATCAAGAATTGAAGAATCATGAAGATGAAAGTGTGTTTAAGGAACCTACAAAAGAAAGTTCTAGTGAAAGAGAATTGAGAAATAGTCAACAACTGAAGAAACCAGAGCGCCTTGTTGAAATTATGCTGGCTGAATAAATGAGCCAAAGAATTATATAGAGGCCATTAATTCTGTAGACCATGAACACTGGAGAAGAGCAATGGAGGAAGAAATTACTTCATTGAAAAAATGCTACATGGACTTTGTAACCTCTGCCACCAGACCATAAGCCCATTACAATCTGTTGGGTTTATAGAATTAAGTGTAAAGCCTTACAAAATTGATCGCGATGAAGCAAGACTAGTGGTTCGTGGATTTTGAAACAAAAAGGTATTGACTGTAATGAAATGTTTAGTACTGTTGCTAGATACGATACAATTAGAGCGAGTGTTTCTGCTAGTGAGCAACTTCATGTGGCACAATTCGATGTAAAATCTGCTTTTTTGAATGGCTTCTTAAAAGAAGAGATATATATGGAGCAGCCTGAGGGATTTATTGATGGAACTGATCGGGTATGCAAACTTCATAAAAGTTTATATGGACTAGAACAATCTCCAACGTGCTGGAACCAATGGTTCAAGGACTTCCTAATAAATCTTGGGCTTGTGGAAAGTAAGGCAGATCCATGTTTGTTCTATCAAGAAAACTGCAATGATAAGTTTATGGTAGTTCTGTATGTTGATGGTGGATTAATTTCTGCAAGTAAGAAGAAGTATATTGAAGTTTTCCTAAAGGAAATTCAAGATGAGTTTAAAATTACTGTTGAGCCAGTAGGATATTTCTTAAATATTAATATTGTATGTCATGATAATGGATCAATAGAGATTGCTCAAGAAAGTTATGTTAAAGACATTTTCGATGGTTTAACATGACAGAGACAAATCCTGTGTCAACTCCAATTGAGCAGTATCTGCACCCAAATGAATTAACCAGTGATAAACCAACTAATGCTCCATATCGAGAAGCAGTTGGCTGTCTTACGTGTTTAGCTGTTGGTATAAGGCCCGATATGTGAACTATGTGTCAAAATTTTTAGAGAATCCTCGAGAAAATCACTGGTCTGTGGTAAAAAGAATCCTAAAGTATATAAAAGGTTCAGTGTCATTGGGTATAAAATATGGTGGTAGCAATGCAAACAGAAGACTGGAGATATACAGGGTGGTCCATTGATCGTGACCAGGCCAAATATCTCACGAAATAAGCGTCAAACGAAAAAACTACAAAGAACAAAACTTGTCTAGCTTGAAGGGGGAAACCAGATGGCGCTATGGTTGGCTCATTAGATGGCGCTGTCATAGGTCAAACGGATATCAACTGCGTTTTTTTAAATGGGAACCCCCATTTTTTATTACATATTCGTGTAGTACATAAAGAAATATGAATGTTTTAGTTGGACCACTTTTTTCGCTTTGTGATAGATGGTGCTGTAATAGTCACAAACATATGGCTCACAGAACAGTTGGTAACAGGTAGGTTTTTTAAAATTAAAATACAGAACGTAGGTACGTTTGAACATTTTATTTCGGTTGTTCCAATGTGATACCTGTATGTTTGTGAACTTACCATTTCTGAGAACGCATGCTGTTAAAGCGTGATTATCAGTAAACACCACATTAATGCAATAAATGCTCAAAATGACGTCCGTCAACCTCAATGCCTTTGGAAATACGTGTAATGACATTCCTCTCAACAGTGAGTAGTTCGCCTTCCATAATGTTCGCACATGCATTGACAATGCACTGACATTTTGTCAGGCGTTCTCAGTGGACCACGATAGCAAATATCCTTCAACTTTCCCCATAGAAAAAAACCCGGGGACGTCAGATCCAGTGAATGAGTGGGCCATGGTATGGTGCTTTGACGACCAATCCACCTGTCATGAGATATGCTATTCAATACCGCTTCAAGTGCACGTGAGCTATGTGCTGGACATCCATCATGTTGGAAGTACATCGCCATTCTGTCATGCAGTGAAAGATCTTGTAGTAACATTGGTAGAACATTACGTAGGAAATCAGCATACATTGCGCCATTTAGATTGCCATCGATAAAATGGGGGCCAATCATCCTTCCTCCCATCATGCCGCACCATACATTCACCCGCCAAGGCCGCTGGTGTCCCTCTTGTCGCAGCCATCGTGGATTTTCCGTTGCCCAATAGTGCATATTATGCCCGTTTACGTTACCGCTGTTGGTGAATGACGCTTCGTCGCTAAATATAACGCGTGCAAAAAATCTGTCATCGTCCCGTAATTCCTCTTGCGCCCAGTGGCAGAACTGTACACGACGTTCAAAGTCGTGGCCATGCAATTCCTGGTGCATAGAAATATGGTACGGGTGCAATCGATGTTGATGTAGCATTCTCAACACCGACATTTCTGAGATTCCCGATTGTCTGTTACTGATGTGCGGATCAGCCGCCGCAGCAGCTAAAATACCTACTTGGGCGTCATCATTTGTTGCAGGTCGTGGTTGACGTTTCACATGTGGCTGAACAAGCTGTTTCCTTAAATAACGTAACTATCCGGCGAACAGTCCGGACACATGTATGATGTCGTCCAGGATACAGAGCAGCATACATAGCACACGCAATGTTACGTTGTGCCACGTACTTATACGTTTGTGACTATTACAGCGCCGTCTATCACAAAGCGAAAAAAGTGGTCCAACTAAAACATTCATATTTCTTTACGTACTATACTAATATGTAATAAAAATTGCTGGTTCCTATTAAAAAAACGCAGTTGATATACGTTTGACCTATGACAGCGCCATGTAGCGGGCCAACCATAGCGCCATCTGGTTTCCCCTTCAAGCTAGACGAGTTTCGTTCTTTGTAGTTTCTTCGTTTGATGTTTATTTCGTGAGATATTTCGCTCGGTCACTATCAATGGACCACCCCGTATACTGATGCTGATTATGCCAGTGATCCAGCAACCCGACGCTCAGTTAATGGAGTGGTTGCAAGATTTTTTGGAGGAGCAGTTACCTGTGCTAGTAGGTGGCAACATTGTATGTCACTGTCAACAACAGAGTCGAAGAATGTGGCTGTCAGTGAAGGGGCAAAAGAAGGAATATGGCTATCTAAGCTCTATGAAGAACTTGCACCACTTGTGAGTGTTCCTGTTCTTCTTATTGATAATGCAAGAGCTATTAAACTGGCCAGAAATCCTGAATTTCACAAGAGGTCAAAGCATATTGGTGTTTGCATGCACTACATCCGTGAGTAGATTCAAGAAGGCCAGCTAGCCATTGAGCATGTACCAGGCAATCAGCAAGCGGCAGATATTTTCACCAAACCATTACCACATGTCCGGCTTAAATATTTAAGATCATTAATTGGAATGTGTTAAGTACTGCATTTAGCAATATAAACATTTAGGGGATGTGTTGAAGCGAAATGTTTATATTAATCTCTCTGCTGTGTACTATATCCATGTCTTTGGTTGGTGTCATAAAATAAAATACATGCGTCTTGTTATGGCAACTACGTCGTGCGTAGGCTTTATGTATTGCCCTTTAGTGCTTTCTTGAAGTTTCTGGAATACCTTTTTTATTGTTTGAAGTGAAGGTCGGTAGACTCATGGCGTGCTGAAAAATGTTTAATCTGGGTTTCTATAATCTCAGGGAAATTACTATCTCCTCACCTCGCGAGAAAATTCAGAATAGTCTGATTTAATTTCGTGAGTATCGCGTTGTCAGCATAAGAAAAAATCTAGTAAAGCAAAATGTGTAACATTTCAAAATTCGGGATTGATGATAGTTACTATGAAAAGAAAGCAGGAATGCCAAATTAAACAATTATTATTTAATGAAAGAAGCTTTTTATACAGACATCTGACATCTCGTGCATTAGTCTCACAGTTTTGAACATAACAAAGAATTGCCGTATTCTGGTGAAATACAAAAAATTACAATAATCTTAGCTCGACTCTGGAGCGAAAGAAAAAAGTGTTCATAGTAAAGTCATATCAGTAATCGCAATTGCTGATAATAATGGCGCAATTAAACAAATTCCTAACAGGAATACAATTTCAGTTCATTTGAAGAAAATGGAAGAAAATAAGAGTCTGATAGCATAAGATGCTCTCGGAAAGGCGTGGGACTAAAGAAGAAGAGAGAGAAAAGACGAGCACCCATTGTTATGTAGAATAAAATACAGATGATAATGTTACGCCGCTCTCATTATTATGGGCATACAAATTCGCTGACTTGCAGCGCAGTTCATTGACTTAGTGGTTAAATTATATTTTTAACTCTTGGTATTTCAATAGGAAAGGAAAGGAGTGTGTTATTACGTCGCGGGCAGGACGCAATATTACAGTTGTTTAAAGTCGTTAATGTTTAATCAGAGTCTGGCTTCAGCTACCAGAAATTGTGGTCATGTGTGTGTGTGTATGTGTGTGTGTGTTGCTTTTTTTTTTGACAAAGAGGTTGTTGGATGAAAGCTTATTTTCTGATAGACTTTTTTTGTGCCTATCTGCGGCGCAGCATCTCCGCTGTATGGTGAGCAGCAGCTACCCTTTTCATAACATTATTACATTCCATCCTGGATTTTCCATTGTATGATTATATCTAAACTTTTTTTTTTTTTGTGGTTCTGCTCACTGTATTAGCACTGTCTAATGCACTTATTTAATGAAGTGGTAAACTTATTATTTTGGCGGAAAAAATAAAATGTTGAAAATAAACACTAGTGATAAAATCCTCACTATAAAAGTAATCCTCACCATAAAAGTAATCCTCAGTATAAAAGTATGCTGCAATATTTGACTTTTAGAAGTAGTTGCACTGTGTTGCAGACACGTCTTCCTAAGTTTCCTGCATGTGTAGCCTTCAGCATATAGCTGTTTCACACACCTGCTCAAAATAGCATAGTGATGGGTCAAGCTGGATCACTGACCAGACTTGGCTGTGCTCATGGACCACAAGTGCGCTATGGGAGCACAAATCTTGGCTGGGCCTTATTAGAATCATGGAAGTCAGAACATCTTAACAGCCAAAAAACAACTAGAGACAGTTTTAATGCGAGCCTGCAAATGATAACGGGGAGGGAGGGAGGATGCTAGACATAGAGATGAGCCATGAGTCATAGCTGTGGAGGACGGCATTATCCTATCTGTACCCTGTCATCTGGCTTGTGAGGTAACAGGAACATCTGGAAAACTGCTGCCAAGCTACACGTCCAGGCCTGAGGGTGTGTCCTGGGGCGATGTGGACAAATTTATATATACAAAAAAATATAAATATAAATAAACAAATTGCTTGTATACTCTTGGCATACTTGATTTTTTTGTGTTTTTGCAGGAAATAAGTTGTCTTTCGTTTTTAATTAATAAATGTCGTAAATTGTGAGTCAGTTGTGTGGTGAACTTCCTTCTGGTGTCTTTGGTTATATTCATCTTCTTCCGCCATAAGTATTCTCCTGACCGTGTGTTTAACATTACTTCTTGATTGGGCTTTTTCTACCGATGCAAGCCACTGACATCGAACTGATGCCTAGAAGAAAAGAAAACTTTCGTGGTTTTGCACAAATAACAATTATTATTCAGACTACACAAATGGCTACCACACACATCTTACAAAAAATTCGACTTCTCTACTCCAGAACTAAAGACAGAGTCTCTCTATTAACAAAAAAAATTGAATGGAATTTTTTATCATTTGTTATCTGCCTTCCAGCATAGCGAAATATATCTTTATCGACGCTTACAGCGGCCGCACTAATAATTATTATCATTGGTTTTAAATTTTTGTCATAGCTTGTTGGGGCTTTTCCTTGTGTACCTATACAATTGCCCCCACACTGTACAGTGCATTGTAATGCAGGCTCAAAGTGATTTGTATACACTCGTATAGCTTATTTAAGATTGTGCCAAATGGGGTACAATGACCTTTATTTGTTAGTGAATTTCTCTTTGCATTTTTGGGTTGGATAAGTCAGCTTGTCTTGCTTACACATTATCTTACAGGAAATATATAACTTACATGTGGAATGATAATTTACCAAGTATTTACATGAGGGCACTCCAAGAGTGGTTACTAGTCTCTTTGCCAACATTGCTAGTCTCTGTGCACATGTGCGCTAAACATGTTTTTTGACTGCGCAACAATCTTTAAATGTTCCACACATTATTGTGTATGGTCGTCCGCGCTTCCACTTTTAATGTCATTTTCACTCTGAGTGCTGTACTATCCGTCGAATAGGTTGTTGCGGCGTGGTTTTCCAACGTGAGTGCGATGCATGTGCGTTTACTCTTCAAGAACCGATGCTGTGGCAGATAATTCACCTTTCATACGGCCCGGGAAGGATCTTCTCCAGCGTATCCACATTTTCAGTGGGGTGAATACTGTACATCAACACCCGATGTCAAGGTAAGTGATGCTTGTACAATTGTAGTTTGCTGATTAATATATCAGACATTGCATAACATGACATTACCATAATTGATTCGTTACACTATTGCACACGCGTTTGGATACCACTATCTATTTCGTTGTTCCCTTTGGAGTTTGAATTGTTTTTAGTCCTTGAGGTTTTCCCTTTCTGTTAATTTTTCAAGTTCATCTTTTACATATGGCTCGATATACACTTAAAATTCACATAAATATTTTGACATAACAATGCACATTAGAATACCTTACATTTAAGGCTGACACTCCACCCATTATTTGTATTAAACGTAGAAAATTCTTATATACTAAAACATTACAAAATTCCTTCTCCAATTACAGTTACTGGTTAGTAAAGTTTGTTTGTTAACTTCAAAAAAAGAATTCCTTTGTACATAACTACAAATACCTTATTTACATTTCATAACACTGTGCTATTATATACCATTTAAGGCACCCGCGTTTTATTTTTCAGTCATGCATACATCAGTTATGAGAGTTTAATATTCTCCTAGGGACAAATAGAGAAAAACATTTACATCAGAATTTTACATTACGTGTTGCTGGCCTAACTACGCTTTGGCGCCGCCTCCCGCATTGAGGAGGGAATAAGGAATTAATATTCTACTGTTTTATGGATTACCAACGAAATGCTATTCATCCTTTCTTAAATCACTAATCAGGGAACTCCCTTTTCATGGAACCGAAACGTATTAACGACTCATGTACTATATACCATTGTGTTGCTTATAATTGTTTACATGTAGCTTTGTGTTTGCAACGAAAAAGTTTTTGCGTTACGTCATGCTTACCTCTTTATGATTATGTCAAAATGTTGTTGTTTACATTCGCATGTAACACGATATGAGTTGATTAGTTTTATTTGAGGTCACATACCTCCGTGCATATGTTCACTTTGTAGTCAGCAGGTGCAGTTAAATGTTTTGTAGTTGCACTGCGACGATGTATATTCTTATTCTTCATTTGCTTGATGACCAAAATATACACATAGACATACTAATAATTAAATCATTTCCTTGAGGTGAGGCCCGTTTTTCATTTGGTAGCTATGACACCCATCGTATATCTCTTCTTCTGCGCCATGTCGATGCACTGGTTGCTGCAATATAAAAAACTTATAACCAACCTAATTGTGTTTCGTAGCTCATATGCCACGCATATAGTCAAACATCACATTTGTTTGCAGACAATTTTCATATTTCATTCTTATTTGTTGTTGTATTTACCTACTTGCATTTGTATTCCTTTTATTCATTTACCCTGCAAAGAAAGTTACTTTGACATCTCCGACGGTATCTTATCCTTTTGTTAGCTAACATGCCCTGCACGTTTCTTTGTAATGATTTCTTTTAATTCTAGTTACAATATATATATTTTTTAGTGTTGACACAAATTCGCATGTTGATATAAATGCAATATTATATTCCTTTGTTCCCTGATAGTAAATATAGTTGTTATGTGTTATTATTTATTTCGAAATTGGACTTAATACTTGTGCAGCTTTGCGTTTCTATTTGCTTGCGCTGCGAGTTAGCCTGTTGCGCTAGCTCAAGGTCAATGTCTCTTCCCTAGTACTGATGTAATCATGCATTGCTGAGCGTGCACAGCTGATTCGTACGCTGCTCCAGTATGCATTTTGCTTCGTGTGAAGCTGTGTTTTTTCACTTCCTCCCAAACAGATGTTTGTCTTTGCTTACAAAACAAAAAAATTACTTCAGTTTATACACATTACATTTAAAATACACATAATAAAATTTCTTACTTATAAAACTATGACATTACTTATAAATATATTTTATGACAACAAAACTGCTGTGACATTGTGTCACTACTCGTGAAAAGCTTTTAAGTCTTTGTGAGGGTGGAGACCTTTGTCTCTCCCTGTTCTTTCGTATACCAACCTATAAGTTCCAGGATAAGGTATTTTTGCAATAATATAGGGCCCTGATTATAGTAATTGCCATATTTTGTTCATCTTATCGATCTTTGTCGATTTGGGATGTGTTCTCAATACGACTCGCTGCCCTTCGAAAAAATGTGTAACTCGTTTTAGCTTTTAGTTGTATATTCTCTTTCTGTATTCTGCTCTATTTCTCTACTGTAATTACTGCTTGTTTGATTTTACCCTGTAAAGTGATTCTTCGTCAGTTTGCTTTGTGTTAAACATAAGTTCATTAGGAGTGAAATCTGTGGAAGAGTGGGGGAGATTGTTTACTATTTGCATAAATGTAGTCATGTATTCAATCCATCGTGAATGTTTATTATGAGTATAAGTCCTTATAAATCCATTGAATTCTTTAAACACCATCTCTACGGGACTTGCTTCTGGGTGGAGAAAACTTACCAAGATGTGTTTAATGCCCCATGAACTTATGGACTGTTTCCATTTTCTTCCTCCGAAATAGGCTGCATTGTCTGTTAATATGTCTTTGGGTTTCTCTACTCTTTGTAAATAATCCTCTTCAATTCTCCTTATGATGCTACTGACTGTAGTGGTTTTGATAACATAAAGTTTGATGTATTTTGCGAAAATATCATAAAGAGCTATTATGTATTTGACATCACCTTTTGCTCTAGGATATGGCCCTGTGATATCCCGAGAAACCATTTCCAGTGGAACTTTGGTTAGTATGGGGTGTAGTTCTGTAAACTTTGACATGTTGGATGGTTTTGTTCTTTGGCAAATAGCACACTTTTTCCATATTTGTGAAACACGTCGTCGTAAAATAGGAAAGTAACAAAGTTTGGAAATCTTGCCTGTACATTTTGTTACTCTGTAGTGTCTCCATACTTCATGTGTGTGTTTGATAAATTCATCAATATATCCCTCTGGAAGGCATACACACCAATGTTTAGAACTTGCGTGTTTCTGGTGGGACAAAACGCCTTTGTATAACTGACACCATTTACTTACATTGTGGTTTGCAGTCCGGTTAACGTTTTGTATTAACTTTCTCCACCTGTTGTATTATTCCCATTCGTTTACAAAATTTTTTGTGGTCTAATTTTTGTGTACTACTTTGCATCAATAATGTACGGATTTCTGAATCGTGTTCAGACAGTTCACTGAACTCATCTAGTTCCTGCAGTAATCTGGATAATGCATCTGCAATAACATTCAGACTGCCCTTTATGTATATTATTTCAAAATTGAATTCCCGCAGGTATAAACACCACCTCACTAGTCTTAGGTCTAACAGTTTACATGTTAAGAGAAAAGATAATGTTTGGTGATCACAATAGACTTTAGTGCTTTTTACCCCAAAGAAAATACTCAAATTTCTTAAACGCCCAAATTACTGCTAAACTTACCAGTTCTGGCACGGAATATGATCTTTCTGCCTCTGATAAAGTTCTGCTGGCAAAGCTGATGACTTTGGGTACTGTTTTTCCTTCTTCTTCTTCTTGTATCGGAAACAAACATGCCCCCAGTCCTTGAGACGAGGAGTCTGTGCTTAAATAAAAGTCTTTGGACATGCCAGGATGACTCATAATGTTTGCTGATATTAATGCAATTTTAATTTTGGTAAAGTCCTCCTGGCATCTCTCATCCCATAACCAAAGCTTATTATTTCTCAACAGGTTAAGTAGGGCATCGCTGTTCATATACTGCTGTTGTATAAATTTTCGGGAAAAGAAATTAGTCCTAGATTTGGTTTCAATTGTTTTCTGTACCTCGGGGGTGGGCAATTACGTATGGCATCTAGTTTCTTTGGGTCTGGTAATATACCCTGTTCTGATAGACATGTCCTACAATTTTCACTTGTTCTTTGCCAAAGTTAGATTTCTTTAGATTTTCTGTTACTCCGTACATTCTAAATCTCTGAAAAACCTTTTCTATTAACTGATGTGTTCTGCCCAAGTTGATGTGGCTATTAACATATCATCAATATAAATGGTAACTTTACTGAGCAATTCAGGTCCTAAGACCTTGTCCAAGGCTGATATAAATACGCCTGCGCTAATATTTAAGCCAAAGGGTAGAACTTGAAATTCATAACTCCTGCCATTGCAGACAAATGCTCTGTATTTGCTACTCTCCTCATGTAACTTTATTTACCAGTAAGATTTTTTTAAGGTCAAGTGTGCTGAAATAAATTGTATTATGAAATTTTAGCAAGTGTTCATCTAAATTATCTGGTTTTGTTCTTACTGGTACTAGGATATTGTTTATGCCTCTAGCATCTAAAACTAGTCGTAATGATCCATCAGGTTTGCTGAATAGTAGTACTGGGCTGCAATATGGAGAAAATAATGGCTGTGTGATTCCCCATTTGCACATTCTATAGTTTTCCTGCTTAACTGCTTCACACTTTGCCCATGGTATAGGGTAAGACATAACACAAAATGTTTTGTGAGGATAGTCATTAAGTTTATGTTCATAATCTTTGATAACTCCTGGATTCTTATTAAAAACACTTACATATTTAAAAAGTAAGTCAGAAAGCCATTGTCGTTATGTAGCATTTAGAATATTTGATTCGTTCAATTTTTGTTCTACTAATTCCTGGTTAACTTCAGTGTCGTTCTCGTGTTCATTATCACATTTGTTCACAAAATACATGGTGGGATATGAATACTGTACAGTGACATGGATTTCTGGATTTACTTTGTCATATCTCTTCAGTGTGGTAATCAGGCTGATAGCAAATCTTTGGTCCTTCACAAAGAAATGGCACTTACCATTATCTATGTCTAATGAGTTTTGTAGGTTCTAAATGTGTCCATAGCCATCAAGCAGTTGACTATAAGAGTGTCTACTATTAAAAAATTACACTGCACAGAGAACTGTTCAATGTTCATGGTGATAAGAGCTTGGTGTTTTACTAATTTGGTTTTGCCGCCTGTAGCGGTTGTACTTTGCATTTTTGCACTGGAAGAACAGGAAATTTATTCCGTCTTTTTAATTCAGTGACAAATGCTTCAGACATTAAATTAATCGTCGACCCTGTATCAAGTATTAACTGTGTGTCTAGGGTGACCAGATGCAGTTGTTTAAAAAGGAGGACAAACAGCTTCAAAAAGGAGGACAAAGGAAGAAAAAAGAGGACACATCAAACGGGTCAACTGCAGATGAGGATACCACCACTCAGCTTTGGACAAGTCACGTGACTGCAGGGAACTACCGGTAAAACTAGTAGCTAATTGTTACTGGTGGTCAGGTGGTGACATTGATTGTGGTGACAGTGTGGCGTCAATTGTTTTGTTATGTCAACAACACGGTATTGTTTACAAATCGAAAAACGTAAGACCATTCACCTCCCTTCATTCGACACACCGCTACCAACATCTCCAATACAAGCAGTAGCTGGCGACATGTAAACTCCACTTTAACCTTCCGAATACAAATAAATTGAATAACTATGAAAGAATGAAATAAAACCATGACAGTTAATCTGTCGAGTTATTTCTTACCTTTATTGGCCACTGAGACGTACGTTCCACCTCTACATATCTTACATTCCGCATCAAATTAATGTTTTACGTAACTCACTCAGTTAAAAATTACACTCACAAATCACACGTGCAGTACAGGAAGCCAAGCCATTACAGAGCGAAGATACGAAACGAAAATTTTAAATAATCGATATTTGCATTCGCTTATAGGTCGATCAACGATAACATTGACGATCCTGGTGCCACCTACTAACACCGCCTTCGTGCATGTTCATCACGAAGGCTGTGCCTATAGTTAAAGTATTTAAGAAAAGAGCAATACAACGGGACGAAATGTAAATTAAAGTGTATTACGCTCAAATTTGCGAAAAAGCCGGACACTGTAAAAATCCGCCCGGACCCCGAACAAAGAGCTAAAAAGGAGGACATGTCCGGATTAATCCGGACGTCTGGTCACCCTATAGTGTGTCTATACAAAAAAATTTCACTCTGATTACTGCTTGCATATGTTTTTCCAGTGTATTTCTCGCCGATTTTAGTTCATTTTGGTATAGGTCTTCCTTTATGTCTCCTTGTTCATCGTATCGTTCGAAACATGTTTGAAAATTTGATTTGCCCCATCGCTTACGAGGTCTATAGTTTGGGATCAACTACGACCGATTCTGGTTTCCTGTGGGGTAGTCTGATCTACTTAGGTACACGGGACAATTTCTGTCAGTTGTACTGTGTGATTGTTTCTCCAGTGTGTATCGTTTCCGGTTCGCGACATGCTTTCTCGTGTGTTCATATGGCTGTTGTGAGATGTTGCCATATTGCGATTTTGCTGCGCAAAGGTTGGCTGCGGTACGGCGTGTTGTACGTTGTCGTTGTTGCCGCGCTGCGGCCACTGGTACGGCTGACTGTTTTATTTACACGCGGTGCATAATATTCAGAGGAGGGATGTAAATTAGCTTGTGAATGGTAATCATTCCTGTTATACGGAGAGTTTTGTTTAAATCTCTTATTCCTACCATTTCCATTCCCGTATCCATTTCCACGGTTAATGTATCCTTGCGGTTGTGCGCACCAGCTTTGCTGTGTGTTCGTGTCTGGGTTTTTGCATTGACCAATCAAGTTACGTTGTTGTGGTGTTTGGCTGTCTGACGCGCTATTTGTTACTACTTTCTCTTCATATATTAAGTCGATTGAATCTAAAATGGATAGAAAATATCCTGTATCGTGCTCAGGTGTAGTAATTAATTTTTCACGAATGTGTGATGGGAAACGACTTTTTTAAATCCATATGAGAAAAAGGATTCTTCCAGCAACGTGCTTTGTTGAGATACTTCTCAAAATATCTTCGCAAGCTACTATATTTGCTATTAAAAAGGGCGGGGTTAACAGCCTCTCGCCTAAGTCTCTCCTGTACGGCTTCTGATCAGTATACGTCAAGAAATGCCCGTTCAAATTGTAAATATGTGGTACAACGATCAGCTATCTCGGTTGCCCACCGAAGTACATCGCCTTGCGTGTACACAACAACAAACCTGATATTTTGTGCTTCCGTCCAATTTCTAGGAAACACATCTCGAAAAGCACTAATAAACACATCTTCTTACCTTTACTCGTAAATGTTGGAAATTGACGGTGTCTTAATAGACCTTCGTCAGCAAATGTAGAGGATAAGCTGCTTGCATTTTGTGCTGTGTTTACATAGCTGTCATAATTATTTTCACTTCCCGTAGGAACTGGTTCTGGTGTTATGCGCTGTAAACTTACACTCTGCATTCTGACATTACTACTGGTATTGTTTGTAGGGTTTGCAATGATTTGTGTGCCTACATTACTTTGGTTTGCTGTGGCTGGCACTTTGTTTATGTGTACAACTGGTGTCTCTGTTTCAGTTTCACCTAAGTAGTTGCGTATCCTGTGCTCCGTAGCTTGCAAATTCATGTCACTTTGTCGATAATGCCATTTTCCTTTTGTTGAAAAACCCCTTCTACTACATCATTGATTAATTTACATTCCTTCACTACCTTTTCCACTGCGGTACTGGTTTTGTCTAAAGCACCTGCTTCAGGTTGTGAAATTACGCCAGATAAATTTTCATTAATTTTGTCTCTTTCCTTTTTGGCAGAGACTGATTCGACTTCAAGTGATGCTACTTTTAAAGTGAGTTCATCTATTGCTGCTGGTACATTTTCGTAATCCTTGTGCAGTTTGTTTACTACGGTAGAGATGTCCTTTACTGTGGAAATTAATTGTGTTTGCGTAGCTTCCAGGTTAGTGTGTGTGTCTTCCATCGCTTTTATTTGCTGCTCTACTGTATCATTCTGCTCACTAAATGTGTCTAATTTCTGTTTTATTTCCGTAATGTCATTGCTTTAGCTGTTTTTCCATGTCTTTGAATTTTACATTCATCTCCTCACGAAAATTCTTTGTCAAATCACTGATCTGACGTGTAACTGTATCCTAAAAATCTTTTAAAACTTGATTTTGCTTTTGTTTTATGTGTTGTGTGACTATGGTAAGGTTTTGCGACAATCTGTCAAATTTTGTATTTATGTCTGCACGCAAATTGATGTTATTGGTGTTTGTATTTTTTTTTTCTGTGCTCAAGCTATAGAGTTTTTTTTTTTGTAGTATAGCGGCAAGTGCGCTGTTTTGGTTGCTATCTAATGTACTTTGGTTATTAGCAACTGTACTTTGTAAATTGACATTTGGATTTCGTGTGATGGGTGGGTGATGATAAAGTGTCGTCAAAAATCATGTTATCTGCGCTTTCTATGTTTTCCTGTGCGAACAAAACAGTGCTCGTGGAGATACGTGATGTAGTTTCATCTATCGTCATCAACGTATCATCAAAGTTAGAACTGTGTGGAAGTTCACTAGCACTTGTTACTTCGGTAGTCTTCATCTCTGAACTACTTAATACTTCTGAGTGCGGAAGACATGGCGGTGGTACTTCAGATGTTCTATCGTGCAATTGTATGTCATCTTGACTCATTGCGTTTTCGCCATTGTCAGCAATAATGAAAACTGATTTTTGTGCCATTTTGCTTGCATATTAAAATAAAAATTTTGAAAACTAGAAAATTGAAATATATTATTTTTGTGAATTAAAACATACGCTTAATGTGTCGTCAAGCGTTAAATAGCTACTTTTATGACGCACAAAATGTTACGACACAAAAACTTCAAAATTTCTCTCGCTACTCATTACGTAAAATTTCTGAAAAATTCACTACAGTGCATTTAGGAAAGGAACTTAAGGAAAGGTACGCAAAAAAATCTCATACAATGTCATAAATAATTTTGGATCATTTACACAACCAGTTTCATGGCTTTCTCAATGTCATGTCAGCAGGTCGCCAGTTGTGCAAATTTATATGTATAAAAAAATATATATATAATAAAACAAATTGCTTGTATGCTCTTGGCATACTTGATTTTTTTTTTTTTTAGTTTTTGCAGGACATAAATTGTCTTTCGTTTTTAATTTATAAATCTCGTAAATTGTGAGCCAGTCATGTCGTGAACTTACTTCTGGTGTCCTTGGTTATATTCATCTTCTTCCGCCATAAGTATTCTCTTGACCATGTGTTTAACATTAGTTCTTGATCGGGCTTCTTGTATCGATGCAGGCTGCTGACATCGAGATGATGCGCGGAAGAAAGGTAAGCTTTCGTGGTTTTGCACAAATTATAATTATCATTCAGACAACACAAATGTCTGCCACACACATCTTACAAAAAATAATTCTCGACTCGAGAACTAAAGACAGAGTCTCTCTCTCTCTCTCTCTCTCTCTCTCTCTCTCTCTCTCTCTCTCTATATATATATATATATATATATATATATATATATATATATATAATATAATGGAATTTTTTATCATTTGTTATCCGCCCTCCGGCGTAGCAAAATATATCTTATCGGCGCTTACAACGGCCGCGCTAATAATTATTATCATTGGTTTTAAATTTTTGGTGTAGCTTGTTGGGGCTTTTCCTTATGTACCTATATAAATGACAGATACGGCGAGGATTATGGTAGGTCCAGGTCCATGGGGTCAGCGAGCTGGGACGGTGGGGGCGAGGGCGCATTGTGCATTGATCCTCCTGGAGTGCCCTGGTGGCACTAGGGGCAGCTGCAAAGGCCGCGCAGTCCCATGAGGCCATGAATCTGGGAGCAGCAGAATCATGGGGCAAAAGACATGCGCAAAGTGGGTTCTGCTGGCAGCACTACAAATGATAGGGACCTGCAATCAAATATGTAGAAGAGGCAATGCGGTCCTGGATCACGACTCTTTCCCAGTGTCCACGGTTACCATAAATTCTGAAAAGAACAAGATCGTGCTGCGCAAAGCAATACTTGCGGACCATTGGTGGCGCCAGATGCTGCGGTGGGTGTAGCAAGTGTAGCAGCGTCCAATGGTGGCGGCCATGCAAAAATTACGCTGATGATGGTCCGTCTCGTGGGTGTGAGCAATAGGAGGTAAGAAGAGTTGCAGCACCTGCTCCTGCGTGTGTGTGGTGCGAAGCTTGGTCATCTGTGTGTACAAAGCGTTCTGCTTCTCTGTTGGACTGCGGGTAAAATGGAGCTGTTCTTAGATGATGAATGCCATTTCATTCACAAAATGGTTAAAAATCACATGAAGTGAACTGTGGTCCATTGTTCGACATAAGTACTTCTGGCAAAACTTCTATGCAAAATACGGAGGGCAACGCTTTATGGTGCTATAATGTACTAAAGATCTGTCTCTAAGTAAAGCATGTTTGAGTTTCTGAAATGCATCTTGACAGTCTTTAGTCCACATGAAAAGCACATTTTATCAACGCAAGTGATACAATTGAGCTGCGATCTGAGCGGCATTTGGTATGAACTGATTGTGGTATGTCATCTTGACTAGTACTGACAGCAGTTCAGACACATTGCGAGGAACAGGCAGATCATGTATTAGGTCAGATGGTCAAATGGTCAAATGAGATTGGAGGGGATGCACACCCTGACTGTTTATCACATGACCTAAGTACTGTGTAGTTCAGTTTGAAAAAGTCACACTTTTCGAGATGACACTTGAGTCCTGTTTCTGACGGCACTCAAAAAAGAGTACGCAAATTGGCAATGTGTGCCTCTGGTGTACGACCTGAGATGACAACATCGTCAAGATAGTTTGAACAAAATGGCACTCTTGCAGTCAGCTGTTCCAAGTAACATTGAAAAATGGCAGTTGCAGAAGCTGCTGAAGGGCAAACGCAAATACTTGCACAGTCACAAGTGTGCATTTACAACAAACACGTTCTGTGATTCCTCATCCAATGGAATTTGCAGATAGGCATCACACAAATCTGTCTCAGAAAAGTAACGTCCTACACCAAGCCTGTCCCTGAGTACCTGAGGGTGATCTAACGGATAAGTGTCAACTACTGTCTGTGGGTTGACTGTAGTTTTGATGTCAACACAAATGCGGATGCGACTAGAGAGCTTAGCCAACAAAAGGAGATGACTCGCCCACTGACTAGCTTGAATGGGAGCGATTACACAATTATCTTGCAATTCTTTCAATTCACTGGCTGCTTTGTCTTTTAAAGGAATTGGAATGGGGCAGATCTAAACCGAAAATGTTTTCACTGTCTCTGGATTTCAACACAGTAAAATTCACTGTCCTAGTGTGACATTTCTAAGTTTCAGGCAAACTACATTGGCCAAACACTGGAATTTCCTGTCCATCAAAAGCAGTGAGGTGATTGCTAAATTTAGAAAGGTGTCGTTAGCCTAACTGTCCATATGTGGCTCAATTTAGCAAAGTTGCTGAGGCACCTTTGCCTAACTGAAAGATCACACGACAGCCAGCAATTCGTAATGAGACTAATAGTTTGTTAGAATGTCGTTGCACAGCACTAGGGCGAGAATGAGGCACAACCTGAATCTTACTGTTCTCAGAACCTGTGGTAGGTTTGGAAAACACAATGTTGACTTCGTGTGCACAAGCCTGTTCTTTCTGAGAGCGGACAAAATTGGCGTTTTTGTGCCATTGCAAAAAAACTGCTTGGACATGGGCTTTTTTTCCACATGTGTAACACGTTATGTTAC
The DNA here is from genome assembly GCF_023864345.2 of Schistocerca serialis cubense. Classification (NCBI taxonomy): domain Eukaryota; kingdom Metazoa; phylum Arthropoda; class Insecta; order Orthoptera; family Acrididae; genus Schistocerca; species Schistocerca serialis. Next base: position 97,046,994 of record NC_064639.1, read on the forward strand.
ATGATAGGCAATACTGTCTTTTGTGGCAAGTAAAAGATCTAGAGCAAGACTTAACGAAGTTCACATGTCTGTTTACCTGTCTACGTGGCTGTCCATGCGACTGTGTATGCGCTTGTTGTTGTAGCTGCCTGGGGCGGTCATGAGCAAGGGGTGAGTCGACCCAACAAATTGGGGCCTGGTCAAACTTCGCGGCTGCTATGGCAAATGGATCATACTGCTCTAAGATTTGTAACACTGGAGGAAATGATGGATCAGAATACTTTAGGATCTGTTCCTGCATTCTACTATCTGGGACACTGAATGTTATTGCATCCGTAGTCATTAAATCACTGTAAGAGTTCCCACAACCACACTTCCCAGTCATGCCCGTTAGTTATGTGTACCACTGACGGTACGTCTGTTCCGACTTTTTCTGAAAACAAAAACACTGATATCTGGCTGCAGCTACTTGAACTTGCTGGTCATAATAGTGAGTCAATGCAGCGATTACTTCATCATAACTGAGTTCGTTGGGAGATGCAGCTGGGAAAAATTTTTGTATTAACCTGGACACTGGTGACCCCGCAATCAAAAGAAAGTATTGTAGCTTCACATTATATTGCACACAGTGAGCTTGACAATGTGTTGAAACTGTGTCAGGTACTCAAGCCATTCCTCTTTTGTGTCATTAAATTGCCAGAACGTTGGTGTGCTGTTTGGCAGCACTTGTTGGGTTTGTCCATCAGTCGGTCACAGTTGTGTGGGCGACGTGGCTTGTGCAGCCAGAAGTTGTTGGCACTGTCATCAGCAAAACAGCAATTTGTTGGTTATGAAACTGAAAAGCTTGTGTTAGATCTACCACATTGGCTGTCTGGGGCTGAGGCGCAGGGGCAGGGGTGGAGAGGGCGGGGTAGCCATGGTATGTACAAATATGTTATAGCAAAAAGCAAGCAAAGCGTCTGAAAAGAGAAATTTGATAAGTTCTGCGGCTCCCTTGCTGGAATACAGGCAAGAACACAAAAACAAATTATCAAATAGAAAGGAGCACAGCTGCAAGCTAAAACACAAGAGAAGCAAGCAAAATCTGCACTGAGTTATGCTTGTTTATACTTGTCACCAGTTTTTGTGTCGTCTTGTTGTCTCTGTAGAGCTGTATCCATGTGAAGTAAGGAGAGGATGTTATTTGGTGGCTGGTATCCTCTTTCTATAACACATCTGCAAACATATATTAACAGGGTTCTTTATGAACCAAAACAAGAAGTTACTTACCTTAAACTAGTCCATGTGGTACAAGCTCTTCTGCAATAGTCCACGTTAGCCTCACTGTTGGTGAAGTATAAGTTCGCTATGTACACTACTGTGGTCGCTAAGTACTGACTGACTCAGAGCTAGAGGCTGAGCTAACTACGACTGCAACTCCCGCTGGGCTGCGACTGATGACCTGACTCATTGACTCACTGGATGACTAACTGCGCTCTCCAGTCTGCGTCTGTGATCTAAATACTGGCAGCCGAGAGTGCATTGGCGGCACGTTTCTTGCGAGTTTGTCTTTGGCCCCTCTCCTGATAGGCACATTGCTTGTGTCTACTATCAACCTTCTGGCAACCTCTTTGCCACCTGGTGTGCTGGCAACAGCTTACGCCAGCACAGGCAAGATTCACTACTAGTTTTGGTTTGAGCCTTATTGGTACGTTTGGTGGTGAAAATATGTTTCTGCAATGGAACCAGGAGAAGGAGGAAAGGTTTTTAACAAGTCCAGCCTGACTGCATTTGAAAGTGGAGCAAACGGCGAGGCTTTTGGAAAGGACTGATATTTCTGTGTGGTTGAAAGTTATGGAGGAAATATTCATAACTGTTTTAGAAATTTGTTTAAGGTACAGGTTCTGTGTAGGGGGGGGGGGGGGGGGAGAGGGGACGGTTTGTGAGGGTGGGGCAGTGTAGCTGTAAGGCTGAGTTTAGTAGGTAGGATAGGTTGTGGGGGAGGTTTCACGGGGGATCTTGTGATGGTGGTAGATAGTGCTAATCTAAGTTGGGAGTATGAAGCGAACAGATTCGACAGATTTTTGAGGCAGTGTTTTGCATGTTGTCTAGTTCTCGGAGGACTAGGATTTTAATCTTTAGGATGGACTGTAGGAATTTGATGCTGACAAGCAGGAGGTTTTTATGGCTGTGGTAGTGCAAGGTGGCATTTTCTGATTTAGATTGCTTTGCAGGACAAGGTTACAGACGCCTATGGATTGACAGAACTTGAACTGATAGAGCTCATTGTGAAAGGATGGGTTGCAGCCAGAGTTTGGGTATTTCATGACCTAGGCAACAACACAGGAACAATATGTGAGACTGGGTTCTGGCAAAGGATATGGAAACTTTTCTGTATTGGCACAGATGGACAAATCAAGATTCCATACTGCAGGATAAAAATGTAGGAATATTTTTAAAAATCTTGTAAAAAACTAAATAAGATGAAGTGTAGTAAGATGAGGATGAAAATGGAATAAAAACGAAGTGAAAATAGGATTCAGTCAGAGTCAAATTAGAAATAAAAACAAATAAAATCATTATGTGAGGTGTAAGTTGGAAGGTACATACCAGTGAGTAGAAGGGGCAGCGGTTGTGAATGACTGAGAAAGGTCTCTATGGTGTACACAAGAAGGTTAGGGGCAGAGGCTGCTGTGAATTGGGTGCAAGAACATATACATGTTGTGCAGGCAAAACCAGGAAATAGATGAAAGTATATGTGGCTGAAGGGCAATTGTGGAATCAATTTGGTCAAGGAGTAATTACATCTACAGGGGTAATGTGGGACACAGGGCGCTGCTCCTACAATTGGCAGCCTTGATTTGTATGTTGACGAAACTGTTCCTACAGGACAGGGTGCTTGGTAAGTGGGTAGAAAGTGTATGTGGTTTGAGAGGCAATGAAGAGGCACAGGAAAGTAGAGAAAGAAATGGATTGGTGCTTAGTAATGTAATGTGATACAAAACAGTAACAAAGGGAAACATTACTCAGCTGTAAAATGAAGAGGAGCCACTAAGTGAAATCAAACAATGGAAAATCTGGAATGGAATATCTACAATGTGAGTCCTGATAGATTGCTATTCACCACACAGAGGGCATGTTGAGCCAGGCAGACAGGTACTTTCAAAAGCATACTTCTCTTCTCCAGGTCCAGAGAAAGAAACACACACACACACTCATAAAAGCAAAACTAACATATATGGCCACTGTCCTGTCCCAGCCCTGCAGCCTGACTGTAGGGAGAAGCAATGTTGACTGTTGTGGGTACTGAGGATATGGAAGAGATGTGGCCAGAGGAGAAAGACTGCATAGGAGTGATGTAAGATCATGCATGCTGCCTGTTGGGGTGTGTAGGAGCCCAGCAGGGGCAGAAAGGTGGGCTGCTAAGTGAAGCATTGTGAGGCTGTGCTATAGGAAGATAGGGAAGAGGAGAGAAAAAGAGAGATGGAAAGTATCACTCAGGAGGACAGAAGATGCATGTGTGAGGCTGAAATGGTAGCAGAGGAGGCTGTAGCACAGGTGTAGGACAGCAACTAGTGACTAGCAGGGTGATTACGGGAATGAACGATATGTTGCTGCCTAACTTAAAGCCCTTGTTTTATTGGGAATATTCCAAATGACATGGGCCATGAAGCAGTCATTCAGGTCAACAACATGGAGACATGAAGGAGAATGACTGGTAGTGCTGCAGTGTGTCCTCCATCAGGCACCATACAGTAGCCTGCAGAGGGTGTATGTAGATAAATAATGGTGTAGATGTTGAATGGCTCACAGTGGTTTCAAATAAGTTGGTAGATAACATGAGTTCTTTCAAAAGTTGCCCTGCCTTTAGCAGAAGGGAACTACCATTCATGATGCAGTCTGCATTATTGGCAGATCTCTGGTGACATTATCTGGAATGTGAGAGGACTGGTTGCTTAAATGCCTGTGTGCCTGGTTTGATTTGTGTAATCATGTCTTTGCGATTCTTATGAAAGTGAACATAGAAGGTTTAGTATAATCCAAGATTCATCACTTAAAGTTTTTCCTTGAAGCTTTCTAAGACTTTCTCAGAATAGTTCACATCTATTTTCAATCATTTGCCAGCTTCTTAATCTTCTCTGTGACATTCTTTCATGAGTCAAATAAACCTGTGACCATTCATGCTACCCTTCTCCATATAAGTTCAATATCTCCTGTTAGTCCTATTTGATATGGATCCTAAACACTGCATCAATGTTTTATAATGGGTCACATGAATGTTTTGTATGCAGTCTCCTCTGTAGACTTGAAGTGGAGAGGATGGATATCATTGCTTATATCTCGATCATGCTTACTGCCATGCCTAGGCTCTAGCTTCAGGAAAGAGGCTATGGGGCTGGAAACAGAAAGATCATGTTTACCAAATATACATTTACTCACAATACATCCAAATGATATTGTGTTCTGTTTGTAGATGTCAATCCACTTGTGATCACATGACCATGGTAAATGCCGGCAGCACAAATAGTTCACGTTGGTTGACATCACAGGACTCAGATAATGGTTCCAGATGGTGTACAGTCCCCAACATTATGAGCGCATTGCCAAAGCCCACAACTTTCCGACTGATTGTGGGATGCACCGTCTTTCACAGGCACGATAATATAACACAGAGCCCAATAAAGCTTTTTGGTGAGGAGCTTACAGTAAGGTCAACCCATGTGATCTGCAGCATGCAGCATTAAGAAGTAATGAATTTGCTGTCTGGGAGGCATGGTGACTCAGTGGCATCAGTGGTAATGCAATTGTGGCAGGGTGGGCCAGGCACATGGTGGGCATGTCCTTGCACAGCCTACTGGTTACAGCAGTGACGAGCAGCACTGGTAGAGAAGTGTTGACAGTAATACATGGTTTAGGCATCAAGGCTCTGGGTCCCATGGAAAGACATCACCTCAAAAAACATTAATAACACTGGCAATTAACATAACATAACAAAATGAGCCACAATGTCCAGATCAACACAAAATAACGTGGATGTTCCAACGTTTATGATTTAAACTGTTCAGAGTTTACTGTTACACTCCCTCTATCCAGCATCAACAGTACATACAGTGGAGGCACAGAAACTGTATACAAAGTGCCTATACTTACATGAATACAGTTGCACTGCAACATGAACATAGATCCTGGATGCCGGAGGTACAAGTCCAATGTCATATAGGATAATATCTGAAGTTTGGCAGAAAATTAAACAAGGGAACTGGTCAATCTGGCCTCAGTGCCCAATGTGGTAGAGGCTTATGTGTGTGTGCACAATACCAGGAGCTGTGGCAGGCATGCAGCTGGAGACATGACAGGCGATGTCCGGAGGTCGACAGAAGATGATCAGCTGATGACAGTCTGCTGGAGACAGAGTCTCTACATCAGGTGGGGGTGGGGTTGAAACCCTGCAAGGTGGTTGGGGCACATGTGACCTGTGTCAAATGGCAGCATGTGGTTATGATGTGACGAGGTGTTTGAAGTGGATCTGGTAGCAAGCCATTAGATGCTGAGTGCTAGTTGATAGTCCTATGTAACTATTATAGTCTGCCAGTGGTTGTGTTGACATTGCTGCAGGTGCCTGAGATAGGAGTATTATGGCTGGCTGTGCCAGTTGGTTGGATGAGGTGAGATAAACCTGAGGTGCATGTGGTGGCATAATGTCAGTTGACAATGCAATGATGGTTGGTGGCCGGTGCTTTGTGACTGGTGGCATCCATTCATCCCTGGCAGCTATAGGTGCAGGCTCTGCTGAAGCACTTGCCAGACCAATGCCATAGGAACCATCATTCGTTGACAGGTCGTATTCTACCAGGTTGAGGAAATGAACTGCAGCCCACATGATTACGATGTAAGCCAGCTTGACTCAGTTAATTAAAACTTTAGTTCGCTTTCCATTATACTTTATGTTGAATGTTCTTTCAGCATGGGTGATTATGTGGTGCGGCCCCAAGTATGGCAGTCAACGTGGTGGATGTACTTCGTTGGTGCACAAAATGATGTGAGTGCACCCGTGAATATTTGCATGTATGAAGACTTTTCCAGTGTCCAGCCAGTGGATGTATGTGGTCTTTTAGGACAGGCATGAGGATGCATTGATTTTCTGCCAGTGGTGGGCTGAGGTACCAGGTGGTGGTGGTATTTTTTCTATGAAATTGGCAGGAATGGTGAGTGTTTGTTCATAGACAAAGTCACCAAGTGAAGCACGATCTCTTCCTTCAGGATTATTTGCAGACCAAGCAGTACTAGTGAAAGTGCTTCAGTTCAGTGGTGTTGTGCCAAGTGAGGGAGACTTTTAGTGTCCTATGGAGCCTTTTGACCATGCCATTAGATGCTGAGTGTTAGTTGGTAGTCCTATGGAACTGCATACAGCATAGTCTAGTGACAAGTGAGAACAGGGCACAGTCAAATTGGCGACCATGGTCTGTCTTTACATAACTGGGGCAGCTGAGCTATGTCACCCAGATGTTAATGAAGGCAGTAGCAATGGTATCAGCCATGATGTCAGATGTAAGAATTGTCTATGACCAGTGAATGAAGCAGTCCACCATTGTGAACAAGTAATGTTTGCTGTAGTATGGGAACAGTAGGCCCTTGGTGTCCACATGGACATGTGCAAGCAGCTCATTGTGTCAAGAAAAACGCTGATGAGTGCATGGATGTGCCTCCAGATTTTGATATGCTGGCTTTCAGTGCTGCACAAAGCCCTCCCAAGATGAAACATGTGCAAATGAGTGACACAGTAATGTAGACATGGTGGTGTGACAGTCCATGGACATGGTCAAAATCACTGTGTCTGAATGTCTTCGGACAAATAGGCTGTATGTGCCCATGCAAGCGTCACACCAAATCTCAAAGGCAGAGCCAGGAGTACATACTAGTTCCAGTTGTAGGACACTGGAAGTGTTATTACTCACTGAAGTGTTATTACTCAGTGGATGAATTCATGTGGGACAAACTGGATATTTGAGTTGGATACAATGTGTTACTCATTTAAAGAAATATCCTTATAGTGTTATTACTTGTTATAGTGCTATTATTTATTAATGTAAAAATCATTGTAACTACTTGTTTTGTAAATAAAACTGCCTTTTCCTGCTACTAGTTACTTTATTTATCCCATACACGTTTCACCTTCTCCTGTTCTAAGACATCATGAGTGGGATCTATAACAATACAGTTTTGTTAGTTATAGATCCTACAGATGATGCCTTAGAACAGGAGAAGGCGGAACGCGTATGGGATAAATAAAGTAACTAGCAGCAGGAAAAGGCAGTTTTATCTACAAAACAAGTATTTATATGCTTGCTGCAGAGGATGGCCACACAAACAATCTTGTTATCATTGTAACTGTTTTACAAATTTTGGCATGTCTCCTGTATGCAAACCGACATGAATAAAACACAATTCACAATAAATCCATTGAGTATATATGCGCTGTCAAAAAATGCAGCTAATAATTTCTTTTATCCATACTTTACAGATTTTGAAGCCACGGATTGTGTAAATGGACACCTTGTTTTACTTGGAAAGAGTTGCTCATCTATTGTTATGTAAAATCAAACAATGGAACAATCCAGGATGGAATAATAACAATATTACAAAAAGGATAGTTGTTACCCACCATATAGCGAAGATGGTGAGTTGCAGATAGGCACAACAAAAAGACTCTCAAACAAAGTTTTTGGCCAAACAGGACTTCATTAGAATAGACTACATTCATACACACACTCATGTAAACACAACTCATACACACATGACCAGTCTGTGGCTGCCAAGGTCAGCCTGTGCAGCTCGTTGCAGAGCTCGCTTTGCCATCCGTGGTGATCACACACCCTGTTAAGAGACATGTCCAGCCTCTGGTAATGTCCAGGAGAACATTATAAATCATAGTGACTTCAGTGTACCAGTAATTATTGTTTTTGAATGAAAGCATCATTTCTGTTCATCTCATTGTGTGTTTCTTTCAGTTACCTTCTGTACTATACTTAAGGAGTTATTTCTATGTATGGCCTGAGTCTGATCGAGCTATGTTACTTGGTAATGACACATAATGTGAAAGTTAGTTTCATCCTTAAATTTTTCACACCTGTGTAGTATGAATGTATAAGAGGATACCCCCCCAAAAAGTTGAAATAACAGTGCCATGGGCGGTGCTTCTGTAGTATGCATTTCTGCCGCTAGGCATGTACAATGCAACTCATTGCTAGTTCAGTGCCAGACTGTGTTGTCAACCTGGCTTGTCCTGTTGATCTACAGTGATTGTTTTTGCTAGCACTGTTTCGTTCTTGTTTCATTTTTTATTATGGAAAGTTTAAGTGAACACTGTGCAGATGTGAAATATTGTTTTCTACTCAATAAAAATGCTGTTTTTAATGTTGAAAACAGCTTACCAAGATGACACTGTAGGAAAAACACAAGTGTATGAGTGGTTTGCTCAATTTAAAAATGGTGTCGTGTCAATTGATGGCAAACCTCGTTCTAGACATCCATCAACTGCCCTAATCGACAAAAATATTGAAAAAAATCAAGAGCTTGTGCTCACCGACCATCGACAGACAATTGATCAACTGTAAGAGATTAGTGGATTATCATGGAGCTTGGTACAGTGAATTTTAATGGTAGATTTGCTGCCAAGTTTGTTTCTCGAGTTCTGACTCACAATCGAAAGGAACATCAAGTTGAAACATGTCGTGCTGTGAATCAACAGTTTGAAACTGATCCAAATTTTCTGTCAACGTTCATTAGTGGTCATGAGTCATGGTGCTATGGTTATGACCCCAAAACAAAACAACAGTCAAGCCAGTGGAAGACATCATCGTCACTTTGTCAAGTCAAATCAAACATCAAAACAATGCTGATTTGCTCTTTTGATGGCAAGAGTGCAGTTCATTCAGAGCTTATTCCCCAGGTCAGACCATCAATCAAAAATTTTATTTGGAAGTTTTAAGAAGATTCCACGACAGTGTTCATCAAAAGAGAGCCAATTTGTCGCAGACAGGAGACTGGTTCTTTCATTATGACAACACATCTGCACACACAGCCATCTTTGTTAGACAGTTTTTCGCAAAAAATACATAGTTGTTTATAAAGGGGAAAATATGAATATTTAATAAAAGGTTGATTTAATATTGTAACATATAATGATTGTTTCAAAACTGCTGAATTGTTTAAGCAGCAGTAAGTTTTTACAACACAGAGCATGTTATTATTTGACAAACTGTTCTGAAGTAATTAAAGTTTCAGTAAGCAATCAATGAGGATAATGGAGGCTTACAAATATGTAAGCACACAGAAAAATGTTTATTTAATTTGAGATCATGATTCTTGCACTTTTGAATGTATGTGTTACTTCACGTCACAGTTGATTTTGCACATTAAACAGCAAAGTTCACAACTAAACAATGGAAACTCCAGGTTTCAATATCAACAATATAAGGAAAAGACAGGGGAAACAACAGCCGTAATTTTTCCTGGGGGCATGCAGTTTTACTGGCATGGAGAACTGCATCAAACCAGTCTCTGAGCTGAAGACCACGACAACAGGGAAAAGATAGACTGCTACTCACAGAAAAAATGACACTGAGTTACAGACAGGCACAACGAAGAGACACTTACATATTAGCTTTCAGCCTGGGGAGAAGAAGGAGGGAGGACTGGGGAAAAGGGAACAAAAGAGGAGAGGAGCAAGGAAAGATGGGCAGGTATGGTGGCAGATGGCAACACACAAAGAGATTGGTAGATGAGAATAGGGTGGAGATGTTAGCACAGAGGGGGTGGAAACTGTTGGGTGGAAGGAAGGTGTGGAGGCAGTAGTTTATCGAAGGCTAAGGCCAGGATAATATCACAAGTGAAGGATGTGTTGTATGGATAACTCTTATCTGCACAGCTCAGTCAATCTGGTGGCAGAGGGGAGGTTGGTTGATGGTTGATTTTGGGGAGGCGCCAAACAGCAAGGTTACCGATCCTATCGGAATGGGGAAGGACGGAGAACAAAGTCGGCTATGCCCTCTCAAAGGAACCCAGCATTTGCCTGAAGCAAGTTAGGAAAATCACAGAAAACCTAAATCAGGATGGTCAAACATCGGTTTTAACCATCATCCTCCTGAATGCGAGCCCAGTATGCTAACCACTGTGCCACATTGCTCAGTGGAGGGGAGGGTCAAGATGGCTGTGCAGAAAGAAAAAGTACCTCTTACACAGCATGGCCACCCTGGGTTGCCATACTTACAGTGACAAGAACTCCCTTGCCCATTATGCAGAGTGTCTCACCAAGGCCTTCAAAGACATGTACTAATCTCCAGACCTAGGATGCTATCAGATCTCTTGTGTCATTTCCTCACACATCCCCAATCATCCCACTAGCCCCAAGAATCAGCTAAAATTATCCAATACCACCCAGGACTGGAACAACAGAACCACATCCTCTGTCAGGGCTTTGATTATCTATTACCATGCCCTGAAATGAGGTGCACCCTACCCAGGATCCTTCCCACTCCTTCTTGGGTGGTGTTCTGTAGCCCACCCAACCTCCACAACATTATAGTCCATCCCTATGCCAATCCCAATCCCAACTCCTTGCCACCAGGATACATCCTTTTGGAAAACCCAGGTGCAAAACCTGCCCAATCCAACCACCTAGCACTTCCTATTCCAGTCCTGGCACAGGTTTATCCTACCCCATCAGGGGCTGGGCAACCTCTGAAAGCAGGCATGTCATTTACCAGCTCTGCTGCAATCATTGCACAGCTTTTTATATTGGTATGACCACCAAACAGCTTTCTACCAGGATGAACAGCCACTGCCAAACTGTGGCCACGAACAAAGTAGACCACCCTGTAGCACAGTATGCAGATGAACATAATGTACTTCATTTCATTGGTTGCTTCACTACCCGACCCATCAAGACTCCTCCTCCACCACCAGACTTTTTGAACTGCACAGGTGTAAGTTATCCTCACAATACATTCTCCACTCCTGATATTACCCTAACCTCAACCTACTATAACCTATTGTCTCTGCATCCTCCACTCAATAGTTTCCACCCCCTCTGTCCGATCACCACCTTTCAATTCTCATTCCCTCTCTCTCTTTATGTGCCATCCCTCTGCCAATGCACCCACCCATCCCCTGTCCTGCTCCTGTCCTTTTTCACTCCCTGTTCCCTGCTCCCCCTCACCATAACCCCTTGCCCCATAGTCTCTGATGCTGCACTTGTTGGCATTCTAGTCCCTGTGTGCTCTGCCAGAAAGTTCTCTTCTCTCCCCCCACCCATACATTGCTTTCCCTTCTCCTTCCTCATCCACTCCAGATTACTCCATTCTATGTGACAGTTGCATTCCGGTCCAGGCTGCCGGAGATGGTGGTCACATGTGTGTGAGTTGTGCTTGTTTGTGTAAATGAATGAGTGTATGTTTCCTTTTCTGAAGAGGGCTCTGGGGCAAAAGCTAACGCGTAACTCTCTTTTTGCTATACCTGTCTGCAGCTCAATGTGTCACCTTTATGGTCAGTGGCACTCTGTCTTTTCGTCATGGAGTTCACAGTTATTAACCCAGAACTAAGTTATTTTCATAGAGAAGTACATAAATGTGGAATGTTGCATCAAAGTAAAATTCTCTTCATTGCAATGCCTGTACAAATGAACACCAAAACATAATATTACAAAGACCTGAAAAATTGATAACATTTTTAGAACTGAGGAATCATTTACTTACATTGGCACAAATCAGACAGTTTGTTAAAGAATAACTATGCCATATTTAGTATATATTTCACGTGAAGCATTGTTCTGCTGCCCCCTTTTTGTTTAGTTTATTGCAGTGCATTGAGAAAGCATAATTATTTCCAAAAACCTGGACAAAATTTATACCTAGTTCTCCAATTTGGTAACCAACACAACATTTCATAAAATTTGATAGACCGCATATGTAAAACACATAAGAGGTATAAAAACAAATTCTCTAAGCACACATATGCATGTAAAGTATCATGAAATGTATTAAACTGTTCCTTTCAAGATGTTTCATCGAATAGTAGATGATATTATGGTTCCACCTGTCAGTAAGAGTTGACATCTTTGTTCACTTAGTCAGAGGCTTAATGCAAAGAGGAAAAGAAAATTTAATTTATTTTGCTATGGGAGATAATGTCTATGAAGCTCAGCATTAAGTTTACTGCAAACTATGTCTAGAGCAAATTATGACATCGGGTTTATGTGAGGGAGCATTACAGTATTTCTTTTACAATTAGAGCTACATAATGAGGACAAATTGTATATGAATAAATTGTCAGCAGTTTAAACTTTGTTGCCACAACACAGACATATTACAACAAATTAACTAAAAGCAAAACTTTACACTGCAATCTATAAGGACTTTTGTTTAAGTAATAAGGTACTTTGAAAAAAACAGTACAACAATACTAAACATCAAACATGGTATGAGTTCATCCTTTATGATGTCCGTCCCCGGTAGCTGAGTGGTCAGCGCGACAGAATGTCAATCCAAAGGGCCCGGGTTTGATTCCTGACTGGGTCGGTGATTTTCTCCACTCAGGGACTGAGTGTTATGTTGTCCTAATCACCATCATTTCATCCCCATTGACGCGCAAGTCGGCGAAGTGGCATCAAATCGAAAGACTTGCACCAAGCGAACGGTCTACCCGACGGGAGGCCCTCGTCACACGACATTATTATTTATCCTTTATGGTGTAAAACAACACCCTTCAGGCTTGTGGCGTCTGGTAGGGTTTTCTGTTGCTTCTAAAGCAATGTTTAAATGGCAGAATTTTCAGCCACTGTAAAACTGTCATCAGTTTCCGACTTTCATCCAATATGCGACCTACAATTAGCAAGCTTTTCATTTTAACTGACAAAACAATTATACATTACATTGTCTTTCCAGTGCAGCCCATAAGATCATTGTAATTATGATTCATTTTAATAGAATATTCATATTTAATGACGTTGATTTCACCCAGACTTCTGCCCACAGATTTGCACAGAAAACTGGTGGAGAGATTACTTACAAGGACTAATTAAGGCAAAAACAAAACCTAACAATACATGGAGAGCGTTTCGGCTGCTGTCGACATTACAGTCGAAACAGTGGGAGAAAATGGCTGGCTAGGCAGATTTAACGTTATTTCACGGATAATGTGTGTACCAATTCCCACCCCATGTCGCCACCTAGTAAAGTCAGGGTAAGTTGGGGCGAGCCGGGGCGAGTCACGAAGACAGGCAGGGGCACTCCTGGAATAACCGAGCAAGACGCAACCAAAACTCCTAGTGGGCACAACCATCTAACAATCAAGGACAACGCAGTCGAAATTCCTAGCGGGCACAATCCTCTAACAACCGAGGACGACACAGTCAAAATTCCTAGTGGGCACAATCCTCTAACAACCAAGGACAACGCAGTGACATACCAGGCGCAATTTTGGGTGACGTAATAACAAATTATTACAGAAGAAACATCAAAAATAACTCTGGATCCGACAGTCATCACTCTGCCCATTAACACAGAACGTTAACGTTTTCTGGGAGATGTACAACTTTATGTCCATTACATTGTACTTTCCTTTTTATGACGCAGTTGTAGGATCCACTAAAAAGAAGGTCTTGGGATGGATTACTGTTTGAATCTGGTATGGTCCTTCATACTTTTGGAAAAACTTACGTGTCTCTTTCTTCAGGGCAGAGCTACCTAGGGGGTGGACATTCTTTAATAGCTTTTATGCACTCAGGATCCGGTCTAATCCCATGCAGCCCTACAGTATGCCCTAGATACTTAAGCTCTTGTTGCGCAAAGTGCGATTTAGACAGTTGCACTGCAGTACCTTTTTCTTTAAATTTTTTCAGGGTCTTACTCAAGGTTAGACAATGTCCTTCCCAGGTAGCAGAGATTATGAGGATGTCATCTACATATATTATTAAACCTTTCAATAAATCTCTTCCTAATGCCTCATCCAGAGCACGTATAAATACGGATACTGAGATATTTAGTCCGAACTGTAACACATTGAAATGATACGATTTACCATCAAACAGAAACGCTACATACTTCTTTGATTCAGGATGTAGCCTAATTTGCCAGTATCCTGCCATCAGATCCATCATACTAAAAACCTTGTTTTTCAAATTTGGATAATAATTCATCAATGTTAATTGGTCTGTCTCGTTCTGTCTCTATATGCTTATTCAATGTACGCACATCTAGCATTAATAGCACACCTCCTGTAACCTTTTTTACCACTACTAAAGGGTTATTCATGACTCTAGAACTACTTTCTATTATATTGTTGTCAATGATTTCGTCAATTTCCCCCTTAACTGCTTCTTTGATCTTTCAAACTTACCAGTGTTGAATATGGCTTACAGAAAAACTGAATGTCGTCTTTGATTTTAAAGTTACATATGTAATTGCTGATATTACCGGGACGATAGGAAAATACTACTTCATATTCCACTAGAATTTTATATAAATCTAGCTTTTGTTCACTGGTTAATATTAGAGATTAATTTACTTTGTTTTGTATGTCAGCTCGATGTTATACATGATTTACATTATCAATCTCTGGTGACAATTGGGCCGTATCAGTTAGTCTTGAACATTAACATTTAGTTGTTTGCCCTGCAATGTAATTATCGGTTACATACGGTGTCCAACATTTACTGTCATCTTTAGCAAAGCAAAGAAGATTTTCCTAGAAATTTCATATGACGTTAAATTCTAATAACCAATCTAGACTAAATAAAGCATCCGTGTTAATATATTGTACTATTAAAAGTGTTTGACGAAATCTGATATTTCCAATGTGGCAGTTCACTTGGGTTTCATGTTTCACAGCCTTACTTTTCGTTCCGGTTATACCAACTATGTAAACTCCAGTTACTGGTAACAGTGGTAAGTACTGCTTAATCTGTGATATGTTAAAGAACACGCTAGAGATGAGTGACATCTCACTCTCTGAGTCTATAAATATGTTAGTTTCAGAAGTCTCCACGGTTCCTGCTATTATTGGTTGTGGATTGCTGGTAGTAAAGCTTGGTCCTTCCAGTAACAAACATTTTTGCATGAAATTAACATACTTATTACAAACCAGGCCTCCTAGTGTATCTCTACATGGACCTCGGCCCTGGATCCAGATCACACTGTGTTTTCCTCATTATTAGTAATCACTGGTTGGTTACCAAATCGGGGTACTACGTTACTGCTTTGTGGTCTATTATTATTTGGAACAAGTTCCTGTGAAGTTACTGGACCTGAATTGGAAGGTGAATGCTTCTTCTGATAATTATCATTGCCATTAATTCTGTTGCACTGGTGTACTCTAGCTAAGTTGGCCTCATGTTTTTTTTTTTTTAATTTCCCTTTTGTAATTCTGATTTTGACTTTGGTGTACGCTCTCGTTGCGGTCCTTATTTAAGGCATCAAGTGCATCCACAAAGGACAACAATTCTTCCACTGTTTTCCACCCGCTACACAAGATGTCTTTTCTTGCATAGATAGGCAAGCGTCTGATTAAAATTCGAACTAATTCTTCTTCTTCCATTGGCTGATCTAAGTACTTCGTCCGCGTTAAATGCCAGTCGAAATACTTTCTCATTGTTCCCCACATATTATTGTAATACTTCAGGTCCCACATATCTGATATTAATTTTTCCTGTGCACTTGCGGACCAGTATTGTTCCTTAAATTTCTTCTGGAAGTCTCCCCAAGAAGAAAAGTTTCCGATATTTACAGTACCCCCCCTCTCAGGCTTCCCCTAAAAGGTACCCAACAGCAAATTCAATCTTTTTCGAATATTCCCAGTTCTTTGGCAAGGCTTGGTTCAATCTTTTTAGAAAATGAATGGGATGTAGTCCCCCATCTGGCTTAAACTTAGGGAATTGCGTAGATTACCAAGAATTGGCTCTCCATTGTAAATCCGTCATTACCTCACTAGTTAAAACCATGTTAGGAGAAGTAATCCTCTTATCTACCTTGTCCTGAATAAGTTTGAATTCCTTCCATAATTCATCCATACCTTTCTTGGTATCATTGAGTTCAGAAGATAAGACAGGAGGTACATTCTTGGAGATTATTCTCGCGGCAACTTTTTGGCCAATTATTTCCTCTACCTGTTCCTCCAGACTACTTTTATTTATTAAGTCTGAGGTTGCTAGTTTGTCTTTAAAGTTTCTTTCCATATCATCTACGCAAGTCTTAACGCCTGCAATTTGCGACTGGACTATTGGCATTAACTTATCCTGCTTTTCAACAATCTCAAATTGTGCAATCTTTGCTTTACAGCGTCAAATGCAACATTACATACATTTTTAAATGATCCTAACTTCTCACTATGTACAGACTCTACATTATTACATTTATCTTCAATAGCAAATTCTAACTTGTTTGTCAAATCCTGAAATTGCTCATTCTGTCTCTGATTAAAGTCAGTGAACAAAATGGTTCAAATGGCTCTGAGCACTATGGGACTTAACATCTGTGGTCATCAGTCCACTAGAACTTAGAACTACTTAAACCTAACTAACCTAAGAACATCACACACATCCATGCCCGAGGCAGGATTCTAACCTGTGACCGTAGCAGTCGCGCTGTTCCGGACTGAGCGCCTAGAACCGCTATACCACCGCGGCCGGCAAAGTCAGTGAACAGTTGATTTATGTGAGTGCTTAATGTACTAGTTAGTTCACCTTTCAAATGTATGTTAAAATTTTCTACTTTAGTAGTTAAAGTGTGAAATTCAGTTTTCAAATTTCCCATGTCTTCACACAAATGGCTAAACTCATTTTTTGTTCATCTGCCTTAGCACTTAACAATCCTAAAGTTTCATTCTGAACATCAAGTTTATTATTTAATTGAGTATTCATGGCATCTAATTTAAGACACTGAGCATTTAAAGTTGTATTTAGTTCCTTTCTTAAAGAAGCATTTTGAGCAGTTGAATCTGTGATCTGGTTTATTATTTAAAGTTTTGATCGAATTCACTAATTCAGGCCAGTCTGGCACCTTCTTATTCACTTTCATTGCCATGGCTGGTTCTGAAGTTCCTCCAACTAACTGTACGTTTTCCATGTTTTTTTTTTTTTTTTTTTTTTTTTTTTTTTTTTTTTTTTTTTTTTTTTACCGAGCGAGGTGGCGCAGTGGTTAGCACACTGGACTCGCATTCGGGAGGACGACGGTTCAATCCCGTCTCCAGCCATCCTGATTTAGGTTTTCCGTGATTTCCCTAAATCGCTTCAGGCAAATGCCGGGATGGTTCCTTTGAAAGGGCACGGCCGATTTCCTTCCCAATCCTTCCCTAACCCGAGCATGAGCGCCGTCTCTAATGACATCGTTGTCGACGGGACGTTAAACACTAACCACAACAACAACATCCATGGTTTTTACCAATTTTAGATCTAGTAAGCATTTTAAAAAATAATCCTACGTATAACAAATGCACAAATACAGTCTGTTGAACAGTTTCTTCAACTTTATACTCAAACAATTGTTGTTTTACACTCACCTGGCATAGAGTTTTAGGCTGTGTTGGTGAGCAGGTATGGAATCAGCACCGGTGAACAGTAACTGGTGCTGGTGGAGTCAGTTGTTGGTTTCCGCGTTGGTGTGTGCGAGAGCTGTATACTCCCCACACTGGATCTTCTTAGTTGAATTATTATCGTCGTATCTCTTCTTAGTCTTATATGTCGAGGTCTTCTTTCTGTTCTTTTAATGTTATTACTTCCTTACATCTTTCCCTTTGCGGCATTCACAGATTTTCTTTTTCATTTGATTTCTGGGCTAAATCAATTTTCTCGTAACTGTTTTTTCGTCTTGTTATACTCGGTTGCTATGGCAGCATGCAACATCCACTTTTCTCGTTTTCGTCTCTAATTCCCGTTTTTTCGGGTCCTTTTTCACCGGTCGCCACATTCTAACGCTTTAGACGACAAGAAGCAATGTGGAGCTTGTTTGCAAACTTCTCACCGCTCTCCCATAGGGTGACTTACTTGGTATGTACAGCTAATCTTCTTCACTGGATTACCGGCCACTTCGATCTCCAAAAACTTCTTCTCTGAAGAGTAATGCTGGTTAAGGGAATTTATCAGACTTTCTTTCTCTACTCTTGAAATAATTTGGCACTCGAAGAATACTTTAAGTTCAGTCATGGTATATTTCAACTTCCACAATAACAAATTCACCACTTCTCATAAATATTCGAACTCGTGCGAGTCAACCAAGTCATCAAACATTAAACACTATTAGGATACAGTTACAACAGGATTGGTTTGATAACCATCAGAAAATATGAACATGGCATGCTTCTAGCAAGTCGAACACATTACTTACTTAAAAGTCTAATCTCATTTCTTCATTTGTTCTTAGCAATCATCACAGTCACTAAACCAGCACGGGCTCTTCTCTACACATACACTGAAACTCTATGGATCATACACCAGGTACTTGTCAACCGCCGCATCCACATTTTGCTCGTGCCTGTTTTTAGACCTGCACACACAAACATGCAATGCGCAGTAGGTCGAATTCGTCTCTCTCACACTTCCACACTTCTACTTAAAATATCGTGGGTTCGAGATGGAGGAAGGCCAAGTGTGTCTTGAATTTACGCGGAAATTCTCGAACCACTACAGGATCTTGAAGGAGACTGTTCAAATGGACAACAAAGCAGAAGAAAAGGACACCAGAGTGGAACTAACTTTGAGGAAACTCAATGAACTGTTGAAGGTAACTTAGAGCCCGTGACTTCAGAATAAGGAAGCAGAACTTCAGCAGAAAAGCAACAGAACAACAAGAAAACCTAGATACTTCGAGGATTATGCAGTGTTAGCTCTGAATGCAGAATCATTTGTGGAAAATGTACTTCAGAGTTTTTAAGATGTAATGGGTTGGCATGATAAAGAATGGACTATAGCAATAAAGGATGAAATGGAGTCCCTGTCCTCTAATGGAACTTGGACGTATGCACCACTTTCAATAAGTAACACAGCCATTGACAGTAAGCGTGTTTTAAAAGTAAAAAGAGGTGCATCTTTAAATTTTGAGAGATATAAGGCATGATTAATTATTAAGGGTTGTTCTCATGTAAAAGAATGTGACCATGAGAAGACGTATGTTCCAGTGGCTTGACTCGCAACACTAAGGTCTTTTTTTAGTGTGGTAAGTGAGCATGATTTGTTTGTGGAACAAATAAGTGTACAAAATGTATTCCTTCATGCAGAACCAACTGAAGAAATTTATATGAAAGTTCCTCAAGGTGTACAGGTTTGGGAAAAACTTGTATGAAAACTCAATAAAGCTTTATATGGACAAAAGCGGGTACCATGGACTTGGAACTCAACATTTGATAATTTTATCAAGGAAATTGGGTTTCGACAGTCCAAAGTTGATAGGTGTCTCTATGTTGAAATCACTGATGATTATAATACATATTTGATACTGTATTTGAATGGTGTTCTAATTGCTAGGAATTGTAAAAGGAAAATCACTGATATTAAGAAGTTGAATTTAAAATTTTCAATTCAACAATTTGGAGAACCAAAATTCCTCCTTGGAATAAATATACAGAAGACTAATGGTGAAATGTTTCTTTGGGTGCATCCACATGATGCCATTTTGTGATCAACTTTTCAGTGAGCATAAATTTCCAACACCACAACTACACATGCACAATTGTGCGTGTGTAATTTCCTGGAAATGGAGGCCATGCTTAGGGCTCGGTCACAGTGGCACCGACAACGATTTTCAGACCCCACTACCAGAAGCCACCCAATATCATCGGCTGACAGCTTGGTTATGATGCATCTGACCTCCTTCATTGGTTTGTGGCAAGGTCAAGAAGGTTAGGTTAGGTTAGAATCTATTCTATGTATGAAGTATAGGTTACATTTTAACCTCCAAATGTGCAATGTATACCACAATGCCTTTGTTATTGGAGACGAGTGCTGCAGTCCAGCGTCTAGTATAAAAAGGATACAGAATTCATGTTAACAAGCTCTATCTGTCTTGAAAAGAATGTGGCGAGTACTGTACATTCTGTCATCAGTTATTGGAATTACACAACGAGTTTTATGAATATGAGATGATGAGGAAAACGCATGCTACAAAAGTTAAAAATGCTTTAACTATGTGACAACGTTTTCCTTCTCCCACCACCAATTAGCATCAGAAGGAGCCGCTGGCTTTGAATCTAAAATGCCACTCTTGATGTATTTCATATTTGTACTTGTATATTAACAAAATATGTGGTTTTAATGATATATCACATTAAGGCTCTTTCCAAAACACATTGTTCCAAATATGGTTTATTATACTGCAGTAATAGAATGTGCGACTTCTATGTATAAAGGTTTTGCCAATGGTTAAGTTATGTGGTGAAAGTAGATGTCTGTTATATGATAAACGAATAAAATTTGTGTGAGTGTAAGGAAGAGTTATTTAATTAATTAAAGATAGATTTGTGATTCCACAGCATCTAAATTTATTTTAAATATGGTGAAAATTAATGCAATGGTGGCAGGATATTCAGATAATCAGATACTAGTATGAGAAACTTCAATGCTCTTTATACACTTGCTCAGTGGATTTGAAAGGGAGTAACAAAGTTTCCGATAGCATTGTTATTTCAGATTGAGTGTAGATTTTAATAAAAGACTCAAACAATGGAAAATTCAGGATGGAATGTAACAATATTATGATAAGGAAAGTTGCTACTCATCATATAGCAGCTATACTGAGTCGCACGCAGGCACAACAAAAAGACTGTCACAAATTAGCGTTCGGCCAGTATGGTCTTCATCAAAAACAGACAACACACATACACACACACACACACACACACACACACACACACACACACACACACACACACATATTCATGCAAATGCAATGCACTGGCAAACACGAGTGCAGTCTCTGGCAACTGAAACCACACTGGAGCAGCATGAAAGGTTGGGAGGACAATTACGGTCTGTCAAGACTTCAGTGAGACCCACAGTCTAGGCAGGGTTTCACTGTCCTCCACCACCACCCTACTATCACTCCCTCTCCCCACGCTAGCCTCCTCCTTACCCCAACCCAGTCGCCACTCCCATCATGCACTGGTGGTGCTGCTCACAGCGTGGTTTCAGTTGCCAGAGACTGCAGTTGCAGTGTGTGAGTTGCATTTGTGAGAGTGTGTGTATCTGCTATCTATTTTTGACGAAGGCCATATTGGATGAAAGCTAATTTGAGACAGTCTTTGTTGTGCCTGTCTGCAACTCAGCATCTCCGCTATTTGGTGGGTAGCAACTTTCCTTTTCATAATATTGTTTTGATAAAGGAAATCATCTATAACTTATCACATTATCGTTTTAGTGCACTTGCACTTGGCATAGCTTCAAAATTCGGTATCGAATGAATTTAACATATCACAGTATTTGAGACGGAGGAGTGAAGATATTAACTTTCAAATTAGTCTTTAGGGTATCGTAAATGTCATCCAAGGTTTCAAACAAAAACTTTGGAATAGTAGTTTTCATATCATGGTATAGGCTTGAGTAGTAGAAAGATGTAATCACCAGATCTCAAATACCCAAGTGTCATGTTTACTTTTGCTTGAGCCAGAACTGCATCTTTAATGTGAGTATAGAATTTTGTAACTGAGTTCAAATCACACCTCTACAAGTACTCAGAATTAGCTTTCGTAATCCATCAGTGTTTCATGTATGTGACTTTGGCTTTACGTACTCGAGATGATTAGTGATGACCATCAAAAGCAAGATTACAAACACTATTTTTTGCTGACTTTATTCGAAGCTGTGCAGGCATACGATAGTTAACCTTCAATGACTATCATTTAGCATACGTGTAAAAAATAAATAAAGATACTCTGAACATGTAAAGCACTGAAAACTGAATGCACCACACAACATCACTTCATGCAACACAATCGCACCCTCCCCCCCTCCCAAATCCAGTAGCATAAAAATGTCAGTAAGCAATAATAATAATAATAATAATATGTAGACAGCTAATATCCACCCACCACAACACAAAAGACATCCATTATAGTAACTTTAAGCATAAGACACTCCATTCTTATCATTTCAGCAAACTGTTTTTTGAGTTTACAATTCACATATAAAATTTCCGATAAAGATTTAGTCTACTTCTGGTTTCCAATAAACCTGCAATTTCTGTAGATAGAATCCGAACTAAGCTGAATAGCTAAAGAAACTGATACACCTGCCTAATATCGTGCAATGCCCCTGCGAGCATGCAGAAGTGCAGCAACATGACATGCAATGGATTCAACTAATGTCTGAAATAGTGCTGGAGGGAACAGACACAATGAATCGTGCAGGGCTGTCCACAAATCCGCAAGAGTATGAGGGGATGGAGATCTCTTCTGGACAGCACGTTGCAAGGCGTCCCAGATATGCTCAATAACGTTCATTTCTGGGGAGTTTGGTGGTCATCGCAAGTGTTTAAACTCAGTAAAGTGTTCCTGGAGCCACTCTGTAGCTATTCTGGACGTGTAAGGTGTCGCTTTGTTCTGCTGGAATTGCCCAAGTTAATCGGCATCTACAAGGCACATGAATTGATGCAGGTGATCAGACAGGATGCTTAAGTACATTTCACCTGACAGACACATATCCCAGAGACGTATCTGGGTCCCATACCACTCCAATTACACATGCCCCACACCATAACAGAGCCTCCACCAGCTTGAGCAGACTCTGCTGACATGCAGGTTCCATGAATTTATAAGGTTGTGTCCATACCCGTACATGTCCATCTGCTAAATACAATTTGAAATGAGACTCGTCCAACCCCACAACATGTTTCCAGTCATCAACAGTCCAATTCCGGTGTTTACAGGCCCAGGAGATGCATAAAGCTTTGTGTCGTGCAGTCGTCAAGGGTACATGAGTGGGCCTTTGGTTCCTCAAGCCCATATCGATTATGTTCCATGGACTGGTTTGCACGCTGACACTTGTTGGTGGTCCAGCATTGAAATCTGCAGCAATGTGTCGAAGGGTTGCGCTACTGTCACGTTGAACGATTCACTTCAGTCTTCGTCGGTCCCATTCCTGCAGAATATTTTTCCAGTCACAGCAATGTCGGAGATTTGATGTTTTAGCGGATTCCTGATATTCACAGCACACTCGTGAAATGGTCATAGGGGAAAATCCCCTCTCCATTGCCATTTCGTTGATGCTATGTTCCATCGCTCATGCGCTGACTGTAACGCCATGTTCAAACTCACTTAAATCTTGATAACCCACCATTGTAGCGGCAGTAACAAATCTAACTATTGCGCAAGACACTTGTTATCTTACATAGACATTGCCAACCACAGCGCCATATACTGCCAGTTTATATATATCTGTATTTGAATATGCATACCTGTACCAGTTTCTTTGGCGCTTCAGTGTATATCCGGATTATGATATTTTTATCCTCAGGATGTCACAAACCCATTCTTCTTTGGATTAAACGTCACAGCACATACGTGAGAACATCAGTCGATTTGACCGAAGAAAGCAAACCAATTTGAACTACACTGATTGTCATCCGAAATCTATACGTTCGTGCAGGGATATCGGCCACAGTGTAACAATACTCATAGTGCCATGATGATATTAAAAGATAGGCTAATGTTGGTCGTTTGGGGAAATCACGATATCGGTTACACTGTGGCCCGCCTCCAGTGGGAATAACTGCGCTTTTTAGCAGGGCATGCAGCTGGGCACCATATGTATGTGGTTGCTTAGTGTGTTGGGGTTATGCTGTACAGCGATTTATGTGCAATAGTGTCTGTTGGCTCCAAAGGGAGCACGTCTAAGTTTATGGATGATTATAGACAAAAAAGTAATATCGTTTGGAAAGCTGCTTCTGAATATTGCTTGAATAAAATTCATGTAAAAAGTCTCCCATCATATTTCTGTAAAGAGTAAGATACTATAAATTTCGAAGTAGGAAAACTGAATAAGCCAAAAATTTATGGAAAGCATATATGAAAACTGTGGACGAACATTCATGCTATGTCGACTTAAAAGCACATATGAGGAGCCTGACAGCTGAAGAAAAGAAGCGATTGGGCATGAGTAGCTCCTGAACAAACTACTAAAAATAGAACTAAGGCTCAATGATTATGAAAAAAATACGAAACTGAATAACACAACTTATATTGTAGTGGATTCTGCTGTCTACGAAATTCCCAAGTTTGTAGAGTCCGAGGATGTAATCTTCACATCATATTTCTTAATATGTAAATACAAATGACGCATTGAAAGTAAATTAATCTTCACACAACGACTAAGAACCTCTTATGAGCATTTCTCAATTTCCGGAATAATCGTTTTTTTTAATTATTTATTCGAGTTATGTTTATTCACTATACATGAAAATTGCTTGGATATGGAACGAGTCGTAATTATTCACAAGAACAGTACTTATAGATGCTAACATATATAAATTTCAATATTGTTTACGATCAAAATACGCTAATAATTACAAACTTAGGCATTTCCCACAGTGAAAAGAGGTATAGAATAATCAAATAATAAATTACAATTCTTCCACATTACAAGCTTCAGATTTGATAGAATTGAAATGCTTTGTTTTTAAATAAGGAGTATGTGGTGTCACCGCCAGACACTACACTTACTAGGTGGTAGCCTTTAAATCGCCCGCTGTCCGTTAGTATACGTCGGACCCGCGTGTCGCCACTATTAGTGATTGCAGACCGAGCGCCGCCACACAGCAGGTCTAGAGAGACTCCCTAGCACTCGCCCCAGTTGTACAGCCGACTTTGCTAGCGATGGTTCACTGACTACCTACGCTCTCATTTGCAGAGACGACAGTTTAGCATAGCCTTCAGCTACGTCATTTGCTACGACCTAGCAAGGCGCCATATTCCGTTACTGTACTGAACAGATAATATTGTGAATCATGTACCGTCAAGAGCGATGTTCATCATTACTGGATTAAAGTTAAGTGTCAGACTAATTATGTCCGCTTTCTGAATTCTCATTCCTTGTCATGTTCCAGACTTCACGTCAGTATAGTTCTTTCCTCCTCACGCCAGCCTGCGTGAGCTAAAACGTGTGTATTTCGGCCTCCTCTAGAAACACGGTGTTGGCTCTTCTGCCAACACAACATTGGCGACGAGAGTAAAAACGGTGTTCTTATCTATACCGCCCTGATTTCATTGTGTCATGGCTTCGCCACAATCTCCAGATGTACTGTCCGAATTTTATCGCTTACAGAATCAGCAGATGCAGGCATTACTGGATGTCCTTGGACAGCTCGTCCAGGGTCAACACGCAATGCAAAACGATGTGGCAGCCGCCGCTCCACCGCTACCGCAACCACAAAACGCAGTTGCACTGACGTTAAGACCTTTTGATGCTGCACTGGAAAGCTGGACATAGTGGTCACGCCAATTTGGATTTCATCTCGCCGCCTACAGAATTCAAGGTAACAAGCAGCAGCCTTTTCTTTTGTCGTCCGTTGGTGTGCAGACTTACTGTGTGATAGTCAAATTATTTCCCCGACGCAACATAGCAACTCTGTCCTATGACGAAATTTTGTCTGCATTAGATGCACATTTCAAAGAATCAGTCAGTGTAGTTGCGGAACGGTATACCTTCTTTCATACAAAATGTACGACAGGTCAGACTAATCGGGAGTGAGTTGCAAGGTCTTACTAGGGATTGTGCTTTTGAGTGTCAATGTGGACTCCCATATTCAGATACTATGGTACGTGATGCAATTGCACAGAACGTTTCTGATGTTCGTATAAGGGAACAGATTTTGAAACTAGTCAATCCCTCCCTTCAACAAGTGATGGACATATTGGATCGGCAGGACACACTAGACTTTGCTCAGGAATCATATGAAACTTTGCCCGCCGTGTGTCAGATTAACCGGCCCACCGGGCGAGCTGCACGGAGCAGTAAACAGCCCTCGCGCCCGTCAGAGCTGCTGCCGCCAGGCTCGCAGCCACGTGTGCCACACCGGCAAGCAAATGCAGTGATTAAATCACGCCCGCGGTGTGCTACTAAACATTCGCGTGAGAATTTCCCGTCACGCCAAGCTATTTGCTTTTACTGTAATAAAAAAGGACATGTTCAACGTGTTTGCCAGAAAAAGCTCAGATCGGAAACTCCAAACCATTCCAGGCTCTTTGCTTCGCGTCGGAATCGGAATCGAACCAAGGATACTCAGGCATGCGAAACTTCGCCCATGGATATTCATTTTGTTCATTCCACTCGGCCCAGTGCCACTCTCTCTACCGAGCGAGGTGGCGCAGTGGTTAGCACACTGGACTCGCATTCGGGAGGATGACGGTTCAATCCCGTCTCCAGCCATCCTGATTTAGGTTTTCCGTGATTTCCCTAAATCGTTTCAGGCAAATGCCGGGATGGTTCCTTTGAAAGGGCACGGCCGATTTCCTTCCCCATCCTTCCCTAACCCGAGCTTGCGCTCCGTCTCTAATGACCTCGTTGTCGACGGGACGTTAAACAACACTAACCTAACCACTCTCTCTAACAGTGACTGTGTTTGTCCCACAAATAGTGTGCGTCGACATCGCTGGAACTTCCGTCAAGTTGCAAGTGATTTTGTACCAGTGTCAGTTCACTTTGCACGAGACGGTCGCTCTTGTCGTCAGCAGGACAAACTTTTTGTAGACTTGAGTATTAAAAGCAACGTGAAACCTTCCACCTCGATACTGGAGCTGCAGATTCACTGATCAATCAAGACACTTACAAACAGCTGGGCACACCTCCGTTGCGTGCCGCAAATGTTTCGTTAACTAGCTATTCAGGTCAAGAGATCCCTGTGTTTGGACAGTGCAGCCTTCTTGCAACATACAAAGGACAAACAAAACTTGTCATTTCACGTCCTTCATTCTTCTTCTGCAGTGAATTTGTTTAGTTTCGATTTATTTCAGTTGTTTAACTTGTCTATCTCAAGATTTTAAACATGGCTGCAGCAGCAACTGTTAAAATTCTTCACAATAAAGGATGGCAGCCAAAAACAGTTTTTTAATAAAAAAATTCTATCCTGCAACTGTTTTTGGCTGCCATCCTTTATTGTGAATAACTTGTCTATAGTAAATCAGGTCCTATCAGTGAACCAGACTGTGCCTTCAGACAGTGTTTCTCGTCTATGTGAAGAATTTGCAGACATTTTTGCACCGGACCTCGGTTACGCTAAGAACTTTAAAGCACATTTGGAACTGAAAGTAAATGCGCAACCGAAATTTTTCAGAGCACGCAATGTTCCCCACGCATTGCATGATGAGGTTGCAAAAACATTACACGATTTGGAATCACAAGGTGTAATTGAACGTGTGCAGGCTTCTCTCTGGGCATCACCCTTAGTAATTTTGCCAAAACCTTCGGGAAAATTGAGACTTTGTGTGGACTTCAAGGCAACAGTGAATCCACAACTAGTGATTGCAACTTTTTCTTTACCCCCCCTCGGAAGAGCTTTTTGACAAACTGTGCCCGGGTAAATATTTTTCGAAGTTGGACCTAGCAGACGCGTACTTTCAAATACCTGTATACGAAGAATCCCAGCGCGTTTTGGTGGTTAACACACATCTTGGTTTGTGTCAATTCAAACGACTGCCATTTGGGTGTGCATACGCCCCTGCCTTGTTTCAGCAATATCTACAAACTGTTTGTGCGTCGGTCCCTACTGCAGCGAACTATATGGACGATATTGTGATCTCCGGAAAGACGGAAGAAGAACATTTAGCCAATCTCCGAACATTATTTCAGGTCTTGCGATACAATGGTCCTCGATTACAGAAGGACAAATGTGTGTTTTTTGCTCGTGACTTGCCATACCTGGGACATGTACTCAATGCCCAAGGCATACATCCCAGTCCCACGCACCTCCGTGCCATACAAGACTTGCCTTCGCTGCAGAATTTGAAGCAGCTACAGAGTGTGCTGGGAAAAATTTATTATTATCACAGATATGTGCCGCATACCTCTTCCATTTCAGCTCCGCTTCATCGCTTACGCCATAAAGGTGTTCCGTTCGTCTGGACGACGGAATGCGAACGCGCCTTTCGCCAATTGAAATCGGCGTTGCTTTCCAATACTTGCCTTATGCCATTCGATCCCCAGGAGCTACTTTTGTTGATGGTGGATGCATCGGATTTCGGGATCGGTGCTGTGCTTGCGCACAAAGATGGATCGCACGATCGCCCTATTGCCTTTGCATCCAAAATGCTCTCGTCTGCGCAAAGAAATTATTCACTGATAGAGAAAGAAGCATTGGCTCTCGTATTTCGTGTCACAAAGTTTCATGACTACTTGTATGGTCGTCACTGTACCATAATCACAGCCCACAAACCTTTGACATCGCTTTTTCATCCGAACAAGCCTGTACCTCCACGTACAGCGCAGAAATTCATTCGCTGGTGTATTTGCCTCTCGCAGTACCGCTACGATATCTTGTACCGGTCCACTGCTAAGCACGGAAACGTCGATGTGTTGTCCCGTTTGCCTGTTGCCGAGGATAGGGCATTTGATTCCTCCGAACTTACTTGCATGTTCATTGATTCGGAAACCGATGACGTGGTCGAATCGTTTCCGATTCATTTTCGTCGTGTACCTACAGCCACAACTGCCGACCCTGTCCTTGCTACCTTTCTGCGTTTTGTTGCTACGCAATGGCCCTTGTCAAAGTCACGGATCGGGGACCCGTTGGTTCGCCGATATTTTGCTCACAAGGAGAGCCTTTTTTCCGATGTGGTGTTTTGCTGTTGCGTTCTGATAATGATCAGTCCAGGGTCGTGGTCCCACGTTCGTTACAGTCCTCTGTCTTAAAGCTTCTCCACCAAGGACATTGGGGTATAGTGCGAACGAAACAACTTGCTCGTCAGCACTGTACTTGGTTCGGAATCGATGCCGCGATTACGAAAATGTGCTCTACTTGCATGGCCTGTGCCGAACAACAATCAGCACCACCGCGGAAATTCTTTGCATGGCCAAAAGCCACTTTCCCTTGGCAACACTTACACATCGATTTTGCTGGTCCATTCTGGAATGCTCGATGATTGGTTGTGATAGATTCGTTCAGTAATTTTCCTTTTGTTGTCTGGCTGTCTTCCACGACATCATCTGCCACCATCCAAGCGTTATCTGCTATCTTTTGCATTGAAGGTCTTCCACAGACAATTGTTTCCGACAATGGCCCACAATTCATGTCCGCAGAATTTCAGTTATTCTGCAAGGCCAATGGTATTCAACATCTGACGTCCGCGCCGTTTTCGCCGCAATCAAACGGTGCCGCTGAACGATTGGTCAGGACTTTCAAGTGACAGATGTTGAAGTTGAAAGAGTCGCATTCTCGGGAGGACGCGTTATTGCTCTTTTTGTCGTCGTATCGCTCTCAGCCCCGAGATGGTCGCTCGCCTGTTGAGTTATTCCACGGTCGCCATCATCGAACCTTGACGTCTTTGCTCCATCCGCCGCATCCGGTTCCTGTGCAGCGGCAGACACCTGCTTTCGCCCCAGGCGCCGTTGTCTACTACCGCCACTATCGAGGTTCACGGCGTTGGGTCGTAGGGTGCATTCTTCGCTGCCTCGGACGCGCTATGTATCTGGTTTTGGGGGCCTCTGGTGAGGTGCGCCGGCATCTCAATCAGCTGCGCCTCTGTCGTCGCACGGAATCTGCCGCTCGCCGTCTGCTTTCAGCGACGGTGCCGTCCGGTCAGCGCCCCGGGGACCCATTTACTGGCTCCCTCAGCCCCAGGTGTTACCGACGCTGCCTTCCATTTTGCCCCATGGCGACGCGCCGCCGCCGCCGCCTGTTCTCCCGCCGGCGACGCCTGCAGTGGACGCGTCGCTGCAGCCGCCAGATGCCCCCTTGGGTCACGCGCCGCCGATCGCTCCCCGGGACCGGTTGTCCTCCGACATGGATCTCTTGCCCGCTCCGGACCATATGTCGTCTTCGCCCGTCGGGTGTCCAGGCCCGATGGAGGTCGACCCTTCGGCCCCTCCTGTCTCTCTGCGTGCGCACACACCGCATGTTGGCGTGCACCCTGGAGTAGGTTTCAGGCTTTCCCTAGCTCCCCGCGGTCCGAATGGCAGGGTGCGGGTGGCACAGCCTCGCCTGTTCCTAGGCTCCCCACCTCGTCGCATACGTCAACATGGGGTCCTCCCCACGGCGGACGGGGGCTTTATACCACAACCGTACGCCGATTTGCGGGGGAGGAATGTGGTGTCACCGCCAGACACCACACTTGCTAGGTGGTAGCTTTTAAATCGGCCGCGGTCCGCTAGTATACGTCGGACACGCGTGTCGCCACTATCAGTGATTGCAGACCGAGCGCCGCCACATGGCAGGTCTAGAGACTCCCTAGCACTCGCCCCAGTTGTACAGCCGACTTTGCTAGCGATGGTTCACTGACTACCTACGCTCTCATTTGCAGAGGCGACAGTTTAGCATAGCCTTCAGCTACGTCAATTGCTACGACCTAGCAAGGCGCCATATTTCGTTACTATTCTGAACAGATAATATTGTGAATAATGTACCCTCAAGAGCGACGTTCATCATTAATGGATTAAAGTTAAGTATCAAACTAATTACGTCCACTTTCTGAATTCTCATTCCTTGTCATGTTCCAGACCTCACGTCAGTATAGTTCTTCCCTCCTCACGCCAGCCTGCGTGAGCTAAAACGCGTGTATTTCAGCCTCCTCTAGTAACACGATGTTGGCTCTTCTGCCATCACAGCGGAATAAATAATTCAAACGAGAATATAAGTTGCCGTGTACTACCCAACAAACTTTTATTGACAGCCTTATCGCTGTAGTTTCGCAAGAAAAAATCTAAACTCTCTTTGTGACCTCCTCGTGACATTTGCAGACCAAACGTTGTCATTTTGTATTTATCGTGCCACTGTTGTTTATATACTTCTTTTGCTACATGTGCTTTTGCGTTTTCTTTTTGTCGCCTTTTCATCACAACAGTCGCAACGCAAGCTCCCAATTAAAGAAAGGTATTCATAGCAGACTGCTTGCACAGTGAGGCAACGTGTGGACATAAGAACGCCCACGCGTACACGCATTCATTCCACAAATTTGCGTGCCTGCCCTTTTATTGCCGTGCGTCTGCTATTGCACACGACGAAAGACGCCTCGTGTGGACATACATTTAGCCAATGTGTTCATCTTATTGAAAAGATTCAATATGGAAAACTAAACCCTGTAAAACACCGCTGGAAATCAAACCCAGTGAAGATGCTTGTGGTGACACTGTTGGAAATAAAACTGTACGGATAATTAATAGACTTGTAGGGACCGCAGCCAGCAGTTCTGTATAGTGTAGTGCGCGAGTGTTTGGCGCGTTTGTCGTGTCGCGAGTATTCAGTTTTGCGCCGACAAATTAGTTTCACGCCGGCCACTTGTCCGTAAACTCTGTGCTGTTTACTCTTAGCTTATAACAGCTTATAAGTTTGTGTTTACTCTGTGTTTAGTTATCTGCGGTTCTAGGCGCTACGGTCGCAGGTTCGAATCCTGCCTTGGGCATGGATGTGTGTGATGTCCTTAGCTTAGTTAGGTTTAAATAGTTCTAAGTTCTAGGGGACTGATGACCTCAGCAGTCAAGTCCCATAATGCTCAGAGTCATTTGAACCATTTTTTTAGTTATCTGGCTGTGCATAGCCCTTAGTAACGAGACAACAAGAGGCTTATTCGTTCTCTGACGCGTTTGTCTTCGCGTACACTGCGTCTAAAACACGTTCTGTATTCTTTGACCCACGATCGAGTAGTCATTGTCATCCCAGTAAAGGCTACATTGTTTGTGTTTTATTTACACAGACATACATTATAATTGTGTCTGTGGCTACTTATCATTAACCAAATAGGCTAACCGGTCGGACGGGTCGGCACCCACCCCTACAGCCAAACTGGTGACCCCGACGTCATTTACGCTCGCCTGACGCCCAAGTTAGAGGAGGTACTGTCGCAGCATGATGAAAAATCCGGCAACCAACCAACCCTGCCGTCTCCAGGCTCGTCGTACCGTCACCGCCTTTCTGGCGTCACAACCCGGAGTTTTGGTTTGCTCAAGTTGAAGCCAGTTTCTTTTCTTCGGGAGTAACTACTAACACCATCAAGTTCACGCTGGTTGTGAGCCAACTTGACTATCAGTATGCGGCTGAAGTGCATGACGTGGTAACTTCGCCGCCAAAGAGTAGTTCGTACGACTGTCTCAAAGCAGAGCTAATCTGCCATGTATCCGCCTCACAAGGAGAATGCCTCTACCAAGTCCTGATGCATGAAGACATCAGGAATCACAAACCATTCCAGTGCTTACCGCATTTGCAAAGCGAGATCGATGTTGGCACAGTATCTGGCAGCCTGCTGAGGACCATGTGAAGTAGTTATCTACATCTTCATCTACATACATACTCCAAAAGCCACCGTATGATGCATGATGGAGGGAACTCTGTACCACTAGTCGTTTCCTTTCCTGCAAGGGAAAAAAGACTGTCTACATGCCTCCATACGAGTGTTAATTTTTTCTATCTTATCTTCGCAGTCCTTACACTCAAAAGTGTGTTGGCAGGAGCAGAATATTTTGGCAGTCAGCTTCAAATACCTGTTCTCTAAACTTTCTCTACAGTATTTCTCAAAAGGAACGTCGCCTTCTCTCCAGGGATTCCCATTTGAGTTCCCGAAACATTTCCGTAATACTTACGTGTTGTTCGAACCTACTAATAACAATTGTAGCAGCCCACATCTGAATTGCTTCAATGTCTTCCTTCAATCTGACCTGTTATGGATCCCAAACACTTCAGCAGTACTCAAGAATAGCTCGCACCAGCGTCCTACATGCTGTCTCCCTTACAGGTGAATCACTCTTCCCTAAAATTCTTTCAATGAACTGAAGTCAAGCATTCGTCTTCCCCACCACATTTCCCATATGCTCGTTCCATCTCATACCGTTTTGCAACATTACGCCCCGATAGCTAAAAGACTTGACTGTGTCAAGCAGGTCGCTAGTAATACTGTATCCAAACATTACATGTTTGAATCGTCCAACTCATCTCCTTACCGTACACAATGACAACATCAGCAAACAACTGCAGATTGCTGCCCACCCCGTCTGCCAAATGATTTATGTGTATAGAGAAAAACAGCGGTCTGTCACACTTCCCTGGGGCTCTCCTGACGATACCATTGTCTCTGATGAACACTTGCTGTTGGGGACAACATACTGGGTTCCATTATTTATGAACTCTTCGAGCCACTCTCATTTCAGAGAACTTATTTCATATGCTCGTACCTTCGCTATAGATCGCAGTATATCTTGTGAAAAAAGGGCAAGCTGAGTTTCACATGAGCGATGCTTTCTAAAACCATGCTGATTAGTGGACATAAGCTTCTCACTCTCAAGAAAGTCTGTTATATTCGAACTGAGAACATGTTCAAGGATTTCACGGCAAACAGAAGTTAGGGATATTGGTCAGTAATTTTGCGAGTCCGTTCTTTTACCCTTTTTATATACTAGAGTCACCTACGCCGTTTTCTAGTCGTTTGGACTTTGTGCTGGGCGAGAAATTAACAATAAATGCAAGCTAGGAAAGCGGCCAATGCTGTAGAGCACTCTTTGTAAAATCAAACTGGGATCCCATCCAGACCTACTGATTTATTTACTTTCAAATCTTTCACTTGTTTCTCTACACCAGGGTTGCTTGTTACTATGTTGTCAATACGGGAGTCTGTCCGATGGTCAAATGACGGTATGTTTGTATGATTCTTCTGTGTGAACGTGAAATATAAAGCTTTGGCTTTCGTTTTGCTGTCTTCAACTGCCACAACAGACTGGGCAACAATGGACTGAATGGAAGCCTCAGACCTGCTTAGCGATTTTACATAAGATCAGAATTTTCTCGGCTTCTCTGCCAGATCTTTTGCTAGATGCGACGTTAGTAGTTGTACGCTTCACACATAGATCTTTTCACAGATGCACGAATCTCTAATAAACTTTGCTTGTCGTCATTTGCGCATTCGCTTTTGAACTGAGTGTGCAACAGTCTCTGCTTCCTCGGCATCCTCCAAATTTCGTTATTGAACTGTTGTGGGTCTTTTCCGTCCTTTATCCACTTATTAGGCACATAATTCTCCAAGCCACGATTTACAATCTGCTTAAACTTTGCCCATAATTTTTCTACTCCTTCTTACTGGACCTCTGTGGTGCCAATTCACTGTATAAGTGAAATGCTAATAACTTCTTATCTGCAATATAGCACGAGCACTCTCCTGCCCTTCTTGACTGATCTATTAAATTTCGTAATCATAGTTGCTATAATGACATCATGGTCGCTAATCCTCGTTTCTACACTGTCATTGTCGATAAGGTCCGACCTATTTGTAGCTACAAAATCTAAGATATGTCCATCGAGTGTGGGCTGCCGATCTAACTGCTCAAGACAGTTTTCAGAAAACGTGTTCAAAAGCATTTTGCATGACAGTCTGTCTGTGCCCCCAGCAATGAATCCAGAGACATCTCAGTCTATACTCGGTGGGTTAAAGTCACCTCCAACTAGTACTGCATGATCTGGGTATTTACGCACTATCCTTTGAATGACTCTACGATAATTCAGAATCGGGTGGCCTGTAAAAACACCCAACAGTTAACTTGGTTTCACCTACATCTGTATATGCGACCAGATAACTTCACTGTCATATTCAACTTTGATCTCACTAGAAACAATATTTTTGTCAACTGCAATCAACAGTCTGCCTCCTATGGTCTCTAATCTGTCTTTCCGATATACATTCCATGGCTCACTAAATACCTCAGAGCTGTCCACTTCGGGTTCCATCCAGCTTTTGGTCTCAAGAATAATTTGAGCACGAGAACCTTCCTGGAGAGTAGTAAATTTGGGAATTTTATTATGAATACTTCAACAGTTTACTGATAAAATTATGAGAGTCGAAGTGTCTTTATTCTGAACGTCGTTTGATTTCCCTTGCTGCACATCCCTGGCGTCTGTTCATCAGAGCACCTCAAACTACTGCCTAGCCCAAAAAACCTCTCATGCGCACTCCACAAGTACTCCGCTACCTGAGTAGCTGATTCCTTTGTATAATGCACCCCTAACCCATCAAGGAGAGTCCTACAGATCCCCACAAGATAAGGCAGGTCTGGAAATCTGCCAACAAGACCTTCACAGAGTGGATGAAGCTTTTGGTTGAGACCTTCGACTCAGCTCCAAACCAAAGAACCCCAGTCAACTGTGGCAACAATGCTGCAAATTGCGAGCTTTGCTAGCAGCTAATGTGCGAGGCCAACAGTCTTAATCACCACCACTAGCCACCCGTATGAACTGAGGATCACCTCAGAACCCCTGCAACAGGTATCATTGGTGCCAATATTAGACACAGCTTGCAGACAACTGCATCCTGAACGCTTGATAGCCACAGGCAAGGCAGACTCCACGTCTCAGATGAGGCCCCCCAGCAGATATGCTGAGTGCAAATTGGCTTTCTTTCCAGCCCCGAATGCTAGCTGCCAAGGGGCTCCATAGCATGCCTAACATTGAAGCTCCCAGTAACTACTAAACCCTCCCCCTGTATGCCTGCTTGGAACCTGCTGAAGGAGCGGCCACCTGTCCACTCACAGCATGAATGGGCAAGGCCAGGCAGTTAGTCTCCACATCGCCCTCCACTTTGAGCGATGTGAATGTGTTACCACCCACCACTCACCCTGCTGTGAGGACAGATGCACTGGAACATGTGCACTAGGAGATGCCTTGGAAGCAGAGCCTATGGACAAAACAAGTGACGAGTCCCATGTGCCGCACCAGATTCTGTGCCGCCGGCCGGAGTGGCTGTGCAGTTCTAGGCGCTACAGTCTGGAACCGAGCGACCGCTACGGTCGCAGGTTCGAATCCTGCCTCGGGCATGGATGTGTGTGATGTCCTTCGGTTAGTTAGGTTTAATTAGTTCTAAGTTCTAGGCGACTGATGACCTCAGAAGTTAAGTCGCATAATGCTCAGAGCCATTTGAACCATTTGATTCTGTGCCTCTACTACACCCTGAGGCAGCAGCCTGATGGTGGCTGACCATAGCCAAAAGCACATTCAGCTGTTCACTGACTGCAGCCAGCTGCTCCTGTGTCTGCAAACAGCATACACAAATCCTAGCCATCCTAGCAAGACCAACTGAAGAAGTAAAGTATAAAGGCAGACAGAATTGTAGATATGCGACTTTGTATCCTCCTGACGTGTCACCAATGGACGTTGATGCATTAATGAACAATGAACTGTTCAGTGAGCAACTACTGTGCTACAGATTGATTGAATTTTGACTTACAAAAACGCGAAATTAAACCTTGTAAACAGAAAAACATGCACGAAATTTAATTAACATTCCACAAGGAAAAAACAGAAAAAGACAAACACTTAACTTGCCGCTCTATAGTTGTATTCGTATATCAGCCAAGAGCTGGAGCATGACTTGTGTCGCAATCTGAAGTGCCTTTAGACACAATGGCAGAGCTAGCAGACAAGGTGCAAGACACTATCACCCATGCCTATCAGTGTTACAACTGCATAGGATGCAAGCAAGTTTGCCGTGGTATAACGCACTGACTACAGCACTCTGGCAGCAAAGCTGAATTACTGAGAGGGTAGACTGGGCAGTTATCTCGCTGTGATGCCAGCAGCGACTGTGGCTAATCCAGATTCTGGAAGTGATCACAAAGCAGATCGGTCACGTCAACTAAGACTGGGACAGAAACGCAGAAGAGGTAAGATGACGCCACAGAAGATATGGCGATCAAGCACGTCGCTGTACCAAATCCTGTGCATTCCCAAATGTCAGTGGCAGTCGGATGTAGATGCTTTGTCCAATTATCAGTGAGTCACAGCATCTGTTTATAAGTGATCAATGTACAGGACAGAAATACCTGGTTGGCACTTGTTCCGACCTGCATATCTTCCAATGAACAATGCTACACTGCTGTAGGCTGCGTATGTTCTGTCTAGCTGCTGCAAACAGTTATTGTATTACCACATATGACGCAATGTTGTGAGCTGACTCTAGGCCTATACAAAGCGTTTGTGTGGCACTTCATGATTGCAGACGTTGCAGAGCTGATAATAGGAGCGGACTTGCTGGCATACTACAACTTTCTGCTCGACAACACTGACACACCTGGTCGACCAAACCACCAGAGCGATGGCTGTGGTATTCCAGTGCCACGCTACCATCTAGTCTGCTAAACTGATTGAAGCCACAGACAGTGAGTACACTGCTATACTTCGAGATTTCCTGGCACAGACAAGGCTTCTAGGTGTGTCTAAAGATGTGATTTTTTGTATCCCACCTGGAAAGCAGCGCGTGGGTCTGCTCCTGTAAACTAAAGGGTAGGCTAAATGTACGAAATGAGTAGGAGCAGGAAAAGGTGAAATGCTTGGTACTGCAATTAGGTTATAACTCTTTTACTTGACTTTGCGTACAGCTGTTCATCAACAGCGTAAAGCTGTTCATCAAGTTACTAAGTTACAAGTAGTGGTTCGCTCACTGAAATAGAAACAATGTTGCTAGGTCACCTCCTCGGAAGCAAATGTTCAGAATCTGCAGCAGCCCTCGTAGAGCTGAACAGCGCCGGTTAGAGGGTGCTGTCGTCGGTGTCGGTATCGTAGTGCCAACCTACGAACTTGCACCTACGCTGTGGCATCGTTGCTATCGATACCACATCCCCCCCCCCCCTCCCAAGAAATGATGCACCGTCGTTGAGTAGGGCTTCTGACGGTGGGTGGAGGGACCCAGGGGTGGCGCAACTGATGGGGCGGACAGCGGAACTGCTGGGGCGCGCCGTCCACCTGCGACTCCGAATTGCTCGCGAGGGGGCGATACAAACACCCCGTGAAAAACCTGCCCAGGCCGCACCGCCACTGGGTATGCTCGGATGAGGAAGTGGAGCAACGACCTCCACGGGCGATGGCGGCAGCGGCGTGACGGCAGCCTCAGCGTCCATCGGTTCCGGCACCACGAAGGAAAATGGCGGCGGCGGCGATGACGGCTGGAGGTGGGGCAGTGGCTGCAGCGAGAGGCGCCCGTCTTGTGCAGGTGACTGGACTGGCAGAGGCGACAACGGCAGGCGCGCCCGCGGCGGAGGCGCGAGCGGCGGTGGCACCGTTGGTGGAGTGGTGGGCTGAGGCGGAGGAAGCCGCAAAGCCTCCAATTCTGCCGGAAAACAACCAGCGGCAGAAAACCGAGGACGGCACAAACGGATCTGCTTCCGACGTCGCTTGACAGTGCCGGAGGGACCTGAAATGACAAATAAGGAGTGGCCAAGCTGGCGAAGAATGCGCCCTGCTCCCAGCTCTGCCTTCCAGAGAAAACGCGATAGAACACCAAATTGTGAAGCAACAGGAGCGCACGGCGGTGGGTGCAATAGCTACAGGAGCGACTGACGGGCACGGCCATGTAGCAATTCCGTTGGGCAACGCGTGTCGCGTGGCTGGGAGTGATATGAAGCAAGGAAAGTCCAGAGCGCGTTCTCGCGAGAGTGCGTAGCGCGCAACTTGCCCATCTGTGACTTAAATGCTGGCTGGGGTGGCCGAGCGGTTCTAGGTGCTACAGTATGGAACCGCACGACCGCTACGGTCGCAGGTTCGAATCCTGCCTTGGGCATGGATGTGTGTGATGTCCTTAGGTTAGTTGGGTTTAAGTAGTTCTAAGTTCTAGGGGACTGATGACCTTAGAAGTTAAGTCCCATATTGCTCAGAACCATTTGAACCATTTGTGACTTAAACGTATGCACAAAGCATACAGCCTCGCCGTTCAACTGGGGGTGGAATGGGACTGAGGTCAGATGGCGAATGCTATTAGCAGCACAGAACGCTTCAAACTCTGAGGACGCAAATTGGGGGCCATTGTCGGAGACAATAACTTCAGGAAGGCCCTCAATGCAGAAAATAGACGTCAAACCCCGAATAGTACTGGCAGATGTAGTAGAAGGGGGCACAGCAAAAGGAAAGTTGCTGTACGCATCAATGACTATCAACCAGCGGGTGTCCCAGAAAGGACCCGCAAAATCATTATGAACGCGCTGCCAAGGCGGAGTAGGAGTCGGCCATGCAAAGAAATGCTGGCGGGGAGCAGATTGATGCTCCACGCAAGAGCGACATTTAGCAAGCAATTTCTCAATATGTTTATCAATGCTGACACAAGTGCAGTGACGATGCGCTAATTGCTTCGTCCACACTGTACCCAAAAGACCAGCGTGCAGTAAACAGGATTTCCGACTGCAACGAACGAGGTACAACCACACGAGACTGATCATTGTCAGTTCGTAACAAGATAAAACCGTGGTGTACAGACAAGTCGTTACGTTGCGCAAAATAACGCCGTACAAGGGGATCACTAATCTGGGTAACAGATGGAGGGCATTGAGTACGATTATACTGCAAAAGAATCTGTAAAGCAGCATCGGCGGCTGTCGCGGAGGCTATGCGACGAAAATCCACCGAAAAACCATCAGCTTATACCTTATCTTGTGAATCAATAAACATGACAATCTGGAAGAACCAAACACTTCATCATGGCTGATAGGTAGACGAGACAAAGCATCAGCATTGCCATGTTGTTCCATAGGCCGAAACAAGATTTGGTAATTGTAGTTAGACAAAAACAAAGACCAACATTGCAACTTTAGTGCAGTACGGGCAGGAACTGGCTTTGACGGGTGGAACAACGACGTTAAAGGTTTATGGCCGGTGACCAAATAGGAACTTGCGACCGTACAAAAAAAAAATCATGAAAGTTAGTCACTCCATAGACATTAGCTAAAACTTCTTTCTCGATTTGAGAATAGTTTTACTGGGCAGAATTGAGCAACTTAGACGCAAAAGCGATCGGGCGATCGACAGAACTAATGCGGTGCGAGAGAATCGCTCCGATGCTGTGAGAAGATGCATCGACAGCCAAAAGAAACTGGTTTGGAGGGATCGAAAGGAATCAAACAGCGATCACTCAACAAAGCAGATTTGAGCTTGTGGAAAGCAGCGTCACATTCTGAATGCCAAACGTAAGGAATTTTCTTACGCCGAAGGCGATACAATCTGCGCTGCTTTTGGTATAAACCGAATATAATATGTAATTTTGCCCAACACACACTGAAGTTCGTTCAAGTTCCTGGGTGCTGGCAAGTCTATAATCGCACTGAGATGTGACGGCGAGGGGTGGTTACCCGGTCCGTTAATCGTATGTCCTAAATACTAAATCTCAGTTTGAAAAAAATTGCACTTGTCTGTTACACTTTAGTCCTGCCTGCAAAAGTACAGTAAATAAGT
This sequence comes from Schistocerca serialis cubense, assembly GCF_023864345.2. Taxonomy (NCBI): domain Eukaryota; kingdom Metazoa; phylum Arthropoda; class Insecta; order Orthoptera; family Acrididae; genus Schistocerca; species Schistocerca serialis. The sequence goes on from NC_064639.1 coordinate 97,087,322, forward strand.
CACGCAAATTCTGCAAATGTTCGTCAGGGGTGCGACTTGACAACTACATCGTCCAGATAATTGGAACAACCAGGGACAGTGGCACACATCTGCTGCAAGTAAGACTGAAAAATAGCAGGAGCCGAAGCACAACCGAATGGAAGGCAGCGAAACGAACTATCCAAGGTGGGTGTTGAACACAAAATAGCGCTGCGACTGTCCATCGAGCATAATCTGAAAGTATGCGTCCTGCAGGTCAGTCGTGGAAAAGAATTTTCCCGCAAAAAGCTTATCAAAAATATCTTCAGGGCGCGGTAAGAGAAACGTAGCTACCGCTGTCTGGGAATTTACTGTAGACTTAAAATCAGCACAAATACGCAGACGACCGTTTGGTTTCTTCACACACACTATAGGCGAAGCCCATGGCTAAGCAGAAACAGGTTCAATGAGACCACCGTCTTGCAAATGCGTAAGTTCAGCAGCTATGACGTCGCGCAGTGCATGCGGTACGGGGAGTGTGCGGCGGAAAATAGGCATGGCGTTATCTATAATTACTACATGCGCTGCAAAGTCTGTGGCACAACCAAGGCCATCAGAAAAAGAGTTCAGCAAAATCATCGCAGAGTGCGGCAACACTGTCGGCATGGTCACTAGCGCTGATGCAAAGCACATTGTCCTGAATTGCGAGGCCAAAAAGTTCAAATGCGTCCATGCCAAAAATGTTCGTAGCATCACTAGAGCGGAGCACATGGAAAGACACTGTACGGGTCGTTGCACCATACGTGGCTAGAAACTACACATGCCGAGCACTGAGATTTCCTGCCCAGTAAATGCAGTCAGCATGGCATGCGAACGATGAAGTGCGGGCGGAGCAAGCAAGTAATACGTAGATTTGTTCAGTAAGGCAACTGTCGCACCAGTGTCCAGCTGCAAGTGAACAGAACGTCCACAAATGTGCAAAGTTACAAAAAGTTCACTCACATTGCGCTGAATGCGAGAGGAAGTGTCTGGCAAAACTTGATCCACACGACGAGCTGTTGGCGCATGTGAAGCAGAAGGCTTTGAATAAATGGCATTAACGTCCATAGGCTGATGTGAATCCTGATCATGGTGGTTGCCGTTGTGGTGACGCCCACGCGAGTCACGCGAACGGGAGACAAGCTGTTAGAGTTTCTCTTACGATACGCAGCTTGCACGTGTCCTTTCTTATTACAAAAATAACACTGTGCGTGACGGGAGGGGCAACTGTCCCGTGGGTGGGCACGAAAGCAGTTTGGAATGACTTCAGTTTCTACGTAGGTGCCAGGCGTGAAACTTGTTTGCGTGCACGCGAGCGGCGCGGCATGGCTGGCCGTGCTGGAGCCGGGCGGAAGAGCACGTGTTGTGCCGCGCTAACTGTACACACCCGGGTTCATGTCGAATGCGGAATTAGCCATGTCTGAAGTGTCTTGTCTGTCTAGCAAGTCCACTACTTCCGGCAAAGACGGGTTTCTAAATTTGAGGATTTGCTTGCGGGTGCGGTGATCCGCCGCATTTTGCGCAATAGCGTCTCTAATCATTATATCCGCATATGAGGGTCCACACGAGCAATTAAAGTCACAATCAGAAGTTCGTCCCTGAAGGTCCGCTAACCAAGATTTATTGGACTGAATAGGGCCACGCCGGAGGAGAAAGAATTTGTAACGTGCAGCTACCACATTTACACTGTCACGGAAGTGGGAGTTCAAAGCTTCAATCACTTCGTCGTAAGTTTTAGTTTCTGGGCGGGGGGTGGGAAACAGTTTTACGAGCACACGGTATAACACAACACCTGCATTGGCAATGAAAAAAGCAAGCCGCTCTGTACGTGGTATGTTGTATGCTGCGAAGTGTGCCTCAAGCTGGGCGATGTATTCTGGCCAGCGTCCAACGTCAGGATTGAAGGCACGAAATGACGGCGCCGCCGGCGACGGCGTCAGTACAGGCGGTGGCGTCGGAGGCGCCGAAGTAGCTGCAGTTTACAGTGTGGCCAGTCCATTTATGGCAGCAAGCAGCTACGTCATTCGCTGAGCCTGAAAACGTACAAGATCGGACAGCGAAGGCTGTTCCTGTGACGAAGCCAAGGTTTACACAAATGAAAGTCTTATAGCGGCTGGGGGAAGCAGTCGTACACTCGCACATTCACACGGGGATATCACAAAAAAGCTAAAGCAGTACCGAGTAAAAAACATAGGTAAGAGGAGAGAAAAGCGGCATCCTGGTCGGCAACTTTTGTATCCCGCCTGGAAGGCGGCGCGTGGGTCCGCTCCTGTAAACTGAAGGGTAGGCCGAATGTTGGAAGTGAGTAGGAGCAGGAAAAGGTGAAGTGCTTGGTACTGCAATTAGGTTATAACTTGTTGTGTACATAGTTCCGCGTAGTCAGCGCGTACACAACTTTCCCACTAGAGCGCGCCCCGCTAAGCACAACAGCGCAGGCGCAGCGCTCGTCCGTCTCCGCACTACGAGATGGCGCTGCCTTAAAGATGGACCAAATTCTGCTTCCGCCGATCCGCTTATTAATATGTAATGCAGCCCATGAGATTGCTGCTAACGTAGAACATTTTCTCCTCGCGGATCACACTCGCGCAGTGATACCTGAACGCGTGAGGTATTATAACGAGTGTACAGACCTCCGATTAGTCAGTCTGCATTTGGCTGCACCAGTCTGCATTAGTCTGTACCAGTCTATAGTCAAGTTTCAGTCTGCGCCTAATAAGATTACCATATTCCTGTACACAGCCATGAAGATAAGTGAATAGACACTTTGTCAAGTATCAGAGATATGTGAGAATAAGATTAACGTACCAAGACCAAAGGAACTTCAGGTTGCCAATTGTAAACAGCATCCAGAATCAAATTACGTAATATCTATGCTTTTTATTATTTTAATAAATGTGTGTGAAAATTAATCAAGTTCTGTTTAAAGTTGGTCACCGTCAATCTGCTTCTCTAAGCTATTAAAGACTTGCTCGAAAAATACTTCGACAAGAAAACGCATGTCGCTGCTGCAAGGCATAAATTTTACTTATGCAAGAAAAAGGCACAGCAGAAACACGGAATGGATTACACAGTTGCAAGGATTAACTAGGAACTGCAAATTTATTTGTGAAAACGAAACGAGTAAAAAGTTCTATGCAGATTCTTTAATACGTGATATGCTCATAATGCATTCACCAGACGAGAAATTAAGGAAAGAGCTCCTTAGTTTAATCAATGCGTCCTTGCAAGATTGTTTACCAATCATTCGAGGACACGAACAAAGCCAAGCTTCTGTGAGTGTGGTACAAGACGACGGCTGTGACGTGTTCGCGACACAGGCACACGAAACGGGACAACGCGCCCCGCGTACCCAAGGCCATAAACAGAACAGCAAGGCTAGGCTCACGCGATCTACGAACGGATCATACACCCAGACTAAAGTTGAAATCATGTCTTAAATGTGAAATCAATCATCACAGAGACAACTGTTACTATCTAACGCCCATTGTGACTTTTGCAAACGTAAAGGGCACAAATCAGAAGTGTGTAATAAGAAAAGTGTACAGTCTAGAAATAAGTTTAGCAATAAGAAAGTGCTTAATTTTAAGAAGTATACCTCCAATGCGTGTGACGATATGAATAGACAAGACTATATTCAGGTTTCGAAAGTTAGACATAAAGTTAATGCTATAGTACAAAACAGGAACAAATTTTTGTATGTCACATTACTGATGAACAAAATACCTATCAAATTCCAGATTGACACAGGATCGTCGATCTCTATCATAAATCTGCACACGCATAAACGACTAGGTTCTCCTAAATTGCAGAATTTTGACAGCTCACTGTACAGCTACAGTAATGAACAAATTCCAGTCAAAGGTGCACTGACGACGGAAATAACTTACAAACAGTTTACCAAGACAGCTACTTTAGCAGTAGTTAACACCCATAAGGCATCAAACTTGCTGGGTCTGGATCTCTTTAACGAATTAGGCTTCACAATCCATGAAGCGAAACAGGTCACACATGAAGTTCCTAAAGGAAAATTACAAACAGTGTTGCAGAAGTACGAAGATATTTTTTCCTCCGCGACAGGCAGTGTAACTGATTACCAGGCACACATTACGCTGACACCGAATGCAGTGCCGAAGTTTTGCAAAGCTAGAACTGTCCCTTACGCAATGAAAGAACGAGTAAAACAAGAACTTGACCGTTTAGAAGGCAATGGTATTATCGAACCAGTCACATGTATCGCCTGGGCAACACCCATCGTTGTCATAGAAAAGCCAAATGGATCATTACGTATCGGTGGAGATTTCAAGAATACTGTCAATTCGCAGTGCATTATAGATACATACCCGATTCCGAAACCGGAAGAACTGATGTATACATTAGCAGGGGGTGTGTATTTCGCCAAACTGGATTTAAAGGAAGCATATCTGCAGATCCCTTTAGACAAAGATACACAAAAGTTTATGGTAATAAATACTCCATTTGGATTGTACAGATACAAGCACTTACCATTTGGTATCGCTAGCGCACCAAGCATATTTCAACGTTACTTGGGACAATTAATTAGAAACTGTCCTAACGCAGTTAACTATCTCGATGACGTAATCGTCTCGGGAAAAACTCCACAAGATTTACTAGATAACCTGGAAGAACTCTTCAAGGTTCTCAGAAAGGCCAATCTCAGGTGCAACAAGGACAAATGTATATTTTTTCTCAAGAGAATTCAGTATTTAGGACATATATTGTCAAATAACGGTATCAGTCCGACACCACAGCACATAGAAGCAATACAGAAATTGCCAGCTCCGAAAGACTTAAAGCAACTAAGAGCTTTATTAGGCCAAATTAATTATTACCGGAAATTCATACCGAAAGCAGCTGAAATTTCCGACCCGTTGCACAGATTGCTTCGCAAAGCAGTCGCGTGGAATTGGTCCAAAGAATGCAAGCACGTATTCGACAAACTGAGACAAAGTTTAGTAGACGCAAAATGTCTTAACGACATATGACCCGCAAAAGTTGATCACTATTGCAGCGGACTCGTCAGATTACGGGATCGGTGCAGTCATGTCCAATAAACATCAAGGAATTGAACGACCGATTGCTTACGCGTCGAAAACATTAAACTCAAGTCAACGAAACTATAGCCAAGTCGAAAAAGAGGCACTAGCAATTGTCTTTGCAGTGAAGAAGTTTCATGACTACATACACGGACGAAAATTTATTCTGCTCACAGACCATAAGCCATTTGTGACAATATTCGGACCACATAATAGTGTATCCACTAAGACAGCACAGCGTTTACGACGTTGGGTATTGCTACTGTCTAATTACAACTACGAGATCTTATATAGATCGACGGCAAAACATGCCAACGCCGATGTACTTTCACGTCTACCGGCGGGTCAAGATGAACATTTTGACAAATGAGAGGACGTATGTTTTCAGACAGACGTAATCAGTGAGGACGTAGTGGAAAATTTCCCCGTCAATGCCACTGTAATAGCTACGTTAGTGACCAAAGATCCAGTGTTATCAAAGATAAAGCAGTATATTCTTACGGAATGCCCAACCGAAAAGAACGTTAGCTCAGCCAGAAGTGAAATCTTATTGGAACATGAGACATGCTCTCACAGTGTACAAAGGCGTCAGATTAGTTCACAGTGAAACGGGAAAAGCAAGAGTAGTTATACCCAAAGCTCTCAGGAATAAAGTGTTGAAAATGTTACACCAATGTCATTTGGGCATAGTACGCACGAAACGCATGGCCCGATAACATTGCTACTGGAAGAACATTGATAAAGATATTGAAACAATGCTTTCTAACTGTAAATTATGTCAGACGCATCAATCAGCTCCGTCAAGACAATATTTTCCGTGGCCACAGGCAACAGAAACTTGGTCAAGATTGCATATTGACTATGCAGGTCCTCTTCTTGGAACTTCTTGGTTATTTGTCATTGATGCATTTTCAAAATTACCTTTTGTACTACAAATGCGTACAACTTCTTCAGCGACAACAATTCAAGCGTTGTCAAAGATCTTTTCCATTGAAGGATTGCCTCAAACCATAGTGACCGATAACGGCACACAATTTACGTCGCAAGAATTCCAGTCATTCTGTCAGATGAACGGAATTGCACATTACAGGACGGCACCATTTCACCCTGAGGCTAATGGACTCGCCGAACGATTCGTACGAACGTTCAAGGCACACATGACGAAGTTGTTGCAACAGTACAACAAAGAGACTTCCTTATTAATTTTTCTGTCACAATACAGAGCTACGCCGCACGAGGCACAGTCACCAGCTGAAAAACTGCATGGGCGACAACACAGGACTTTGATGTCTATCCTAAAACCCACAATGCATCCAGGAAATGATCAACGAACGTCGAAAGGACGACGATTCCACGTAAACGACAAAGTCTTCGTAACTGTCTACAGTCGATGAAAACGTACTTGGACACAAGGAATCATTGTAGAATGCATTGGAAATGTCATGTATAAAATAAGAACACAAAGCGGCATAGTTATTCGCCATACTAATCAATTACGGCAGCAAAGACAGCAGTCACATATAAGCAGAACTCCTAGGCTGTTTCGTTTTGCAGACTCAGAAGCAGATGTCAACCCCGAGCAGGTCGCAGGATTCCAGACGCCGTCACCGGCAGCCGCCGCCGCCGCCGCCGACGCAGCCACCGCCGCCGACGCAGCACCTTCAGGGGCAGCCGACTACCCCCGTCCACAGCCGACATCCCCAGAGAAGATGGACGTCGAAGAAGCGTTAGATTTAAGCTATGACCAATGTACCGGTGTCGAAATGCAATTATGTAACAAAATTTTTGCTTCTCCGGTTCCCTGTTTCGTAGGTTTTGAGTGGATTTTTCCTAGCGGACCGCGGGCGAATGCCACTGGGAGCAACATGTGGGCACCCACAGACATACGCACGCCGGAAAGCAAGGAAGCAGAAAAAAGCGCTTTTCAAGCAAACTTCAAAAGCTTTTTTTCTCTTCCCCCGGAAGGGAGGGATGTTGTGTACATAGTTCCGTGTAGTCAGCGCGTACTAATATGTAATGCAGCCCATGAGATTGCTGCTAACGTAGAACATTTTCTCCTCGCGGATCACACTCGCGCAGAGATACCTGAACGCGTGAGGTATTATAACGAGTGTACAGACCTCCGATTAGTCAGTCTGAATTTGTCTGCACCAGTCTGCATTAGTCTGTATCAGTCTATAGTCAAGTTTCAGTCTGCGCCTAATAAGATTACCATATTCCTGTACATAGCCATGAAGATAAGTGAATAGACACTTTGTCAAGTATCAGAGATATGTGAGAATAAGATTAACGTACCAAAACCAAAGGAACTTCAGGTTGCCAATTGTAAACAGCATCCAGAATCAAGTTACGTAATATCTATGCTTTTTATTATTTTAATAAATGTGTGTGAAAATTAATCAAGTTCTGTTTAAAGTTGGTCACCGTCAATCTGCTACTCTAACCGTGCAAGTGGCATTTCTATCGCCTGACCTAACAGCAGAAGATAAACACGCCACGATAAGACCACAAGACATATTGCTGGCACTCGCCTACTTCGTTAGAGCGACAAGTCAAATAATCTGATGGTGTGTGTACCGAAGGTCTTACAGTACGCACACCACATAACTCTTTTACTTGACTTTGCGTACAGATGAGCACGTAGGTCCGAAGCTGTTCATCAAGTTACTAAGTTACAAGCAGAGGTTCGCTCACGGTCAAATAGAAACAATGTTGCTAGGTCGTCTCCTCGGAAGCAAATGGGCAGAATCTGCAGTGGCGCTCGTAGAGCTGGACAGCGCCGGCTAGTGGGCGCTGTCGTCGGTGTCGTAGTGCCAACCTAAGAACTTGCACCTACGCCGTGGCATCGTAGCTATCGATACCACAAGAATCGTTACGCGTTGCACTATATAAAGACTAATCAGGGAGTGCTGAAATCTGGTAGGCCGCGATGGTTAGTCCTGGACTGCTTAACCATTGCAAAAGGAGAATTCAATAACACGATCTGAGAAAGCATCATGCCAACATCCAGTAGTCCTTAGTGTTCACTGCTGCATCTAGTGCCAAAAATGTATGGTTTATGGCGTCTCTGGGGCGACTATAGAGCGCATAACATTCATACAGTGTCAGATCGTTATCCACTGCCGATACTCCATGATTAAAACTATGTCCTGAGTAGTGTCTGTACAGTGTGTTGGACTGTGCCAAGGCATACATGCAGATACCTGTTGTTGAGGAAGACAAATCGAAGGTGGCAGGGGCGTTTTATGGTTCAAATGGCTCTGAGCACTATGGGACAACATCTGAGGTCATCAGTCCCCTAGAACTTAGACCTACTTAAACCTAACTAACCTAAGTACATCACATACATCCATGCCTGAAGTAGAATTCGAACCTGCGACCGCAGCTGTCGCACGGTTCCGGACTGAAGCGCCTAGAACCGCTCGGTCACATCGTCCGGCGGAGCGTTTATGACCCCAAACTGTTAGCAAAACTCAAAGCAGTCAAGTACTTTCGACCTCAGGGGAAAGCCCCTGTATTTACAGTCTTCGCTGATCAGAAGCCACTCATGCATTTTAGCAGAGCATCAGTTGTTGACCACAGCAGCATATCCAGCTTACGTTTATTGTGCAGTTCACCACAGACATTCAACACATATCTGGGACTGTGAATGTAGTAGCAAACTGTCTCTCCCATGTCAGTAGCATTTCCACCATTGACTACGCAGAGCTCACAGATGCACAAAGTAATGACCAGGAACCGAAAGACGAAACAGCTTTCTCATTAGACTTGCAATTAATCAATGTTTCTAGCACTGGCATCAAGTTGTACTACGATGAAGCAATAGCAAAACCACGGCCGTTTCTGTCAGTAAGATTTCGGAAGAATGCCTTCAAATCTTTACACAACATATGTCACCCTGGTGCGCGATCTACATTATGCCTCATCACAGATTGGTTTGTGTGGCGAGGAATGAAGAAAGACTGCTGTGAGTGGACACGATGTTACGTAAGATTTCAGTGTTGCAAGGTCAGCCAACACTATGACGCACTTCACTCACATGCACATAGACATCTTGGGACCACAACCACCTTGGAATGGTCAATGGTGCATGATGACAATGACTGACCAATTCACCCATTGGCCAGAAAACACCTGTGCACAACATCTCCATGGAAACTTTTGCACATGCCTTCATGCTGAACTGGGTACCACGTTTTGGCTGTCCTCTGCGCATTACAACAGGCTGTGGCAAGCAGTTCGAATCAGAATTGTTCACCAAGCAGGCACCATACCCTGGCATGAATCATCAGAAAACAGCCAGCTACCACCGGGCCAGCAATGGAAAGATAGAGTATTGCCACTGAACACTAAAAGCAGATCTAATGTGCGGTGCCACCAGGTGGACATAAGCTCTACTGATGATTCTACTGGGCCTACAGAAAGTGTACAAACCTGATCTGGATGGTACCTCAGCATAACTGCTATATGGAGAATCGCTGTGACTGCTTAGCGAATTTGTAGATTTGGCTTCACAGCCCGATAAATACCCCTCTACCCTCATCTGCCGCCGTAGAGATCACGTCAAGAATGTCCGATCTTCACAGCTATCTAGACACGAAAGTGTTGCCACATTTGTCCACGAAGACCTTGGTATGCGTACACACATTATGTTGCGTACTGATGGCGCCAAACTGTCCCTTCAGCCACCATACACCAGGCCACACCGTGTCATCAGGATGGGAGATAGCGCCCTGGGCGTAATGGGCAATGATGAACACACTACAGTTACAATAGACAGGGTCAAGCGTAAAGAATCATAATATAATTTTTTTTTCTCTCGTTCTTTTCTTTTTATGTGTATACAGGGTGTCTCACCCAACTCTGACACCTCAAATATCTTTGGAACAATAGTAGATATTCAAAAGCGGTTTTCACAGGCGTGAACGTACGGCAGGGGCTTATGAAACAAAATACTATCGAAATTTTTAAATGAAAAAAATACTATTTTCAACACAAACTTGTGTATTTTTAAATTGTCGCCCCCTATTATTTCGTATGCACTCAATATCATGAAAAATCACAAAAATAATGGCGTTGGTTGCATCGCAAAGCGTCAATTACATTCCGAGAAATTGCGAAGCGAAGTTGACGCTTGAAATAAATGAAGCGCACAGCTAGCGCACGTCCAGAGACTTAAGCGTGCACCTCACACAATGGGAAGGTGTGAACAATCCACAAAAATAAACAAGTAACACGTCCAACGCAAAGCTACGTTTTTCAAATTGTAAATGTGTATTTATTCTAGTTAAATGAGAACTAGAGCTATAATTAGACATAACACACTTGAATTCACTTTGCTAAACACATTTACTAGTGCCCTGTCGCCCACAGAAGCTGTATTGTTGTGTATTACATCCAGCATAGAAAATACACCCACATTTTGACGTATGAAACTGTGTCTCATCCACACATGTCCGATGTGCCCTCCGTTTGCATCAATACACGTTTGACGGGTAACCAGAGAGTGTTGCACAGATTGTAGAGTTTCTACAGATATTGCCGCACACGCCGCAGTAATACGATGTTGCATATTCTCTACTGTCTTTGGGGGTTCTCACTGCGCCTCAGAGAAAGAAGTCTAATGGCGTCAAGTCGGTGGACCGTGCTGGCCATCGCACAGTACCTCCCTGCCCCATCCACCTATTTGGAAATGTTGCATCTGAAACATCTCTGGCAACTTTTGCGCTGTATGCGGGACATCCATCATGTTGGAACCTCATTGATGGACGAGTTTCCAGTCCTAGACCCTCGTGAGGAGCTCTAGTGTGTGTCGAAAAAATGATGCTGTCCATTCAATGTTCCACTGTAAAAATAGGGACCTACAATACGGTTAGCAATGATACCGCGCCAAACTCTGACACTCGACTGTCGTTCATGAGCAACATGGGGAATCCAGTAGGGATTTTGCACGGGTCAGTAGTGCATGTTTCGCAGATTCACATTATTATGATTTGTAAATGAAGCCTCGTCCGTAAACAACGTATTGCTTATGAATACGGGATTACCTTGCAACTGCTGAATTGCAAAACGACGGAATGCAATGCGGAATTCAAAGTCATTCCCGTACAGTTCTTGGTGCAGTGAGATATGGAATGGATGAAACCGATGCCGATGCAAGATTCTGCACACACTACTGTGGCTTATTCCTACACCTCGTGCAATTTCTCGCACATAAGGATTGTGCGCTACAGCAGCCATAACAGCAAATTCGTTTCCATTGCCAGTCGCTCGCGTTGTTCGTCGACGTTTTGTGGGATCCCAGCTTCCTGTTTCTGTGAGTGTCTTGCAGATGTTGCCAATGGTTTGACATGACGGACACCACCGATCTTGGGTAGCGTCCAGCGTAGTGTCACAGTTTCGGTTGCATTTCTGTGACATTCGTCATAAATTAAAGTAGTATATAGTTTTTCTTCATTGCTGAAGGTCAGCATATCGACTAGATGATGGCAAATGTAACAAGCCACAAGAAAACAGGTTGTAATGTGGCAACGTATGTGAATTACGTTACAGTATGAGAGCAGTTCAGCAGACCAGATTGGGAGACACTTGTACACTGAAGGTAGAACGTACTATGGTAATATTGGTATGTTTGCGGCAGGATACAGGCGCCAGTGCAGGCAACCCCTGCTCTGAGCACATTACTACATGCGATGCATTACGTCAGAAACTGTGACGACGTTGCTATCCTGTACAAGCCACATGTTTCAGAACTCATGAGGTTTAGAAACGTGAAACCACGTGTGTTTCCACTAATTAATTGTACCTCTAGTTGTCATTTCGCAACAATAAACATTATGTGCAGGACATCCATCACACTGATACCGCATTATTTGACACATTATAAAAGGTGGACCGGTTCAAGTAAGGTACAGCTCAAGAAGGGGTTAAATTATCTCCCTTTAGGAGTGACATCAATGAAATATGGACAGATGATGTGTTGTCATACAATACCACACCATACCTTAGCACTCCACTGACGTAGTACGTCAATCACAACACGATTGCCGGCAGCGTGAGGTGCACGCTTGAGTCTCTGGACGTGCGCTAGCTGTACGCTTCATTTATTTCGAGTGTCAACTTCACTTCGCAATTTCTCGGGATGTAATTGACGTATGGGGATGCAACCAATGCCATTATTTTTGAGATTTTTCATGCTATTGATTGCATACGAAATAATAGGGGACGTCCATTTAAAAACACATGTTTGTGTTGAAAATAGTATTTGTTTGCGTTTTAAAATTTCGCATAGTATTAGGTTTCCTAAGCCCCTGCCGTATGTTCATGCTGGTGAAATCCGTTTTTGAATATCTGTTGTTGTTCCACAGATATTTGAGGTGGCAGAGTTAGGTGAGACACCCTGAAATAAATCTTTTTTTTTTAAAATTGTGTATTCCAACCCTATATTAAAGAAGTGTTATAGAAATTTATTAGGAAAGAAAAGTTTTTTCGTACATTCATATTCTGTTCATCATTTCGCCTGTGCTGGGAATCCTGCATCAAGAGGATTGAAGCGAACAAGAAGAATTTGCGTGAGCAGAGGAAGGGAACCAGTATTGTCATCTCAGTCTGTATGCACAATAGCGGTAACAGGAAAAGGATGTACGTAAATTTACGAATGTTAATCTAATAATGTATTGAATATTGAAGGTCTGTTGATATTAATGCCAGTTAAAGTTCACTCAGGATATGAGTATTTTCCAATTTCTCTCAATTATTCTTTCAAAATTTCCTTTTTAATTATTTAAGCAGCAATTCCATTACATATTATATTTCGTGCACGCCCCCTATCCTCTGAGACACTATTCACAAGCCAGCACACATCTTCAATGCGCCATCCCCAGCCCCCTCCCCCCCTCGAAACCGGACGGGCGCAGTTTCACCCTGCACCTGGTCCAGCAACAGCAATCCCAGCTCCATCACCAGTCACAACCTCAGCTCGAGGGGACCAGCACTCCACTACGAGATCTGACAATACGTCGCTTCCTGGCGCACTTCTTGGACGGTGCGCCACTTGCACTGCTATTGATGTCAGTCAGTGTTAAAGAAAGTGGAATTCTTTGCTATGTTGTTTCAGACTTGGGAAGTGAAGACAAGAGAAGAGCTACAATAGGATACGAACTCCCATGTTTCTGGAAATACTGTTTGCTGACCTAAAAGAAGACAGACATATGTTTCACTTTCTTCAGCAGAAGCAGAATATATTGCTTTGGCAGCAGCTGCAACAGACATCCTGTGGATGAAGAATCTTTTTGGCGCATTTAAAGTATTTGTGAAAACTCGAACAGTTTATGACGATAATCAGTCATGCATATGTCTAATACAGAAGTGGGAACATAGACAACATAAGCATATGGATATTAAATATAGTTTCGCACATCAGCTTTACAACGAAGGATATCTGAATGTTCAGTCTCTGAGGAAGAAGTGGCCAGTATTTTAACAAAAGCAACTATGAGTTTCTGAAGATGGGATTAGTGAAATCGAAGATATGTAAATAATTAAATTGCAGATGTTGGATTGGTTGAAGTAAATTTAATAATCATGTTTTGCCTTATTCTCTCTCTATCTCTCTTTTTTCCTTCTGTCTGTATTTTGTCTTCATGGTAGTAAAGTGTGTCCACACAATGCATTTTTTATGTTCAGCTTTTCAAGTGAGCATAAATTTCCAACAGTGGAACAACACATGTGCATTAGTGCAAGCATAATTTCTTGAAAATGGAGGCTGTGAGTAAAGTGTATTGCTTCCAAAGAGATTCTCCCTCCCCCCCCCCTTCTTTCTCTCTCTCTTTCTCTCTCTCTCTCTCTCTCTCTCTCTCTCTCTCTCTCTCTCTCTCTCTCTCTCTCACACACACACACACACACACACACACACACACACACACACACACACACTTTGAATGCTACCCCCACTTTCAATGGGAATCTTTACCCTCTCAACAGATGACTGGCAGATAGATACCACGTGTGTTAATTGTGATAGATAATAAATTGATATTACTTACCCAAATACCTGGCGATTTCTAGCATTAATGACAAAGCTTAATGTAAAACAAAGCTTAGGGCCACAGATAGAGAGATGCTGAATGAAACATGTTTGGTTGTCAAGAGAGCAATGCATAACGCCTTCAATGACCACTGTAGCAGAATATTTTCAAGTGATCTTTCACAAAACCTAAAAAAATTCTAGTCGTATGTAAAGGCAGTTAGTGGTACAAAGTTAGTGACCAGGCTCTAGCGAATGAGACAGGAACTGTAATTGAAGGCAGCAAAGCAAAAGTTGAAATCACCAGCTGCGACATTTGAAATCTGAAATGCTTAATTCCACTTTCAAAAGTTCCTTTAAATTGGAGCAGTTCTCCTGGGTTCTCCTTTACAAAGGAAAACCCAGGAGAACTACTCCAGTTTAATCATCATTCCACTGAAAAGACGAATGAAATAAGTATTAGTGTCAGTGGTGTTGAGAAACAGCTGAAATCGTTAGAAATTGAACTAAGCTCCCAGGCCTGTTGGAATCCCTGTCATATTCTATACTGATCTTGTGGCTGAGTTAGACCCTCTTCTTGTTGTTAACTATAGTAGATCCCTTGAACATAAAACCATGCCCAGTTCTTGGAAAAAAGCATAGACCACACATGTCTACAAGAAAGATGATACAAGTGATTCACAAAACTACTGTCCAATAACCTTATCATCAATTTGTTGTTGAATCTTTGAGCATTTTTTGCGCTCAAACGTAATGAGATATCTTGAACAGAATAACCTTCGAAATACCAAACCTTACTTGCACTTTTCTCACATGTCATACTGAAAGGTATCGATCAAGGCAATCAGGCAGATGCAGTATTTCTTGATTCCCAAAAAGCATTTGCCACAGTGCTATATCTGCGCTTGTTCTAAAACGTTCGATCATATGGAGTATCGAGTAAAATTTGTGACTGGATTGACGACTTTTTGGTAGGGATGACACAGCACGTTATCTTGGATGCATAACAGTGGCGTAGCATGAGGGGAGACTTTGAGACTTAGTCCCCCCTGTATTCGTGCTTAAAAAAGATGCAATAGTAATTCATAACAAAAATATAAACAACTTTCTACTAAGAGCACTAAATGTGCGAAGACAGTTTTGTAACCCGCGCCGCCGCACCCTGAGTATTGGTGTATCTGCCTGCTTGAGACTCGACTGCTCTCAGTCTCTGCCTCCCTTCCCTTACCTGGCTGTGTGCGCCTGAGCGTTAGTGGCATTCTCGGCTCCCCTCCACTTCTGCCCTCCCATGAAGGCCGGTGCGCTGCACTTGCTAGCAGGTATCGAGACTACTCTCTGCCGCTTCTATGCTGGCTTTTAACACGGAAGTCAACAGTCGCTCGGTTTGTGTTCATAGTCATTTTTATGTGATTTCAGTGTATATTTTCGTTGTGTGACCAACATGAGTGAGCCAGCAACTGAACACCTCATAGAATTTTTATTAAAAACGCTTTTTTCTACATTAACGTACGAAAAAAATGCGAATTGAAGGGTAGATGACCTACTCCTACAGTCAGTGTAGTTTTAAGTGAAGCCTAAGAAAAACGCACTTTTCAGATAGCCTTGTACGAAAAGTATGCTTGGCTGACTGCGAACGCAGTTAATAACAGTTTATATTGTTATATATGTCTTCTGTTCGGTGGTGAAAAGGAATGATGCAATGAGGGAATTTGTACAACAAATAACTTTGAAACGAAAGCACAAAAGCATCACATATCAAAACGTCACCTGCAGAACAAAGAATCATTTCAGTTATTGCGCAAAAGTAGAACTGAGCATGCCCTTTCTGAAGCCACTCGTCTCACAGTAATAAAATACAACAAACAAGTTGCATCCAGCAGGAGAGTATTGGCTCGTCTTATTCAGGCAATTGTATTTCGTTGTAAACAAGAACTAGCCTTTCGCGGCCATCGAGAAGACGAGTCCTCCAGCAACAAAGGTAACTATCTGGAATTGTTGGATTTACTAGCTCAAGGAGAGCAGTTAATTCGAGACCATCTGTCATCATCTTCAACCTTTAAAGGAACTTCTCCTGATATACAGAATGGTGTAATAGAAATGATAACTTTGGCAGTCAATGAGAAATTAAAATCTGAAATTCAGAACTGCAATTTCATTTCGCTTCAGGCTGATGAGACAGTAGACGTGTCATGCAAGAGTCAAATGAGTATAATATTCAGGTACTGTATTGCAGACAAAATTGAGGAAAGATTCGCTGGATTTTAGACGTTTCTGGAGATAAAACTGCTGAAGGTTTGTCAAACACTATTCATGCAGTATTGAAAGAATGGAATGTGGAAGGAAAAGTGGTTAGCCAAACATATGATTGCGCTTCAGTAATGGCGGGCAGAGAAAGAGGATTACAACAATTGGTGAAGCAGTTCTGTCCCTATGTGCTGTTTATTCATTGTTACGCACACTAACTGAATTTGGTACTGTTACATGCCTCCAAAATCATTCGACAAGTACGCATGTTTGTAAGTGATCTTACTGCATTCCATTCGTTTTTCAGCAAATCATCAAAACGAACTGTATTGCTAACTGAGAAGGGATTTAAACTGCCACCTGTAAGCAACACTCGCTGAAACTTTCGTTCCAGGGCAGTTTCAAGAACATCTAGTCATTTCTCGGGGCTATATAGTGTTTTAAATTATATATTTGATGATACAGACTCTCAGTGGGACCCAGAATCTTTGAGCTGTGCTGTGGGAATGAAACGACGGATGGATGACCTACGTTTGCTTTGCTTCTACCGAGGGTGCTTTGTTTATGTTGATCGTCTCTTCAATGTTCTTCAGTCAAAATCTGTCAGTATAACTGCTTGCCACGACGAAATAAGAACTGTCTTGAGAAACTTACGACAGTTAAGAATGGAAACATTCGTTGATGAATGCGTTAAATGCAGCTTGTGTTTGAATGACAACTTATCATTCTGTGACAGTCAAAAGACATCTTTTAGGGCACTAACTTACGAGATACTGGATTTGCAAATTGTTCAGATGGAAAGAAGGTTTCCCCAAATTCAGTTTGTTGAACTTTTGAGAAAAAAGTGTTTCCCAAACTATCAAAAAGAATTCCCAGAGTTGAAATTGCTTCAGTTATTAGAACAGTGTTCTTTTCTCAAACAAGAACAACTTGAAAATGAACTGTGTAACATAAACACTTATGAGAAAAAACACTTATCTCCAAGAATCCTCTTAAAGTACATTGTCAACAATGATTTAGATTCCGTTTATGAAGAAACTTCGAAGTTCCTGCCTTTGGTTTCGACCCTACCCGCAACTACAGCAAGCAGTGAACGAAACATTAGTGCTCTTAAACGAGCGAAGAATTATTCATTATGCCGTGAGAAGTTGAAAATGCACATTGAGTGAAGCATTATTTAAGGAATTCAATGTCCAACATCCGGATGTCCTTTTTAAGCACATTAGCCACGCAAAAGACATTACCTGGAGAGCTATCCAGTGATCAGATCTTTGTAGACCGAGTTATAGACTTATTTGTGGAAAGAAAAGACAGGCGCATTGCACTTGTGTACAAGAAAATATAAGTGCTTCTTCTCTCGCTGCTGGGGTTCTACAAATTTGTCATCGTTCCTTGAACAAGTTAGTTATTATTATTATTTCTCTTTCCTGTCTCAGACATTACGTCTGGTTAAAAATGGAAAGTGATGCGGACCTTGATCAAGCGTGACTTCCTTTTAACTGTACGATATATGTTACATTGCATTTAGGAACTTTCGGGTAACTGAACATGTATCAATAATTACACATTTCTGTAGTTACATATATACGTTTGGATGTAGCTGTATTGCGTTGATGTACTGGTGTATATTGTGTGGTATGACTCCTGTAATTGATAGTATAATTGGTATGATGTCAACTTTATACTGATGCCACATGTCTTTGACTTCCTCAGCCAGTTGGATGTATTTTTCAATGTTTTCTCCTGTTTTCTTCTGTATATTTGCTGTATTGGGTATGGATATTTCGATTAGTTGTGTTAATTTCTTCTTTTTATTGGTGAGTATGATGTCAGGTTTGTTATGTGGTGTTGTTTTATTTGTTATAATGGTTCTGTTCCAGTATAATTTGTATTCATCATTCTCCAGTACATTTTGTGGTGCATACTTGTATGTGGGAACGTGTTGTTTTATTAGTTTATGTTGTATGGCAAGTTGTTGATGTATTATTTTTGCTGCATTGTCATGTCTTCTGGGGTATTCTGTATTTGCTAGTATTGTACATCCGCTTGTGATGTGATCTACTGTTTCTATTTGTTGTTTGCATACTCTGCATTTATCTGTTGTGGCATTGGGATCTTTAATAATATGCTTGCTGTAATATCTGGTGTTTATTGTTTGATCCTGTATTTCAATCATGAATCCTTCCGTCTCACTGTATATATTACCTTTTCTTAGCCATGTGTTGGATGCGTCTTTATCGATGTGTGGCTGTGTTAGATGATACGGGTGCTTGCCATGTAGTGTTCTCTTTTTCCAATTTTCTTTCTTCGTATCTGTTGATATGATGTGATCTAAAGGGTTGTAGAAGTGGTTATGAAACTGCAATGGTGTAGCCAATGTATTTATATGAGTGATTGCTTTGTGTATTTTACTAGTTTCTGCTCGTTCTATAAAGAATTTTCTTAAATTGTCTACCTGTCCATAATGTAGGTTTTTTATGTCGATCAATCCCCTTCACCCTTCCTTTCTGCTTAATGTGAATCTTTCTGTTGCTGAATGTATGCGATGTATTCTTTATTTGTGGCATTGTGATCGTGTAAGTGTACTGAGTGCTTCTAGGTCTGTGTTACTCCATTTCACTACTCCACATGAATAGGTCAATGTTGGAATAGCATAGGTATTTATAGCTTTTGTCTTGTTTCTTACTGTCAATTCTGTTTTCAGTACTTTTGTTAGTCTTTGTCTATATTTTTCTTTTAGTTCTTCTTTAATATTTGTATTATCTATTCCTATTTTTTGTCTGTATCCTAGATATTTATAAGCATCTGTTTTTTCCATCGCTTCTATGCAGTCGCTGTGGTTATCCAATATGTAATCTTCTTGTTTAGTTTTTTTTCCCCTGACTATGCTATTTTTCTTACATTTGTCTGTTCCAAAAGTCATATTTATATCATTGCTGAATACTTCTATTATCACTAGTAATTGGTTGAGTTGTTGATTTGTTGCTGCCAGTAGTTTTATATCATCCATGTATAGCAAATGTGTGATTTTGTGTGGGTATGTTCCAGTAATATTGTATCCATAATTTGTATTATTTAGCATGTTGGATAATGGGTTCAGAGCAAGGCAGAACCAGAAAGGACTTAATGAGTCTCCTTGGTATATTCCACACTTAATCTGTATTGGCTGTGATGTGATATTATTTGAGTTTGTTTGGATATTAAGTGTTGTTTTCCAATTTTTCATTACTACGTTTAGGAACTTTATCAATTTAGGATCTACTTTGTATATTTCCAATATTTGTAGTAACCATGAGTGGGGTACACTGTCAAAAGCTTTTCGGTAATCAATGTATGTGTAGTGTAGCGACCTTTGTTTAGTTTTAGCTTGATATGTCACCTCTGCATCTGTTATCAGCTGCTCTTTACATGCTCGTGCTCCTTTTCAACAGTCTTTTTGTTCTTCATTTATAATTTTGTTCTGTGTTGTATGTGTCATTAATTTCTGTGTAATGACTGAAGTTAATATTTTGTATATTGTTGGTAGGCATGTTATGGGGCGATATTTTGCTGGGTTTGCTGTGTCTGCTTGATCTTTAGGTTTCAGATAAGTTATTCCATGTGTAAGTGTATCTGGGAATGTGTATGGGTCTGCAATGTAACTGTTAAATAATTTAGTTAGATGTGAATGTGTTGAAGCGAACTTCTTTAGCTAGAAATTTGCTATTTTATCTTTTCCAGGGGCTTTCCAATTGTGCATAGAATTAATTGCTCAGGTGACTTCATGTTGCAAAATTATCACTTCAGGCATTTGTGGTATCATCTTGTATGTGTCTGTTTCTGCTTGTATCCACCGTGCATGCCTGTTATGTTGTACCGGGTTAGACCATATGTTGCTCCAGAAGTGTTCCATGTCTGTTATGTTTGGTGGGTTGTCTATTTTAATGTGTGTGTTATCTATTGTCTGATAAAATTTCTTTTGGTTTGTGTTGAATGTTTGGTTTTGTTTCCTTCTATTTTCACTTTTCTTGTATTTTCTAAGTCGTTTGGCCAATGCTTGTAATTTCTGCTTCTTTTCATCTAACTCCTCTATCGCCTCTTGTTGTGAGATTTTACCTAACCTTTTTCGTTTTTTGTCTGATATTTCATTTCTTATCAATTGTGTTAGCTGTCCGATGTCTTTTCCCAGTTTTTGTATTCTGATCTGTAGCCTGTGTTGCCATGCTGGTTTTGTGGGTTTCTTCTGTGTGTTCGTTTGTTCTGATCTCTGCCTAGTGTGTATATTTAGTGTAGTGAGTGCTCCTGAATAAACCAGTAGCTGTAACTCTTCCATAGTTGTATTTTCATTTATTTTGTTGTGTATGATTATGTTGATAGTTGTTATTGTTGTTTCGACTTGTGGGTTATTTGGTGGTCTATGCAAGAGTTGTCTAATGTCTGTATTCGTGTCTTTGTATTCTATATATGTTAGCTGAAATTTTTCTTCTATATCTAACATGTGTGTCACTTCATGTTCTATTTGTGCTTGTTCTGGTGGCTGTCTTAAGATTAAATTTTCTCTGATTGTTTAATTGATGCATGGTGTTCTTTGTTTGTTTGCTCTGGGATGTTTGAGTCCATTACTGTATTTTCTTCTTCTTCTGATTGCACATTATTTTGTTCCAGTATTTGTTGTACTTGTTGTTTGATGTTTTCTAATTCTGACTGGGGTATCCTGTTACTTTTGATTATTACACGGATCTGGTCAGCTAGTCGTTGTTGTGTTAAAAATTTTAATTCTGGGTATCTGGTAATAAATTTTGTGTATACTTGTGATCTGTATCCAGTTGTGTTGGTTCCTAAGTTTGTTGCTTGGTAATAACAGAACATGAGGTGTTGGTCATCTGACCATCTCTTTGTTTTCCTTCTAGAGTGGTTGCAGGAAACATATCCTGCAAAACACCTCTATTTGGATTTAAATCATTTTCCGTGTGGCTAGCAGTCTCGTCACCATTGTGGACGGGCATAGGGTTCAAGCGTCATCCCTGACCATGACAGCACTTGTCCGAGGCTTCATTAGTTCTGTCCTGAACCAACTAATCACACTAAAAGGGGGGTTAGCCTTAGTAGTGGTTTGTTCTTTTCGTCGCCTTTTACGACTGGCAGAACATACCGAAGGCCTATTCTTTTCCCGGGCCTCCACGGGAATTATTATTATTATTATTATTATTATTATTATTAGTGGCGGTGGTAGTGGTAGAGGTAGTAGTAGTAGTAGTAGTAGTAGTAGTAGCTGTTGTTTTTTATTCACTTTGTTTCATTTGTTTAAATGATTGTTTATTGTACTATTTTGTCTCCCTATAATAACTGCAGAGCCTCCCCAACCTCTACAACCACGCTACACCACTGATGCAGAGTCATCGTCAGATGTAGTAGTAATGTTGGGCTTACTCCAGGGATGACTGTTGGGACACTTTCTACTCACGTTGTATGTTAATCACCTTACAAACAATGTTAAAAGTAACATAAGGCTTTCCACAAGTGAAGCAGTTATCTATCTGTTATCTATCTGAAAGAAGCTGCATACATATTTTGGTAGATCTTGATAAGACTTCAAAGTGGTGCAGAGACTGATGACTTGCTTTAAATGTTCAGAGATGTAAAATTGTGCATTTCGCAAAACGAAAAAACAGAGACTCCTAAGACTATAATACCAATGAGTCATTGTTGGAATTGGCCAATTCGTACATATACCTGTGTGTAACATTTTGTAGGGATAGGAAATGGAATGAACACATAGATTCAGTCATGGGTAGAGCAGGTATTAGACTTTGGTTTATTTGTAGAATACTGGGGAAGTGCAATTAGTCTACAAAAGAGATTGCTTACAAATCACTTGTGTGATCAGTTCTAAAATATTGCTCAATAGTGTGGGACGCCTACCAAATAGGACTAACAGGGGATATCATAGGTATACAGAGAAGGGCAACATGTGAATGCTCACCCAATTGTTTAATCCGTGGGAGGTCATCACACAGATACTGAAGGAACTGAACAGGAAGACTCATGAAAATAAGTATAAACTATCCTGAGAAAGTTTGTTATCTATAGCAGTTTAATATTAGCACTGGAGTCGTTATTTGGAGGTTGGTAGAAGTTTGGGGTTGCAATAGTTCAATATTTCACGAGGCAATGAGGTGGTAACTATCGTAACAAATAACATTAAATTAAAATAACTGCATAAAAATACACTTGGATTTGGCTGTGTCACCCAAAAATCGCATTGATAAAAATATCTGTTAAATGGTGATGACTGCATTTGTCTATAAAATATATTCTATCATTAAATAAAAATAAAAATTTTTTATTCCAACATTGAGCATACTGACATGCAGTTGGTGTCGTCAGTATTAACACAATAACAATAACATAAACTTCGCCATGACAAATGTTATTAACGACAATACAATAATCCAAGATGGATACAATATATATTTGTGCAAATGTCAATAACAACAAGAAGTTTCCTAACAGATCAGTTACAAGATAAATTAACTACATAGTTCAGTGAATGACAAATAAATAAACAAACAGATAATTAACAATGAGTACATGAAACAGTAATAAAATTGTTGCACAGTGTGGCACATGTGTAGTTTGCAGTTAAATATTTAACGCAAAACAACCTGTTTATGAATCAGTCTAAAACAATGAAGGTAGTATTCCAGACCAAGCATAGTGAAAATTATAATATAAATGGAAAGACTATTAAAGAAGTAACCAGCACAAATTTTCTAGGAACTATAATAGACAAACATTTGGCATGGGGGGAGCACATAGATGCACTGTGTAAAAAGATAAACAAACAGATCTTCATCATGCATAAAACAGCTAAGACTGTGAATGATTAAGTCCTCAGATCAATGTATTATGGACTTGTTTTCCCACATTTGTCTTATTCAGTTCATATATGGGGAAGTGCACAAGCTGGCTACTTAAAAAGAATATTCACAATTCAGAAAAGGGCAGTGAGATGCATTGCAAAAATACCACCAAGACAGACCTGTAGGCAAGCTTTTGTACACTATAATATTATGACAGTATATTCACTGTACATATACCAAAGTATAATGGCAGTAAGGTCAAGCGATAAACACCTCCTAAATAAAGATGTACACAAACACAGTATAAGAGGAAATGAAAATTACTACATGATAAACAGAAATCTAAAACTGTCTACGACTGCCCCTGAAGAAGCAGGCAAAAGGTTTTTTAATAAACTCCCCAAAATCATTAAAAAAGAAACAGACCTAAAACGTTTCAAAAATCATTTGAAACTATATCTCACAGAGAAATGTATATACAGTTTGAGTGAATACTAAGATGGTGTTAAAATATGTTATATCATTATTGAAATGTACCTTTAAAAATTATCATTTCTGTATGTTGTTTGGATTTGTGTGTATATATAATGTGAAACATGTAATACCTTTGTATGTTTATGGACTATTTCTGTTTAATTATTTGATTCATTTATATGTTTGATGTCAATAGCCTATTGTATGACACACCCAATACTCTCAGCTGGATTTTCAGCTGGAGTCCATGGGCAAAATGTAATGACACATATAACAAGGTAACATTTTTTCTTCGTCATACATACTGTTTAGGGCATACATTCATATGTTTTCAGATCAAAATTATTGTAATCAGATTACAAAACACAGTTGACTGCTAAAGATTTATTTATTAGTTAAGTTCTTTAGTTAAGTTCGATTCATTTTAGATTTTTATGTCTTCTTTCACTAGAAACCGGGATACAGCATCGTATGTACTCCTGGTTGTGTCTCCGAAAATTGGGATCGTGCAAAGTGGCTGGCAGTGACCAAGTCTTAAGAGCTCCTCTAAAAAGTTGACTCTGCCTTTCTCACAGCGTCTTCACTGAAATAAGATGTGATTTACATCACCAGTTGTTTCCTCTTCACTGTGACAGTGGGGTGTCTCCTATACACCGATCTATGTAAGTGAGCAGGGAAAGATCCACGATTGAGACGCATTCTCACAATGGACGTAATAATTTTCTTGAATGTTTGAAGTTCGCAAACTATGTCTGTCTTGGTATGAATGTTTGTATGCTTGCATAGCTCTTGTTTGTTGGCTTCCATTCCATTCTTCCTGCCATGGGAGAATCGCTTGTTGTTTTACTTTTAGGAGGCATTCTGTGTATGGGAGTTTAATGTCCATAGGTCTTCCACTGTAAATCGCATGTCTCGCTAGTTGATCTGCTTTGTCATTGTATAGAATACCGGAATGTGATTTGACCCATACAAATTCTTTAATTTGACCAGTATTCTTAGCTTTATGATAATGATCCAGTATGTCGAGAGTGTATTTACTAGTTCTTTTGTCCCAATTCCTGTAACTAATGGATTTCAGAACGCTTTGAGAGTCAGTGATTATTACTGCCTTGGGTATTTTGAGAGATCTTGCATATTGATTGTCTCTATAATAGCGAAAGTTTCAGCAAGAAATATGGAAGCATCACCTAGTAGTTGAAACTTCCTTTCTTCTGCAGATTCTGAACAGAAGAAAGTACATTCAGTTTGATTTTCATCCCAGTTTTTGAGCCAGCTGTATATAGTTTAAGATACCCTGGCCACTTTTCTGCCAGGTGCGATGTAGTTGAAAACTGCCCCTATCCTTTTCCTTCGCTGGAGTAGTCAACGTATGTTACAGGAATATGATGATAAGAGCCATGATTGTCATATAGGAACATTGGAAAAACCTCACTTCGATATACTTTCTTTTGGAGGTATTTCCAGTCTTCGTTCCGCTTGTAGATATAAAACTGCTGTTTCCTGACGTTTCTGTTATTCCCAATTTGAGAGAGAGTTTCGCACTTTTTTATAAGTGGATGTTTAGTATCTGCCATCCGCTTTAAGATATAACGATCACACATCATTGTTCTGCGAATATGTAGAGGCATTTCTGATGCTTCCAGGAGAAGGCCGTTGGTGGGAGAATAATGCATAGCTCCAAGGCAGATGCGTAAGCTTCTGTTCTGCAGTTTATTTAGTAGTGCTAGGTACTTGTTAGCAGCAGTGTGATAGATCATGCATCTGTAGTCTATACGGGAACGTATCAACATGTGGTAAAGAGTGAGCAGAGTGTTGGGATGATCCCCCCACCATACTCTTCTCACTGATCTGATAAGGTTGAATGCTTTTTCGCATGTACTGACGACGGTTTGAATATGAGATATCCAACTCATTCTGGAATCGAAGAGAACACCAAGAAACCTCGCCTGGGATTTTAATGGTATTTTATGACCAGAAAGTCTTACACTATTCAAGCAGCCTGGCATAGTTTGGTTCGTGAAAGGAACAAGTACCGATTTTTTGCCGAAATCTGTAACCCACAGCTACATGGTGTTTGATCCAGTGTGCCCATCGCCTTTGATAGCTCACACACAGCCTGATCCATTCCTTTGGTCAACACATACAAACAAATATCATCTACATACTGGAGGATTTTAACTGGAAAAGGGATAATCCTCGTCAGCTCCTTGGTATATAGTGCAAAGAGTAGGGGGCTGAAGATAGCTCCTTGTGAAAGACGAGGTGGTCCAATTTTAAGACCACGAGGTCCTATTAATTTATTTTGGAACCAAATTCATATGTGTCTTTCACGAGGAAAGTGCTCATTCCATAAATCAGTTGTGGCGGGATTCCAATGGTTTCCAACTTCGGTAGCAACGGAGGTATAAGAAGATTATCATACACTTCAACTATATCCAGGAATATAGCTGTTAAATTCTATTTTCTTGTTGTTGCGTCATAGATCTCTGAGGTTAAGATGTTTAAAATATCTATTGTTCCCTTGCCTTTTCTAAACCCATACTGACTCGATGGCAGGGTCTGATTTGATTCCATCCATGATTCCAAGCGATTTTTTACCAGGCATTCTAAAGTTTTGCCGATACAGGAAGAAAGAGAAATAGGTCTATATGATTTGGCCTGCTCTTCATCCTTACGTGGTTTCAGTATGGGTATCACTACTTGAGTTGCCTAATCTTCTATTAGCGTGTCATTCATGCATGTTTGTTAAATATTTGTAACAGTTTTCTGATTGCTATGTCTGGGAGATTTTCTATCATCTGATAGTGTATACCGTTCTTACCAGGTGTGGAACTTACGCTCTTTTTAACGCCATTCATCAGTTCTTCATACGAAAACGGTACCGCGAGCGGATTTTTCTAATCCTGTTGCTCCGAGGGGCAATATAGTTGCTCGGTCGCGGAAGCTGGTGAGATTAAATTCACAAAGTCTTCAAGCCATGCTGACGCATAGTGAAGTTTTTGTTTTTGAAAAATCTTAATTTTGTCCAAACATCAGCGATACTAACATTGTTATTTAAAGATTCACAGAAATTTTGCCAGCTGTTCTTTTTACAGTCTTTTAACCGCCTTCGAACTTTCGCTGCTATTTTCCGATATGCAATGAAGTTTTCTACATTTTGTTGTTTACAGATGAAGTTTTCTACATTTTGTTGTTTACAGAAGTTATTGTACGCAAGTTTGCACTGTGCTATGGCTCTAGAGCACTCTGGCGTCCACCCGACTGGGGGCCGTTGCTTCAAAACGATGACTTCCTTTTTACTTGGAATGGAAATTGTTGGAGCGTCTTCAATAATTGAAATTAGTTGTTGGTAGGCCTCTTTCGGAGCTAACAAATTGTTAAAAGATTGCAACTCCACCTGGACTGTTACAGTATACTTTGACTGGCCAGCATCCTTTATTTTCCACCTGCTGTTTGGGTAGATAATTTCTACTGGATTTGTAGGTAAGTCAATTGTGATTTCCAGAGGGAAAAGATCTGAGGCAAGAGGCTCTCGTTTGACTGTCCACTCCTTTACATGGTTGAAGTCGACCAAGCACAATGTCAAATCGACGGTCTTCTGTCTGGGTTATGTATCATAGTAGGAGAGCCATCATTTAGAAGAATCAAATTGAACTTTTCATAAAGTGTAACTAACTCTCTGCCATCCACATCATCTATCTGATCCAGTGAAAGATCTTGTATTTTACGTTTAGGTGGTTTGTAAATGGTGACGATGGAGAATGTGCCGTTAGGAGTGTAAATTACAGCAGCAACTACCTGGCATTCTGTTGTCCTAATAGTGATGTCCAATTTTTTAAAATTAACCATCTCTCTAATCAAAATGGCTACTCCTCCTCCTTTTCCATTGTCTCTGTCGTTTCTGAGATCAGCGTATCCTTTGAATTGTATTCGTTGGGTTGGCTGAAACCACGTTTCACAAATACAAGCTACTGTATGTGGTTGCTGCTAAGCTCCCGATAAAGACTTTCTCTGTTCGAGATTGCTCACCGTGCATTCCACTAGACTATTTTAAAAGCCATTATCAGATTTGCATAAGTCTTCAACAGCATTACGTATAAGAGCTTGTGTCGTTACCATGTCTGCTTCATTTTTAAGAGAAAGAAAGATCTGCATTATTAAAGCACAAAGGCTGTTAATAGTTTCTCGACCAGTATAAGATGTTACCAGAGGAGTAGGAGGATATGGATCGTTTTGTATTGAGTTCTGTGGACCTTAAAATTCTTATAACATATCAGAATGCCCCTGCTTGTATGGACTGTGAGTAAATGATTTATTTTTGTAAGACCTGGGAGCTGGAACGTTCATAAATGCATGCTTAGGTCCCTGTTGTAACTTTCTGTCCGTCATATTCAAACCTTTCGGTTTCTCGCATATTTTAGGCCAGTCACTAGGAGAGAGTACTCGTGTTGTAGAAACACCAGCAGTAGTCTGCGCAAATGATGGTCATGGTGATGGGATGGCAGTTGCATAAGAAGTGCCATAAGCTTCGCTGCGCTTTCTTTCCATGTGCTGCTGATAAATTGGGCAACAGCTCTCCGGCATGCCTGCACTGTGAGGTCTCATGGGCTCCCTTGCATTTGGCACAGTGGACAATACTACGACACTGCAAACTTAAATGGAAATATCTAAGGCAATTATGACACTGCAGAAATGAGTGGACATGTGGTGCAACAGGGCATCGCATACCGCACAATATCCATAATGAAGTAGTTGTTGAGATTTAAATGTTACAACACGTTTCGGTGTGGGAAGTACTTTAAACTCTCAATTTTCTATTATTTTCTTTGTGAACCTTCGTACATCGGTTACTAAAAATTCCGACTTTATTTTTGCAAGGATGTCTTGGTGGCATGACGCAATATCAACATCACAGATAACTGCCCTTCTCTTTGTTAGGAACTTTGGGATATAAGCCTCCATATTCTTCACCCAAAAAACATCAAGCAACCGTGACCTGTTTGCAGACTTCCCTGTTTTGATTTCAGTTTTATACCTGTTTCTACCAACAGCTGAGATATTAACTATTTCATGTCTTAAGTTATTATTTTCTGTAAATAACATTCTTCCAAGAGCCATCGGATGTAACTTTCTACATTACCATTTTCTCCCTCCACAAAGACGAACCAGGCACCCATGTCTGTTGATTGATATGTATTATCTTTACTAGCATACTTGGTGTTACTAGGAAGCGTGTTATTTCCTGTAGGTGGTACCGTTGTGATCACTGAATTGTCCAAACTTTTAGAACTAACGGACTTTTGGGAAGCAGGCTGCTCATTGCAATTCCTGTCTCCTATCTTTATACGCAAGTTACTGTCTACTCCTAGAACTTCCACAGTGTATGCAGCATTATCAATATCTACCATATCTACGTTCCCTTCAACATTACTAATGTGCTTTTCACTTGTCCTTCGTCCCCTTCAACATTACTACTGTGCTTTTCACTTGCCTTTGCCTTCTTCGGAACATTTGTGTCAGGAGCTGCTGCCTGTTGGGGTGATGGTGATCAGTTTCTTGTCTTTAGTCGCTGGATGTTGTTTGACAGACACTGCAACAAGACAGCTGAACTTGATGAATGCTGATCCATCTCCATCTGATCATTCTGAGGACAGCGATCTTGAGAGCACATTTCGATGGTACCCAGTTAATGGTTATTTGTAATTAACACTGTTGAAGTAGGGTGCATCATGACAATCTCGATGTTATGACTCGTATGCAAAGTGATAGCCGACCCTTGTCAGGTATCGACTGGGATTTCGTCATTAGTTTCCATTTTAAAAATATCTGCTGAGAGAAATCTCCCAGCGATGATGCTTTGACACTTGTTGCTGACTACTTCTAGGTAAAATATCCAGTAGATTACACTAAAAAACCTTGATAACAGTTCCACTAAACACATGTTGGAACCAGTGCCGGCCACTGTACGAAGCACAAACGACTGCTCAGCACGGATGCTATAACTTTTCTCAATATTCTTGAGAGCGATCAGATAAACAGCGTTATTTATTTCGTTGCTAACCAAATCCCCTAAACTTAAGTTGCTGATCTGTTTAGTCCAAAAGCCCTATCGGTAATAATCAGAGTGTCCTAAAGATTGACGGCCACACATTCCTGATCAGCTCCTCAGCTCAGATCCAGACTGGAAGGGAAAGAACGTAAAATGACTTGGGATGGTGAAGGGAGCTTGGAGTTTGACTGCTTCTTAGTGGTTTGCCAATGTGCAGCACTTCTAAACGACCAAATTATATCTCCATTTGGTGAAAACTTCGAGATCAATTTCAAAGTAGTGGCGGCAAGTAGTGTTTTTACAACTGAGTCAGCTCCCAACGAAAGTAGAATTATGATGTGTGTAAAGCGCAAAAAAAAAAAAAAAAAAAAAAAAACCAGAAAAAAATTTGAAAAACGGAATTCTATGCGACGAGGTTGATCGCTGGATACATATTCGATGTGAAAAGTTAAAAGAAGACGATCTTCCAGACGAGTATAGTGAATGGCGGTACAAAGTTTGTCTAGAGGGTAAAGATAACATGGCGCCACTTGGAGAAAATGAGCGTCAGGTAAACACAGACTATGATACCCTACAACTTATTTTATCTGCTGTCATGGAGGAGAACTTAGCTTTGGCTAAAGAAAACGAGAAACTGAAAAAGGAATATGCAGTGATTGATTTGGAACCCACCAAAAAACTTTCTGAAGATAAAGTTAGTTCAGTAAAAATTTCCTCACAAGTAAATAATCAATGTAGGCCAAAGGGCAGTTTACAAAGACAGTGAGACATTGTTCCTATCACGTAAAATGCATTTCTGCACTGAAGAAAACTCATGTAAATTTTCCGGCCTTGAAAAATAGATTTAGTGTTCTTGAACATCTTAATGTTACATAAAAAAGCATTGAAGTTGGCTTGCAAGTTAAACTGCCTAACCCATGTAAGCCTAATGAAAGTGAAGTGAGTAAAGAGTGTAGTAAAACTTTTAGATCAAATATGAATGGAAATAATGAAACGAAATGCCCAAAGACACCAAGCTCTAAAGGCAGACCTAGGCCTGTGAAAATACATGTCTATGCAGATAGCCAAGGACGGAAAACACGAGATATTATTGAAAACAGTGCGAGCCATCTTGTAGCAGCCACAGTAAAACATGGTCCAAAATTTGAAGATGTTGTGGCAAGTTCTTCAGTTACTGATTGTACAAAAATGACAGTTTTTCTTGCTGGAACAAACGATGTAGCGAAAAATGAGGGAAAAGGTTTCTTACTGTCATTAGGAAAAAGTTGCATGAACTACAAAACAGAAAAATTATCCTCTTCTCAGTACTGTTTCGGCATGATCTCCCATTCTGGTTGTGTGTGAGTGTAGAAGTGGCACGAGTAAATGAAGAAATGAATAAACTTAGTGAATACTTTAGAAATGTGTCTTTTGTAAATATAACTGACTTGGGTAAAAGATTCCATACCACCCATGGCCTACATCTGAATAAACTTGGGAAAAAGTAAGTGAGTGATGAAATTTTCAATCTAGCTGATAAGTTGAGCATAGCACAAATTAATAGGTTAGAGACAAGATCACTTAGTTTTAAGAAAATTCTTTTTTAGAGGTAACGAGGAAGACAAGGGCCTAATTGGTTTGCCCAGATTCATAATGTATAACCAGCTTAAAGATAAGCAAGATTTCATAAATATATCTACCAGGCCCTTGAATATGGTCAGGGAACATGTTAAAGGACAGAACCAAAATAGCATTAAAATGTTGTGTGTAATAGTTCTTCCCCCCGCCACACAGTTCAGTATGAAGTTAGCCATTGTTTTAGAAAAACAGCAGCAATAAGGATAGCCATTATAATAAAACTTATTCATCAACTTTCTCATTTAACATAGGCTATCTCAATGTTGAAGGTATGAGTGGAAAACATATACTTTTAAATGCTTTTGCAAATGAGAATATGTTTGATTCATTGCATTTGAGTGAGAACTGCTGTAAAGGTAATGAAATTTCTTTTCATGTATTAGATGATTTCCAGTTAGTTAATAGTTTCAGCAGAGAATAACATATTCATGGAGGTGTGTCAATTTATGTTGAGAAAACTTTGACAAACAGCAGTGGTAGATTAGATTTAGGCTTTGTGTGTACTCAGTTGCACTTTGAAGCTACAGGTATATATCTTGAAAATTTTAAAATTGTCATTATATCACTTTACAGGTCACCCAACGGTGATCCACCAATCTTTTTAGAAAGACTTGAGAATTTATTAAATTTTTTCATGGCCCCAGTGGAGAAAGTATAGTATAGTGATTGGTAGTGACATATGTGCTGCATTTGATATAACGAAAGATACAGACAGTGTAAATAAATATAAAAATCTGTTAAGACACTTTAATTTTAAATTTACTGACTGCAAACCTACAAGAGAGACTGCTTGTCTTGACAATATACTTACAAATGTTAGTAGAGATTTAATATGTTCCGATGTAGCTGTTTTGCTTTCTCAGATCATAATTCAGAGTGGATAGAAATAAGATGGCTTCATATGAACACTAAAGAGCTTGAAGAGCCTAAAGTGGCCATAACAAGACTAATTACACAGGACAACATTTCAAATTTAAGAAAAGGCAAACCTACGTTTCTAGCATTTGTAGACTTGGAGAAGAAAGCTTTTGACAATGTTGACTGGAATAATCTCTTTCAAATTCTGAAGGTGGCAGGGGTAAAATACAGGGAGCGAAAGGCTATTTACAATTTGTACAGAACCCAGATGGCAGTTATGAGTCGAGGGGTATGAAAGGGAAGCAGTGGTTGGGAAGGTAGTGAGACAGGGTTGTAGCCTCTCCCCAATGTTATTCAATCTGTATATTGAGCAAGCAGTGAAGGAAACAAAAGAAAAATTCGGAGTAGGTATTAAAATCCATGGAGAAAAAATAAAAACTTTGAGGTTCGCCGATGACAATGTAATTCTGTCAGAGACAGCAAAGGACTTGGAAGAGCAGTTGAACGGAATGGGCAGTGTCTTGAAAGGAGGATATAAAATGAACATCAACAAAAGCAAAACGAGAATAATGGAATGTAGTCGAATTAAGTCTGGTGATGCTGAGGGAATTAGATTAGGAAATGAGACACTTAAAATAGTAAAGGAGTTTTGCTATTGGGGAGCAAAAATCTGATGATGGTCAAAGTAGAGAGGATATAAAATGTAGACTGGCAATAGCAAGGAAAGCGTTTCTGGAGAAGAGAAATTTGTTAACATCGAGTATATATTTAAATGTCAGGAAGTCGTTTCTGAAAGTATTTGTATGGAGTGTAGCCATCTATGGAAGTGAAACATGGACGATAAATAGTTTGGACAAGAAGAGAATAGAAGCCTTTGAAATGTGGTGCTACAGAAGAATGCTGAAGATTAGATGGGTAGATCACGTAACTAATGAGGAAGTATTGAATAGGATTGGGGAGAAGAGGAGTTTGTGGCACAACTTGACAAGAAACAGGGATCGGTTGGTAGGACATGTTCTGAGGCATCAAGGGATCACCAGTTTAGTACTGGAGGGGAGCGTCGAGGGTAAAAATCGTAGAGGGAGACCAAGAGATGAATGCACTAAACAGATTCAGAAGGATGTAGGCTGCAGTATGTATTGGCAGATGAAGAAGCTTGCACAGGATAGAGTAGCATGGAGAGCTGCATCAAACCAGTCTCAGGACTGAAGACCACAACAACAACAAGGTTTCACTCGAGAATTATGATTGGGAAGATTTGTTTAGCAATAATTTTCATTGTTCTGCTAATACAATCTTTGATACATTTTTCATGCTTTCTTAACTACTTTTGAGACAAGCATTCCTCAGTACAAATGTAAAGCCAATCCCAACACATGTAACACAAACAAGCATAGGCATAAAAATGCGTGGTACACTTTTGAACTAGCCAATATGAAAAACAAATTGTTAATGAATTTAGATTTTTATAGACTACACAAAACAGATGAGGCTAAGTTAAGATACTTAAGAGGTAGAAAGGATTATAAACAAGCAATCAATGAGGCTAAGAAACAATATAACTTTTTTAGTATTGAGTCATCCAAAAATGAATGTAAGAGAGCATAGCAAACAAAAAGATGTAGCCATATCACCAACTGAGTTTAATAACTTTTGTGTACAATCTGTTAATGAAATTTGTGAATGTATTGTTAGGCCTGATATTTTAAAAAAATTAATAACATAAGTTGTTCATTGGAAGACAAATTTAAGTATTGTAAATAATTGTAGGTCTTCTGATAGTTCATATATATGATCTTTCTAGTAATATGTTAAAAACATTGCCAGTTGTATAGTACTTCCTCTCACTTATTGTATAAATATATGTAAATGAAGGTGTATTTCCAGAGGTGCTAAAATTGTCAAGAGTTGTGCACATTTATAAGAAGAGGGAGAAAAGCTGCCATTCTAGTTATCGCCCAGTATCTCTGACACCAGTTTTTTCTAAGGTTTTAGAATCCATATCTACTACCAGTTATGTGCTTATTTTGAACATAACAACATTCTTTCTGCTGCACAATTCGGCTTCAGGAAGGGCAGATCTACTGCTCATGCTATTGACTCTTTGATAAAAACGTGCTTAGTGCTTATGAGGAGAAGAACTTTGCTCTGGCTACTTTTTGTGACCTTAACACAGCCTTCGACTGTGTAGAGCATAGTTCACTTCTCAACAAATTAGTTCATTATGGAATCATTAACAATAATGTAGATAATATATTTGAATCATTTCTTAATAACCATAAACAAATTGTGTGTATTGGGAACGAGACATCGCAGATAGCTGACGTTAAGTGTGATGTGCCACAAGGTTCAGTTTTGGGACCTTTTGTTATTCATTCTAATGATAGATGATTCGCCTTTTTATATAAATACTCACTCCATCCTCTATGCTGATGATACTACTTTTTTCAGTAATTATTCAGACTTTGATGCCCTTCAGGCTATGACCAAAGACACACTATTGCAAGCAGCAATCTGGTTCCGAGCAAATAGATTTTTGCTCAATGAGAGTAAAACTCAGCAAACAGTATTTAGTTTAAGAGATTTGCCAGTAGAAGACTGTCTAGGTAGTGTTACGTTTTTGGGTATTGTCATTGATAGTAAATTATCTTGGGAGCCATACATTAAGTATGTTGGTGCAAAGTTGTCTACAGTGGTGTACTTGTTAAGAAATTAAAAAAAATCATGTACCTTTGGTTTGTGTAAGGACAGCCTATTTTGCTGTTTTTCACAGTATCATATCCTATGGACTTTTATTTTGAGGTATTAGTACACACATTCAGGATATTTTGGTACTACAAAAGAAAGTTATTAGGATTATTACAAACTCAGAAAAACGTGCCCACTGCAGGCCATTATTTATTGATCTAAAAGTATTAACTGTAATAAACTTATACATTTACTCTGTTCTCTTATATACAAAAAATAACTTACCAGAATACCTACTTAGACTGGATTTACACTCCCAATGCACTAGAAATAATAGGCATATTGACATACCTTACTGTAGATTATCGAAAACATTGAAGAGCTATGAAGTTATCTGTATGAAAATGTTCAACAAACTGCCTGTAGGATGGGTAGAAGCTACAATCGAGTTATTTAAGCACAGATTCTACAGTTGGTTATTGATTAATCCTGTTTACTCAATTAATGAATTTTATGAATGTGAAAATTTGATGTCATAGAAGTAACTGTTGGAGAGTGTACCATAATTTCTCTAATGGTGATAATGTAAGATGCTTTATTCATGTTTTTGTTATCCTGAAATTGTCTATAGCTGTAATCAGTTGAATGACAATAAAATTTAATTAATTTAATTTATTTATTTAAATAAAATGGTTTATTTTCTTTATGGAGATTTTCAGAATAAATGAAGAACTTGAGTCTTTGTAAGATCTTCTTTAGCAAATCGCTACACCCTTCCCTCCCCCCTTTTGACAAAATCCTGGCTATGTCCTTCTCCATATGTGAATGCAATGGGATATACCCTGTGCCATGCACCTCGCGGTGGCACCCCCAGTTGTATTTACACTGATAATTCACAGTTATAAAAGTATCACTCTACAAATTTTTTAACATTAGTTTTTTTAGTATATTCATCAACGCCACACAGTGGGCACAAATTCAATAGTTTCAGTTAGAGTTAAGCAAAAACACACCCGCTACACTAAAACTATTTTATATCCAAAGTTTTAATGGCATCCACAATACAAAATAAATTAAGCCGAAATGCATAACATATTAAATTTCGTGGTGAATATTGGTTTTAGGGGGTATGATACTCTTTGTTATCACTGATGCACAATGTTCACACTTCCGCAGACATGGTTCGTATCAGCAGTTGCCAGCGGGCTCGTGCATATGCACACTTGCACAGAGCTGAACTCGCGTATGAGCAGTGCCTTCCTCCCGCTTCTGGCTACTTTAAGCGTGGCTGTTTGCCGTATGAGCAGTAGCAGCAAGTAGCCAGATGCTACCCGGAAAAATTTTTCCGGCGCTCCCAAGCTGCCTGTTTCGCGCATGCGCAGAGCAAGCTGAGTTAAAGTGTGGCGGGGGGGGGGGGGGGTGTCCCTGGGGGGGGGTGTCCCTCCCCCACGTGACTCATGTATATGTTTCGCTTCTTCGTAATATTGCTGGTCTCTTCGTTTACAGCTCCCACGTCAAATGAAATCAAAACAGATTTGTATGACTGGGAGCCATCAAGTGAATTAATATACATTCTCATAACCATGAAACACCAAAATAAGTTAGTAGTTTCAATTTTCTGATTTTATATTACTTCCACGTTGTTAGCAATCAACCAGTAATGTCTTAATGAAGCTATTTCTGTCTCTTTTATAGAGAAATTTGCTTCTATTAATTTTTTTTCCGCTGAGGCAGTTAGTTTATTTGAAACGAAGTGTTTCATTCCGCACTATTGGCTACTTTCAACTTCGTTCAGTTTCAAGTGCAAATTTTCATTTTCTGGGACGAATGACATTATACACTATAATAAAGAAGCAAACATGAGATAACAGTACTGGACCTTCAAGAATATTGGTACCACGAAAACCACATGAAAAGCTGAATATCAGGTACTTCAGAGTGAATCTGGACATAGAAATGTGCAAGTAGAGCGGAATGAAGCATTTTAGTATCGTTTATGAAATTCCGATGCTGTTGGAGTAGCCTCTGATGTCCTGTTCCTTTTATGACACTGTAAGATCTCTTAATGCTATATACGTACGAACATACGTAAACATTTACTTGAAGCTAAGTAGGCAAATTTGGTCAGTAGTTTTGAACTAAATATTTTGTTTCAAATATAATGACAGGTGGGCAGATCTGCCTTCTGTGAAAGTGTTTATCGATTACAAGGCACTTGTCTAGTACTTCCTCTAGGCCTGAAGTTATTTCTTAATTTGTGTTTACGTCTTAAATTTATAGAATGCCATTCTATGCTAAATTGTAGACTGGCAGCATACCGTGCTTTATCGTTTTAACTCCCCACATGGCTTCATTTATTCCTAGAGTATAATATAAACTGTCAGTTGTAGCGTTTCTTTGCCTCACAGACAACCTTGTTAATTTTTTACACATTTTGAAACAGTCTTGAAATTTATTGCCCTTTATTCCTAGGCAACACAAGAAACTGTTTTTTTTTCAAGAAATTTGTATTCCATCCTATTAGCTTTTTGCAGTGCTGTGTACTACATGTAAACCTGTTGGAAATGCTACATAACAATATTGCAGTGTACGAAGTAAAAAAATAAAAATAATCTGTCAAAGTCACCCTATAGCAAAATGTTACGGTACCTCGAGCTGTGGAGTCTAATTTTGAAATGATATTTTGCCAAGAACTGCTTCCTTATTTGCATCCTTTATCTGGGTGAGATATGATAAAACAATTGCTCTGAGTACGCATATGAGCAGAGAAACACCAAGCACGGACTGCCTAGTGCCGACGTCATTGTAGCTGCGCATGCTCAGTACAGCCTGTTGTTTGGCGCTGTGTGGTAACTGTTCGAAGGAACCCGTTAATTTTCAACAGGATCTACGTCATACTGACGAATTTCATGGATTTCACAGTTCAACATTAACAATTAAACATCAAACATTAAATGTCTCGGATAATCATGGCTTTGTGAGGACAAAAGGAGGCGGCACACAGAGTTTCATCGTTTGCCTAACTGGCAAGAAATGTGCCTTTTGCATCTCCCAGCCGTTTCGTAACGAATATTTGTGGATTGTGGAACACTCTGTACACCTCCCCGCCCCCCCCCCCCCCCTCCCCCACGCATACACACATAGTTTCTCCTAAAGTATAAGCACAATACTGTTCACCACTCTCACCACCTTGAGCGGCCATTCAGTATGGGATTCGCTTTGTCGGTTGTAGCTAATGACTAGTGATTGTTTTGTGCAGATGTCAGTTTAATTCCTGTTGACATCCAACTTTTATCTTTAGCGAGAATATTTGTCTTGAAATGACTGATGAAAGAGTTCCTTGTCCATCGCAGGAGTCTGAGAAAAGGTAGTTTACTATTGTTAATTTCGTAGTTCTCGCTACAAAAAAACGTCATTGGTTGCAGATGAGACACTGTTTTTATGCTGCCTTAAAGTTAAGTTATTAATCGAGGTTTGGTGGTTGATTTCATATGTATTGCACAGTCAGTAAGTGTAATAGTACCTGTTTCATTTCACCTATCCAGTCATCTTATTAAAAGTGAAAAATTCGATTGACCCAAATTTGTGTATGATAAACACGTGTTTATTTGAGATGATGATCTATCGACTCCGTATTATGAATTTTGTTAGTTTTGGTTTTTTAATTATCTGTATTATTTTTCCTTGTCACCGGAATTACCCCATAGTTTTTTCAAGAGACCAATAAGTTTCTTCCATATGTTAATATATGAAGCATTTGTTTTATCTCATAGTTTTTGCCCTACTGTTAAAAACGGTCATTGAAGAGATTCGTGATCATATTCTGTTCTGCCATAGTTATTTTGACGATCATATGTTCCTGCGAGTTTGATTGTGTAAGATTTGATTTTACGACAGAATAGCAAGCCTTGCCTTTACTGTCGGCACTATTTATGTTAGTTTTACATCTAGTTGCTTGGTTGCTTCCAGTACTTTGGAATATATATATATATATTTTTTTATATTTTCTGAAATACTTCAAAGTTTTCATAGTCGCTAGTCTTATACGGCCTGTGCAACCCACTTCTCGTTTATAGAGAGCAAAACATGTTATATGGAGATGCAGGAAAAGAAAAGCAAACAGCAGTGCCACATACATTCATACATACAGGCAATTTACATACATATGTGCTAATTACTACATTCTCTACCAAAGAAATTAGGAATGTAATTAATTCCCACTAAAACAAAATCTCACGGGGTATTGTAAGGGCTGTTAGGTTTGGTTCATTTAAGCTTTGTTTTTACTATATTTTTTTGTACCTTTCGTTTTATAATGATATTCGTTAAGTGTATTGTAACTGGATCATGGGCTGACAGAACCATTTTTATAACTTCTCTTCTGTACTGTAAATCACATAGATGTGTGAATGTATAATCTATTTTTGTACAGGAGTTTGATGTTGTACGTAGTGGATCTGATATTCCATTGTTTAAGCCCTATGTTTTCATTGTGCTTGGAAGGTCGCTATTATTTTTGGAATTGTGGTATATTTATGTCTAAGTCACCTGTAATGTAAGTGTGCAGCTCGTGCTTTGAATGATAGGCCCTAGATAAGATGTAGATGTTTAGGACGTACACTGGGTGACCACTTAAATTTAATTCCCGCACAATTGCTTTTACTAAATTTTCAATATCACAATTTTTGCACAAGTTAAGACTGTTTATACTGTTTCTGTTTACCTTATTAGAGGCTAATATTGCAGCTCCCCACTTCTGTTACAGCGTAATTTGTGGCAGTAACATTTAAAACTTTGTGCCCATTTAGTCCACATTCTCTTAGAATTTAGTATTAAACTGAGTTCTTTTTGATGAGTTGTAGGTTCTGGTGGATTATTTTTATATTTGAATGTTGCGGTCTTTCAGTTGTGCACAAACCTGGAAGTTTGGCCAAAATTGCTCAAATCTCGGGGCACAAATCACATCAGCACCAAAAAATCATGGGACAAATCTGGTGCATGAAATGTGTTCGTGTTAGCTGTTCTGCAGTGTTTCTTGTCTTTGTATTCACACTGAATACTAAACTGGTTTACTGGACTCGCATTCGGGAGGACGACGGTTCAATCCCGCGTCCGGCCATCCTGATTTAGGTTTTCCGTGATTTCCCTAAATCACTCCAGGCAAATGCCGGGATGGTTCCTCTGAAAGGGCACGGCCGACTTCCTTCCCCATCCTTCCCAAATCCGATGAGACCGATGACCACGCTGTCTGGTCTCCTTCCCCAAACCAACCAACTAAACTGGTTTATATATGTCGTTGTTCGAGGGAGTTCATTGCCAGATCGGTCACAATATATAGGAGTCACAAATGTTTGTTGCAAGTCAGGAGCAAGGAATACAGTGATCAGAATGAGGAGACACCCAGTTATAATTCTAAAAGTCTGTAACAGATACTGGACAATAAATTGAAGTGTTACGGTATCGGAGGTGTTGTTCTGGCAACTTTTCAGTCTTATCTGGAAAACCGGAGACAAGTGGTATCAATTCAAGGAGCAACATCATAAGAACAAAAGCTGGAATATGGAGTACCCCAAGGGTCCGTCATAGGGCCTCTCCTGTTCCTTATTTATGCCAATGATATGGGTTATAACAATATGTTACAGTTTGCTGATGACACCACCCTTTTTGCCACAGGAAGAACTGCTGCAGAATCACTCCAAGAAACAGATGCACTCTTCCAAAACATTAAAGGATGGTTCATCAAAAATAAAATGAAAATGAATGAAGAAAAAACACATCTGATATGCACCCTTAACAACATCGGATGCCATGATAATATGAAGGCTGTCAAACTGTTGGGCTTCATGATAGACAGGAAACTAACAATGAACGAACACACATTGTACGTGTGCTCCAAGCTCTCCCGTGTAATATACCTTCTGAGGAGGTTAAAAGGTGTATTGAGTGATCAATATCTCATAACAGTATATTATGCCCTATTCCATAGCCACATCAATTATGGCCTACTGTTATGGGGACATTCTGCAGGTTGTAAGGATGTGCTAATTCTACAGAAAAAAGCTTTCAGAATAATCACATCAAGCAAAAGACAGGAGCACTGCAGGCCTATATTCGAGCAGTTAGGAATTATGACAGTCTTCAGCCAGTATGTGTTTTTGTGTCTCATCAGTGTGAAAGAAAACCAAGGAGTCATGAGCATGAGGCAAGATATACACAATCACAATACCCGTAACAAGAGGAGCATCAAAATAGCCAGGTGTCGACTGACGGGAACGCAAGACAGCTTTCCAGCGGTTGCCCTAAAGATGTTCAACTCACTGCCTCAAGAAGTGCAATCCCTGCCGCTAGGAACATTCAGAAGGAGAGTAGCACAGGACCTGAAAGAACCCCCATTGTACTCCATTGGTGAATTCTTTAATAGTGACCAAAGTGAATGGACAAACAAGTATTGTTTCTGTTAAGTATAAATGTCTAAATTTTGTGAATATTTTTTTAAAATGTATATATGTAATTAATCTTGATGCAGTCTGTCCACTCATGACTGGTAAATGACACGGATCTGGTAATAAAGTAATAAAGTTGATAGACTTCTGGTAGGGAAGTGAAAATTTCCAGATACTCTGAAACAAAACAGAAGGGACTCCTGTTAATGTATTAGAATATTCGGAGTTTCAAATATGTCTTAAAAATAGGGAGAGATACCATGGATATGTAATCTATATTTAAGAAACAGGGAAATCTCGGAAGAAGAGGTGAAGAGCTGCAGAGATTGTGGTCATTTGCATTGAATTAAACTATCTGAGGTGGGGATAAGAAACCGGGATGTGGAAAACACTAAAAGGAAAAGGAGTAGTTTATATAGTTCTGGTGCAGTTGAAGTAAATAACAGATAATGCTCTGTTACCTTTTGAAGGAAGGGAGCCTAATTCAGCTGTAGTAGAAAGTAACGTGCAGCAGACTATTTGTAAAAATTTAGTAGATTGGTTGGAAACTAATATTAGTATTAAAAAAAAGAAAAGAAAAAAATAGTTTTGCTGTTAGGCAGCAGTCATGGGAAAATTGTAGGCCAGAAACCCCAGGAAAAGTTAGGATCAGGGTACTACGTCATGAGCATTGTGAAACCTTTGGATAGCTTTGGCTGGGGCAATAGAGAATATTGAAGAACTAACTAGGGATATGAGTGAAAAGTAGAAGCATTAGTAGTTGGAGGAGGAAGAGGAGGCAACAGCTTGGCCTAAATGGAAATGCAGTATCAGGAGCGCCCTAAATATACTGGCTGCAGCGATCTCTCACACAGGTGTGGGGTTTGTTGATGTTCTGTGGTGACATGATCAACTCTGGGTGAGCAAGCTATAAGGTTAGGCCTAACAGGAACTAAGCAGCTTGCTGCTGACTGCACATGGGGCTCACACTGGTTCTTACTAGTCACTGCTGTAGGTAGACAGGTACATACAAGACATGTCTTACATCTCCAGAGTTCACTCTGTAAATGAATACTTAGAACAATAATCTTGCTGTTTGTGTTAAATTGAAAACATTGAGCAATATAATAGATTAGGATACTTTAGGCTTATGTTAATACATGTTAACAATGTTAAATGATATTTTCCGACATCTGCAACACACTGTGTACCATCAGATCACATGGAATAAATAAATAAATAGATCATTTGCACAATAAATCATAGTGATGTGAAACGTGTCATTTAACAATCACATCACAAATTAATTTCGTAAATATGGCTACACGCTGAATGTATATACAATTTTTTTGTTCCCTCTATATATCAAATTATACTGATGTGAGTTAATAATTCCTAAGCACCACATTTTACACATTACTATAAAAGAATTTCTTCTGTGGAATCAAAGTTGTCAAGGAGAAACTTTTGCAGTTTGTTTTCAAATTTTACTTTGCTGTCTGTCAGACATTTTATACCATTATGTAAGTTACCAGAAATTTTAGTTGCAGCATTGTGAACCCCTTTTTGTGCTAAATATAACCTTAGTGTGGAGTAATGAATGCCATTTTCCCATGTGGTGTTGTAATTATGTACATAATTATTCATTTTGAAATTTGATGGATTATTTACAACCACCTTCATTAGGGAATACTTATACTGTGAAGCAGTAGTCAGAATGCCTGACTCCTTGATCAGGTATCTATAAGGTGATAGTTGGTAAGTATCACATATTTTTGTGGCACATTTTTGAACAATGAAGATGAGTTACCCCAGAACATTATTCCACATGAAATAATTTAATGAAAGT
The DNA here is from genome assembly GCF_023864345.2 of Schistocerca serialis cubense. Lineage (NCBI taxonomy): Eukaryota > Metazoa > Arthropoda > Insecta > Orthoptera > Acrididae > Schistocerca > Schistocerca serialis. Next base: position 97,130,441 of record NC_064639.1, read on the forward strand.
AAGCAAAATATGTCAACTTACTGTTGTCTCTCCCAAAGATTTGCCATGATTCTACATGCAAATGTAGCTGTACAAATATGTTTTAGGAGTTCCAAAATGTGCTTTTTCCAGTGTAAATTCTCATCAATATGTACACCTAAGAATTTTGACATTCCACCTATGTTACAGTACACCTGAGGGTGACATGATTAACATTTGTTATTCAGATAGGTCTTCACATTTTGTACAATATATGCAGTTTCCTAGTTAAAATTAGTAGCTCTTGTTTGATGAATGGAAGAAGTAATAGTTACTTCAGGCTGATCACACCCATACTGAATTATAGTATCCGTGTACATTTGTTTGTTCTACAGCCAAAATGAAGTTGTTACACATCATAATTAGCAATGAGTATCTAGACAGCAACAGACTCACACATGCCCAATACTTAACACTATAAATGTTGACATAAAAAGTGTGGGTATTACACAAGGCAGCAGCCCTGAAGCAAGTGCTGAAATTGCTGAAGAGTACCTAAATTAACTGCAACACACATAAAACATGAACATTAAATATACATTTTTCATTGTGGTGAGATCTTTCAAGGAAAATATTTTTTTGACAACTACCTGTATAGCAAAAAATGATTATTGTAATAAAATAAGAAAAATCAGAGCTAGTACGCAAAGAGTTAATATTTGTTTTTCCCACACATTGTTTGAGTGGAATGGTAGAGAAATAGCGAAAATGATTTCATGAACTCTGTCAGGCACTTACGTGTGACTAGGAGAGTATTCATGTAGATGTATAATATCTGTTGTAGCTGGTGCAATATTAATTTCACAATATTCAATAAAAATAGTGTTTCTTGCTGTAAGCTCCTATGGTCAGTTTAATTTATTTGCAACTGACACTCAGGACACGGTTTATCATTCCAGGAGTTGCATGTTATGTCTTTATTCACAGAACTGTATAGTCATGTAACATTTGAAATTTGCTTCTAAACAGAGTGAGGCATGCAGCAGCAGTGAAAACTGTGTAATTTACATTCCAGCCATACGCTGCTATTGTTATTTGCAAAGGCAAGATGTTAAAAGTTAATTGTTTTATCATCCTTCAATCCTAGTAGTGTGCAAAGTTCATGCCAAACTGTGCAGTGTTGGCATCATGGTCATTAAAATGCATCCTGAGTGTCAGTGACAAATAAATTAAATTGAACGTAGTGGCTTACAGTGAGAGATACTATTCTTTTTTTTTATTGAATATCATATAGTTAATGTTGAACCAGCTAAGACAGACTATTATACATCTACGTGATTACTCTCCAGTTCACATTTACATTTATTTTCTTACTGTTCCACTTTCAAACAGCGTGTGGGGGGGGGAAGAACACTTAAATTTTTCTGCGTGAGATTTGACTTTCAATTTGAATAACAATGACTAAAGCATGAAGCAATAAGTTCAGTTGCTGTTTACTGGTGTGTAGCATCCAGCATGTGTTCGAATGATTCCATGACATTTCACAACTTGGATAGCGTTCCACATGAAATCACCAATTTCACATTGGATAACACATGATACACACTTCTTGTCACTAGGGCAACATCTGAGTGCTGAGTAATTTCACATGTTCTACCTGCAGCAGCACAAAGCTTGCATTGTGCACATCATTAAAGCACTGAATAAACAACAGTAGTTCTGAAAGCATTCCAGTTACATAGTAACATGAAAATGTAGCCCCCCCCCCCTCACCCCTTCGGGGGGGCTCTCCACCCTTTGGCACATTTGTGCTTGGCTACCACGGGGCCCCAGCCTTTGCAGCATTTTTTTCTCTTCTGTGCTGCATGTCCATCCATTTGCTGTTTTCTTTCCTCTCCATTGGGGACCATGTTTGGGGTGTTATTGGGCATGTTTGTACTGTCTGTCACTGATGTAAGAACAGTCTCACCCCTGTTTTTCACTCCCTTTTCTTTTCTTTGTTTCCCTTCTCCTCTCGTTCCTCCACTTCACGTTTGACGTTCCTCTTTCTCTTCTTCCTCCATGTGCGCTCTGAAGGCCGGCCCACACGTCTGACATGTAACAGGTGACTAGGTAACGTGTAATTCCCAGCCCCGGGTCGACAGGTAGGGTTTGCATGTACCCTCTGGTACAAGCAGGCCCAGGGAGGGGTGATTGCCTAAGCTGCAACCGTCCCAAATTACCAGTTGGTCCCTCTGCCAGATGTTCAGGAGATGTGACCTGAGGTTGATGTGTCCCCTTGTGAAGAGGCCCCCCAGTTGGAAGGAGTGTGCCATTGGAGACGATGGCAATCGTGGGGGATTTTCTCTCAATGAGTTAATCATCTTCCTGATCAACGTGTATGAAACGTAAACATAATGAGGCTAATGATTTAAAGACCCATCCTCCTGCACCACGGTTCCTCGTGGTCTCACGTACTGATTGCCATCCCCCCACCCCCGTCTAGCTGTGCAACAAGCCGTCAAACTCTCGCCTCAAGGGATGAAGCCACCAGCTACACAACTGGTAGGCCGGAAATGACAGGAAGAATACTCCCATGAAGACTTCCTCTGTCCCTCCAGCCAAACAATCCCTGAGTCTTCTTCTATCCAGAAAGGCTTGAAGAAGTCCACCAAAGGCAAATGGTCTTCTCCATTGCCAACTCGAAGATCATCTTTGACGGTGTCGCCACGTGATACCTTAGCCCAGCCAGCCTCAGTGTCGCCAGCACGCTCCACCAACTGTTTTTCAGCGTTGGACTTTACAGACTGAATGCACCAGCAAACTGGTGCTTCTGTGGACTCCATGGAGCAGGATCCTCCTGCTTTTGTGCCCTATAGTAACAACTCTTCACTGGCTGTTACTAAGCAGCCGCTGGGGTGACCCTCACATCTCTTCCTCATCATGACTCTCATCCAATGGAACATTCGCAGCCTTCGGACCCCCAAAGAGGATTTACTGCTGCTTTTAGCATCACAGCATCTCTTTGTACTATGCCTTCAGGAAATGAAATTGCACCCTCACAACTGCTTTGAGCTTTCACATTTCTTACCAATTCGTTTTGACCTTCTCCCTGAGGTCAGCATTCCATCTCATGGAGGCGTCATGCTGCTCATACGGGATGACATTCATAGTCAGCCCATCTCCCTGACTGCCCATTTTCAAGCTGGGGCAGTTAGTCTTTTCCTTCCCCACCTGATTTTTTCCCTTTCTACCATATATGTCGCTCCGTCATTCGATGTCACCATGGCAGACTTCCTTCAGCTAATTGGGCAGTTTCCTCCCCCATTTTTGCTACTCGGTGACTTTAATGCACATCATCCCTTTTGGGTTTTCGCAGGACCAGTCAGGTGTGTCCTCTTAGCTGACATTCTTAACCAACTTAACCTCTTCTGCCTTAACACAGGAGCACACACTTTCCTTTCTGACTTCTCACACACCTATTCCCATTTGGACCTATCCTTCTGCACTGCCCAGCTTGACCGTCATTTTGAGTGGTCTGTTCTTTCTGACACCTACTCGAGCAACCATTCCCCGTGCGCTATCCGTTTGCTGACCTCTACCCCATCCGCATGCATTCCCAAATGGCAGCTTACTAAGGCTGACTGGCAGCTTTATTTCTCCCTGGCGACCTTTGCAGAGCAAGATTTCCCCAGTTGTGATGACCAGATGGAATATCTCACAAACGTTATTCTTACTGCCGCAGAACATCCCATTCCTTGCACTTCCTCTTTATCACGCTGTGTCCCAGACCCTTGGTGGACTGAGGCATGCCACAACGCAATTCGCGCATGGAGACGTGCTCTCTGCATTTTTAACCATTATCCTATGATGGCAAACTGCATTCATTATAAACAGATGTGTGCAAAGTGTCATTGCGTTCTTCGGGATAGCAAAAGAGCTAGCTGGATTTCATTCACTAGATCTTTTAAGAGTTCCACCCCTTCCTCTATCATGTGGGCCAACCTCCGACGGCTGTCTGGGACCAAGATCCATTCCTCAGTTTCTGTCCTGACAGTAGCAGACGATGTCATTATAGACGCTATTGACATCTCCAACACCATGGGCCGTCATTTTGCAGAAGTTTCAAGATTTTCCCACTATCACCCTGCCTTCCTCCATCGGAAACGAGTGGAGGAGGCTTGGGCGATACCCTTCTCTTTTCTGAATCGTGAACGGATGAGGCTCGGGCCTATACCCTGCCCTTCTCTGAATTGTGAGAAGAGGAGGCTTAGGCGATACCCTTCTCTTCACTGAATCGTGAGTGCTACAATGCCGCCATTACTATGAGGGGCCAGATCTTGCTCTCAATACATCACAGTCCTCCACCCCAGGGCTAGACGCCATCCACATTCAGATGTTGCAGCAGCTTTCTCTTGCGGGCAAGTGTTTTCTGCTTAACAAGGGCACATTTCCTGGATGCTGGCATGAAGCCACTGTCACACCTGTACCTAAACCTGGTAAGGACAAAAATCTTCCTTTTAGCTACCACCCCATCTACCTTACCAGCTGCATTTGCAAGGTGATGGAACCTATGATTCGTGCCCGGCTGGTATGGTGGCTTGAGTCTCCCAATTTACTGACAAGTGCACAGTGTGGATTTCAAGTGCGGCATTCTACAGTTGACCATCTTATTACTCTGCCCACCCGTGTCATGAATGGTTTTCTGCGGAAATCCCAGTCTGTGGCTGTGTTTTTCGATTTGGAGGTCTATGACACCTGCTGGAGAGCTGGTATCCTCTATCCTCGTTACACGTGGGGCTTCTGTCGCCGCCTGCCCTGTTTCTTTCAGGCATTTTTAAATCGACAATGGCCTTTGCTTCTTCACTGATAAAACCATCTTTATGAATTTCTGGCAACGCAATTAGTTTCTCCCTCCATCATTACATCTTGGTCCTGTTGCTCATCCATTCATTGAAACTACAAAATTCCTGGGGCTCATGGTTGATAGGAAACTCTCTTGGTCCTCTTGGTGACTTATCTGGCAGCCCGCTGTAAGCGGTACCTCGATGTCCTATGTGTCCTCAATGGTACTTCCACAGGTGCTGATCGAACCACCTTCTTCCCTTTGTACCGGGCCCTTGTCCGTTTTAAACCCGACTATGGGTGCTTTGTTTATGCGTCCGCATGTCCATCCCTCTTACGCCATCTCAACACTATCCACCAACATGTTATCCATTTGGCCATGGGTGCCTTTTACGCTAACCAGCTTGTGAGTCTGTATGCTGAAGCTGCTGAACTACCAATGTTCTACTGCTGTGACTTTCTCCTCAGCAGTTTTGCATGCCGTTTGCCTGCCATGCGTGGCCATCCATCCTGTGCCTCCTTCTTTGATGACTCCTTTGATCGCCAATATGGGGCACGTCTCTCTTCTCTGTTACCTCCTGGAGTCTGCTTTTGGTACTTGCTACGGTGGCTTAACTTCACACTACTTGCAACTTTCCTGGTGGGTGTGAACCCTTCACCACCTTGGCTTCGTGAAGTGGCCCATGTTAATCTTGGCCTTTATTCACTTCCTAAGGGCACTACTCCAGCCTCGGTCGATCACCTTCAGTTTCACGATGTTCGCATAGAACTGATGGCTCTCAGACTGACTGTGGGGTCATGTGTTCCTTCGTCATTGGCACCCATGTCTTTCGATATTGGCTTCTGGCACACTGCTCAGTATTTACATCCGGCGACACAGCCTTTTCAGTTGTGTCCTCTGCTCAGACTCGCTTAGCGCCCTTCAAAGTCTATGTGCGTTGTACACTGCCCAATCCTTAGTGCAGCAGGTCCAGGAAAACTGTCACTTGCACACTCTTGGTGGAGTCAGTGTGATGTTTCTGTGGGTTCCTGGTCATGTCAGTCAGCCAGGAAACGAGGCTGCAATCCTCGTACCTCAGCCCGCTAGTTCCCGTATTCCCTCAGATCATCTCTATGTTGCCATCTGTCAGGAGGTGGTGTCCCTTTGGCAGCTTATTAAGCCTCTCCCAGCAGCTTGGATGACCACCTCTCAGCCCTCCTGCAGGGAAGAGGTCATTTTAACTAGGCTGCTTATTGAACACTTGTCTTTTTAGCCATCGTCATTTGATAAGTGGCGCTACCCCATCACTTTGTACACATTGCGCCCAAGTTTAAACTGTCCACCGCTTCCTGTTGGAATGTCCATTTTTTAACCATTTACATTCCCGCTTGGGTTTGCTGTCCGAGTTATTGGCCGTTTTAGCAACTGACGCACGAGCTGTCAACCACATTTTACTTTTTACCCACCAAAGCAAAATGGCGAAGCCCATTTAATTTTTACTTTTGGACCTCCATTTCTGTAAGGTGTCTTTTTTAGCCCTTTTTACACGTGCCTGTTTTTAGCTGTCTTCTATTAAGTCAGTTGGGACTGATGTATAGTCATTTTTTTAACTCCTCTCTGTATTCATATTCTATAGTTTTGACTTGAGCGTGTATGACCCCAATTGTTTTTTGCGCCCACAAACAAAACAGAACTAAACAATCAGACTATCCATGTCTATTTTGCATATGGAGTAGTTTAATACATATCACCTGCAGCTTACATCAAGTTACAAATGCCGTCACCGTAGCTGACTGATAAATGCATTCAGCACACACATGACCTGAATCAAAAGTAGAAGACAATACTTTTCTGCCATCAACATGTCAAATCCCTGCAAATAACTATTAGAGTCTGTCAGGAGAAGAGTGTATCAAAGTGCTGAAAAAATTCATGTTAGTTGGAAACATGAGAGTGGCCATAAATGCATTTCTCATCAGATAATATCCTGTTTCTAGTCATATGAAGTAAAATTGCCCATTTATAGGCACAACCTGGATCAGACTGCACGAGTACCAGATACATGGCAAATATATCAGAATTCTGTGTCAGATATCGCTGAAATGTGACAGTAATAGTCTCTCAAGACTAGCATATTACAACTGAAAATTTTGTCTTATAGCTAATAAACATAGACTAAAATTAAACAATGGAAAATCCAGGATGGTATGTAACAATATTGCTGCTCGTCTTACCTTGAAATGAGAAATGTCCTGACCATATCCTTCCCACCCCTCCCACAGTGGTATTCCGCGATCCACCGAACCTATACAATATACTCATCCATCCTTACACAACCCCTACTCCCAACCCCTTGCCTCATGGCTCATACACCTGTAATAGACTTAGACGCAAGACCTGTCCCACACATCCTCCCACCATCACCACCTACTCCGGTCCGGTCACTAACATCACCTATCCCATCAAAGGCCTGTGAAACCAGTCATGTTGTCTACAAGCTGAGCTGCAACAACTGTGCTGCATTCTGTGTGGGTGTGACAACCAACAAGCTGTCAGTCTGCATGAGTGGCCACCGACAAACTGACCAAGAAGCAAGTGGACCACCTTGTTCCTGAACATGCTGCCAAACATTACATTCTTCATTTCAGTGACTGCTTCACAGCCTGCGCCATGTGGATCCTTCCGACCAACACCAGCTTTTCTGAATTGTGCAGGTGGAAACTTTCCTGCAATACATCCTACGTTCCCTTAACCCTTCTGGCCTCAATCTTCATTAGTCACTGTCCTCACCCATCCAGCCCCTTCCCTGTTCCAATTCCAGCACTACACAACCCTCATTCCACCATCTCACCAAGTCTTTTTACTTGTCTTCTTTCCCAATACTCTCCGCCTCCCCACCTCTCCCATCCTCCGTCTAATCTGCAGCGCTTCACTGTTCCCCATCGCCTCCATACTATTTCTTACCCTCCCCACCCCAGCTTCCTCCTTAACCACCACCCAGTCATCAATCCCATCGTGCACTGGTGCTGCTGCTTGTAGTGTGGTTTCAGTTGCCTGAGACTGCAGTCATGTGTGAGAGTTGCGTTTGTGCGTGCATGTGTGCGCATGTGTGTGTGTGTGTGTGTGTGTGTGTGTGTGTGTGTGTGTGTGTGTGTTGTTGATGAAGGTCTTAATGGCCGAAAGCTTTATTTGTTACAGTTTTTTTTATTGTGTCAATCTGTGACTCAGCATCTCTGCTATATGGTGAGTAGCAACACATAGACTAAAAATATTTTACATGTACACACACACACACACACACACACACACACACACACACACACACACACGCATGCACACCTGTGTCAATGTTGTTAAGCGTTTGTCTACAAATGACATACATAGAAATGTAATGGTATTAACTCCACACATAAATTCTATTGTATGATATGTATACAGCGCCTATCTGTCCATATGTCACTTGCGGAAAGTTTTAAATTGTGAAAGGGGTATAGCCCCTTCACCCTTCCTGATTCAGGATAAACTAGCATATAGCTGCCTGAGTTTGGTATTTTGGCCACCACGTAAGGGTGTAATAAAATGGCAACAAAGACATATATTTCTTCTGGCCCTTAAATTAATATTTTTCATCTCCTTGGAGAGTACTGACTGCTCGGGCCGTGGAACATTTTAAGAGGCATGGCAGTATGTTTGGTATGGGTAATAATAAAGTGAACACTCCCGGGCTCTGATTATTCTGTCGCACTGCAAAATGATCAGTAGCTGCTGTAGTTCAGATTATTGGGTAGCATGAAGACAATCAGACACTTGCATTTTTGGACAGATGGCTTTGTGCATATTGGTGCCCTGATTTTCTTTGCATGGCTGGCCAGGATCAGTGAGCTCACCAAGAAGTCACATTTCCATTCCTCGGTAGAATTTGGCATGGTCCATAGCAGCTGTGACTCCAACCTACACTGGCATGCAGCATGGCAGTGGAGAGGTCTGTTATTGCATCCCCTTTGACAAAAAAATGTATCCCTGCTGTAGACAGCCACAAAATGTGCGTTAATTCTGTGCTGCTTCATTCTTTCCATAATCCAGACGAATACATACACTCTTTTCAAAGGAAAGGTACACAATTGGTAAAAGTGGACTGTATATTCAACAGTGCATTGTGAGACACAGTTACAAGTATGTCTGAGCGGCGTGGCAGTCATAGTCACTCTGATCTGGCTGTCCTATTGTGTCGAAGGCTGGTACAATTTCTTACATCCAGCAACAGTGACCAGTCACAACTGCACTCTTGTGAGGGAACTTTGCACCAATGCAGAACATTTCACCCATCTACTTTACATAAATTGCACAAATACAATTAATCATACCTAGTACAAGTTAGCTCATACAAACAAGGAGATAAATGATTGAAAAAAATCATGCCCATTGTGCACAAAAGAAACACAAGTTCAGATAGTAAATGAATTATTATGAGCACTAGAGTCTATGTTTCATATGGAACAATACAGATCTTCGAGAATGGTAGTTATAGGTTCCTGTTGCTGTGTCTCACTGAAAAAACTCTCACCAAACCATCAGCATTATGGTGTGTGCAAACGACTCCAGATTGCTACACAAGAGGTGGCAAGTTGTCTTCCTTCAAGAGAACCACTATACCTGGCTGTAGATTGTCTTTCATTGATGACCAAATAGTTCTCTGCTGCAGTTGCGAGAGGTAGTCCTTTGATCACCAATTCCACAGGTACTGCTTACACTGCTGGATGAGCTGCCATCTTGACAACACAGATGATGGCTCTGAAAGCAAACCTGGCTCTGGGACTGTTGTCAAAGGTTCACCAATAAGAAAATGGCCTGGAGTAAGATTTGATAATTCATCTGGGTTATCAGGATATTACATAATGGATTGGGAACTCATAAAAACTTCAATTTGAGTTAGAAGTGTGTATAATTTTTTAGGTGTCAACAATTGGTTCCCATGATCCTCTTTAAATGTGTCTTGAAGGATTTTATACTCGCTTCCCATAGTCCACCAAGTGTGGCACCTGAGGTGGGATAAAATGGCACAGTATCCCATTCTGTGATACATAATTCTGGATTTGTATAGTGTGGGACTGAGAGCTGAACAGTTTGTGCAGTTCATGTGGCTCGTTCCTCGCTCTCACGGATGTCTTCCCATTGTCACTGTAAACATTTGTGCAGACACCTCGTTGTGAAATAAATCTTCAAAGAGCAGCAATGGTGGAAGGTTGAGAGGATGGATCAGTGACAAGCTCTATTTGTACTGCCATTGTTGCCATTCAAACAAACAAGGAAATTTAGACCTTCACCCTAGTTTTGCAGCTCCATCCTCCCTCCCTGACATTTGCTGGCCACCCATACTCAACTCGACAATTGAGGGAAAGTCTGCTTTGTTCAACTGGGATTGAAGGAAGTTGTTCCATGAACTGGACCTCAGTGGTTGCCTTCAAGTGATGACAAGGAAGGCACTTGCAAATTATTTGCTTGATTATTGATTTTCGGTTGAGTATACGATACTGTTGTCTCAGGCTTCTTAACAGGAGTTGAGGTCCTGTGTACAACAAACGAAGATGCTCCTTCATGACTATTGATTTAGTTACTGATGGTTAGGAGGAAGAATCATGGTGTGCTTCTGATTAAGAAACCTTTGACTGTTACAATGTGCTGCCCATCCTTAGCAGCTGTTCCTTATTCAGGAAAGGATGAAGTGATACAAGTGATCCTTTCTTGGAAAGTGTTTGGCTGTATATTGTAGTTGTTCTATCTGCTTCCAATAGTCTTGCTATTGCGCCTTATGAATGAATGCCTTTGCTGCTTTGTGAAGTTCTCATGCAGTCAGGTTTCCTCTGAATGGTTTTTACAAAATACTCCCCAAATGCACAGAAACAGACTTCATTTCTTCTTGCTGCCAGAACTGTTCGACATGAATGTTAAGGTGGTCTCTGCGTGCAAGGTATGACAGTACCTTTCATGCACTGGACTTGATTCAATGAGGTGGTATCATTCTTGACACAATCGTACAGAAACATGTGTCCTGTAAGGTTGGGTGGCTGTCTATCTTTAGCTGACCAGGATTCAACATGTGAAAAAATATCAATGCTCCAAGTAGAAGATCAATCTCACCATGATCTGAATGATGAATCTGATAACCTCTTATGCTTACGAAGTTACCAGGTGGCTATTTTAAAGGATACTGGTGGGAGTGGCCCTGTGATACGTGGCAGTAATGCACAGACAGCAGATGTGTGATAGTACATTTTGACAAAATATACAGCTCACAAATGTGTGACACTTCAATGGTTTGAGGCTCCACTGATGCCTGCTATTGGAATCGTATTCATGAACCATGGACCTTGCCATTGGTGGGGAGGCTTGCATGCCTCACCAATACAGATAGTCATACCGTAGGTGCAATCGCAATGGTGGGGTATCTGTTGAGAGGCCAGACAAATGTGTGGTTCCCGAAGAGGGGCAGCAGCCTTTTCAGCAGTTGCAGGGGCAACAGTCCGGATGATTGACTGATCTGGCCTTGTAACATTAACAAAAATGGCCTTGCTGTGCTGCTCTGCGAACCACTGAAAGGAAGGGGAAACCACAGCCAAAAGTTTTCTCGAGGGCATGCATCATTACTGTATGGTTAAATGAAGATAGCGTCCTCTTGGGTAAAATATCCCGGAGGTAAAATAGTCCCCCATTCGGATCTTCGGATGGGGCAAATCAGGAAGACGTCGTTATCAGGGGAAACAAAACTGGCATTCTGCGGATCGGAGTGTGAAGTGTCAGATCTCTTAATTGGGCAGGCAGGTTAGAAAATTTAAAAAGGGAAATGGATAGGTTTAAGTTAGATATAGTGGGAATTAGTGAAGTTCAGTGGCAGGAGGAACAAGACTTCTGGTAAGGTGAATTTAAAAAGGGAAATGGATAGGTTTAAGTTAGATATAGTGGGAATTAGTGAAATTCAGTGGCAGGAGGAACAAGACTTCTGGTAAGGTGAATTCAGTGTTGTAAATACAAAATAAAGTAGTGGTAATGCAGGAGCAGGTTTAATAATCGAGAAAAAAAAGATCGTGGGTAAGCTACTACTAACAATATAGTGAATGCATCATTGTAGCCTAGATAGACACAGACACGAAGCCCATGCCTACCACAGTAGTACAAGTTTATACGCCAACATGCTCTGCAGATCATGAAGAGATTGCAGAAATGTGTGATGAGATAAAAGAAATTATTCAGATAGTGAAGGGAGATTAAAATTTAATAGTCATAGGGTTATGATGAGAGAAAAGAAATTATTCACATAGTGCAGGAAGACGAAAATTTAATAGTTATAGAGGACTGGAATTTGATAGTAGGAAAGGGAAGAAAAGAAAAGTAGTAGGTGAATATGGAATGGGGGTGAAGAATGAAAGAGGAAGCCGCATGGTAGTATTTTGCACAGAGCTTAACTTAATCATAGCTAACACTTGGTTTAAGAATCATGAAAGATGATCGTATACATGCAAGAGGCCTGGAGGCATTGGGAGATTCCAGATAGAATATATAATGGTAAGACAGAGATTTAGAAACCAGGTTTTAAATCGTAAGATATTTCCAAGGTCAGATGTGAACGCTGACCACAATCTATTGGTTATGTCTGTAGATTAAAACTGAAGAAACTGCAAAAAGGTAAAATTCAAAGGAAATGGGACTTAGAGAAACTGAAAGAACCAGAGGTTTTAGAGTGTTACAGAGAGAGCATTAGGGAACGATTGACAAGAACGGAGGAAAGAAATACAGTAGAAGAAGAATGGGTAGCATTGAGAGATGAAATAGTAAAGGCAGCAGAGGATCAAGTAGGTAAAAAGATGAGTGCTAGTAGAAATCCTTGGGTAACAAAAGAGATACTGAATTTAATTGATGAAAGGAGAAAATATAAAAAATGCAGTAAATGAAGCAGGAAAAAAGAAATACAAACGTCTCAAAAATGAGATCAACTGGAAGTGCAAAATGGCTAAGCAGAGATGGCTACAGGACAAAAGTAAGGATGTAAAGGCATATATCACTATGGGGTAAGATTGGTACAGCCTACAGGAAAATTAGAGAGACCTTTGGGGAAAAGAGAACCGCTCATATGAATATCAAGAGCTCAGATGGAAAACCAGTTTTAAGCAAAGAAGGGAAAGTAGAAAGGTGGAAGTACATAGAGGGTCTATTCAAGGGCGAAGTACTTGAGGGCAATATTATGGAAATGGAAGAGGACTAGATGAAGATGGAATGGGAGATATGATACTGCGTGAAGTGTTTGACAGAGCACTGAAATACCTAAGTCGAAACAAGGCCCCGAGAGTAAACAACATTGTATTAGAACTACCGATAGTCTTGGGAGAGCCATTCGTGACAAAACTCTACCATCTAGTGAGCAAGATGTATGAGACACGTGTAATACCTTCAGGCTTCAAGAAAAATATAATAATTCCAATCTCAAAGGTAGCAGGTGTTGACAGGTGTGAAAATTATCCTATCAGTTTAACAAGTCATAGTTGGAAAATACTAACACGAATTCTTTACCGACGAATGGGAGAACTGGTAGAAGCCAACCTTGGAGAAGATTAGTTTGGATTCTGTAGAAATGTTGGAACACGCGAGGCAACACTGACCCTACGACTTCTCTTAGAAGATAGATTAAAGGAAAAGCGAACCTATGTTTCTAGCATTTGTAGACTTAGAGAAAGCTTTTGACAATGTTGAGTAGAATACTCTCTTTAAAATTTTGAATGTGGCAGGGGTAAAATACAGGGAGCTAAAGGCTATTTACAATTTGTACAGAAACGAGATGGCAGTTATAAGAGTCGAGGGGCATGAAAGGGAAGCAGTGGTTGGCAAGGGAGTGAGACAGGGTTGTAGCCTCTCCCCGATGTTGTTCAATCTGTATACTGAGCAAGCAGTAAAGGAAACAAAAGAAAAAATTGGAGTAGAAATTAAAATCCATGGAGAAGAAATCAAGGTTTGCCAATGACATTTTAATTCTATCAGAGACAGCAAAGGATCTGGAAGAGAATCCGAATGGAATGGACAGTGTCTCGAAAGGAGGATATAAGATGAACATAAACAAAAGCAAAACAAGGATAATGGAATGTAGTCGAATTAAATCAGGTGATGCTGAGGGAATTACATTAGGAAATGACACACTTACAGTGGTAGATGAATTTTATGGTTTGGGGAGCAAAGTAACTGATGATGGTCGAAGTAGAGAGGATATAAAATGTAGACTGGCTATGACAAGGAATGCATTTCTGAAGAAGAGAGATTTGTTAACTTTGAGTATAGATTTAAGTGCCAGGAACTCTTTTCTGAAAGTATTTATATGGGGTGTAGTCATATATGGAAGTGAAACATGGACGATAAATACTTTAGACAAGAAGAGAATAGAAGCTCTAAAAATGTGGTGCTACAGAAGAATGCTGAAAATTCGATGGGTAGATTACATAACTAATGAGGAAGTATTGAATTGAATTGGGGAGAAGAGGAATTTGTGGCACAACCTGACTAAAAGAAGAGATTGATTGGTAGGACACTTTCTGAAGCAAGGGATCGCCAATTTAGTTCTGGAGGGAAGTGTGGAGAGTAAAACTCGTAGAGGGGGGATCAACAGATGAATACACTAAGCAGCATCAGAAGGATGTAGGTTGCAGTAGCTACTCAGAGTTGAAGAAGCTTGCACAGGATAGAGTAGCATGGAGAGCTGCATCAAACCAGTCTCTGGACTGAAGACCACAACAACAACATGCTGGCTTAGCTGTAGCCCCATCAGATCTGCTAAACTCTCACTCATGAAGTTCATTAGTAAGCCACTGTCAAGAAGTGCTCTGCATTGGGGCACCTTACCATATTTGTTGGCTACATTTATAAGGGCAGTTGATAACAGCACTTCTGCACACTGGTGGTTTCCTTTAAATATGCATTATGTTTGCTGTTGTGGTACATTCACATCTTGCTCTCTATCGACACTGTAACTGGCTTGTTCCTTGTGCGGTAGCATATTGTGGTACCTGCTATAAATGGTGGCAGCTGCGGCGCAACATTCTTTTGCCTATGATTCTTGAACAGACAGTTGAAATGTAGCTTTTGTCCGATCACAAAGTGTATCATGCTTGCAATATTGCTGTCTTTGAACTTAGGACACAAACTTAGCTTGTGTGTTGAATTACAAAATTCACAGTTGGATGGTGAGAGAAGTTCATTGAGAATTGTACGCACAAATGCTGACTTGCCTGGCCTCAGTAGCTTTCAGATTTCTCATTAACTCGTTGATCAGCATCTGTAAGTTCTTGGCAGATTCAGTTTTGACATTCGGCATGGGTTCAGGAGTTATTTTGTACACAAATCAGTAAATAACCTGGGATTTTTGTACCTTTGAACTATCAGTCCCATGCAATCTTAGTTACTTTCTGTAACCGGCAAGTTTTCAATCAGCTTACGAGGTTCACCAGACTCAGATGACAACAAATGATAATACTGCTGGACATCAGTTAAAGTATCATTGCTAATAACCAGTGCCTTAAAGGTATTGAAAAAATTCATGAATTCTGCAATGTTATGATTGAATTTTGGCAATGAAATTGCTGGGACCTTTATTTCTTGTGAGCAAAGTGAACTTGTGGAGAGAGGTGGTACCACAACACTCGACTAGAGTAATGTTGTTAGCTTTGATTCTATACCTAAGCATAACTTTCATGAATATATTTTTCAAAGTATCACTGGAAGTTATACTGGAGCTCATTGAACAGTTCTTTCCATAACCTTTCCTGAACACCTCTTGACGAGGGCTTGGCGAACAAGGACCATCCAAATTTGTCATATATTTTTAGGTACCGGCAGCATCTGTGGCTCAGAGAGTGGCGTTGCTTTGCATGAATCTACTGCCAAATTTTATGTTTTGTATCTCACTCCACAAGTGAGACAGTATCCCATATAAGGATCGAATAAATAGCATAGGATTGGTGGATTTTTTGTCTGGAGTAAATATGCTAAATTGCCTGTTGTGAATCTTTTTTTAAAAAAATACTAAGACTGTGTTAGGAATGAGGGAGAGGAGTAATGCCTAGTCCGGACATAGGAGTATTTGTTGCAACATTAGGTAGCGCCCCAGTACTTGGCCCAGCTTGCAGCACAAAAATACTGATGGGACCGGACACCTTGTTAGCTTCCATAATAGATAAGCTGTCACTCTCTTTCACTTGCCTGATTTGTATTATATCCTGTTTGATTGTGGTTACTTCTTTCATCACAGACTCACACCACTCCCTGATATCAGTAGTGATGGAATCTTTCACACACATCAAGCTTTCTTTGTTTGTGCCAAAGTTGCTTGGCTATAAGCTGGAAAAACATTTTTGGGTTTGTTTTTTATGCCGAATGAAGACTCACTCTGCACTCGTTGATGTTGCTGCCAGTGGGAGAACTTTTCCTCTGTTGTCTCGTTAATCTGTTTGATAATTGAATAGTACTGCAATTATTTTCTCTTGTTCAGTTGCGAGACCTTGTAGCTTTCCTACCAGTTCGATCTGCACTTCCGTATTATCCTAGTTGATTTGTTCTCAAGTGCATGCCGCTCCATTAACTTGCATTATTAATTTAGTTTGCATCATGGACAACTCTTCCTGAGCATATACAATTTCATCAATTCTTAATACTAGTTCTGATTTGGTCTGTTCGTGTGTTCTTAGAACAGTACTCATTGCTACTCTCAGCTTTTCGAGTTTCTTCATTGTCTCATAAATCTGACCAGTGGGGTTTGTATTTAGTTGCTAATTGTCAGTATCAAACTGTTTTGTGAATAGTAATTGGAGAACAAATAATATGCACAAAATAATAATAAATTATCTAGCTATACAAACACAGTCTACAATACTTGATTTTTACATAATTGCTGTAACCAGTTACCACATAATGGCTTCCAGTTATGAAACAAAACCTAGTGTTGATTTGTGTGTTAAAAGCTAGGTGCCCAAAAATGCCGTGATTGCATGCACTACTGCTACCATTAGGCAACAGCACTGAAGATTTAAACCTGAAAAATATTCTACATACATTTTGATTTTACATGAAAACTGTCATTTTTGGTGTTACCAGAAACTGCTAAAATGGTTCTCTCAACCATACATGTGATCGTGTAGACACAAATATTTGACAATGTTACCTTTTTAGATGTCTATCTCCCACAGCAGTATTGTGCATGGACTGCCACATAATTGGAATTATGTAGGATTTGCATCTTTAACATTTAAGAAGACAAGAATGGTGAGTGCATTCAGATATTAACTCACTACAAATGAATACAATCACAGGCAACTATGCAGGAAAAGACAAATTACTAATTGCAGTGAAGAAGACACATGACATTGCAGACAGGCACAATTAAAAGACACTTACATAAGATTTCGGCCACAGCCTTCATCAACACACACACACACACACACACACACACACACACACACACACACAAAAAGTGCACCGAATGCACCTATTACTGTCAACTCCAGCGTCTCAGACTGGAATGCCAGTTGTGCCTGTCTGCAACTTAAGGTGTCGTCTTTACAGTAAATAGCAGCCTGTCTTTTCCTACATTTTTGATATTCCTACCTGGTGTTTCCATTGTTTGTTTAACATCACGAGTATTATTTTTACATTATATTCGTCTGTATCTTTCAATAAATCAGTGGCATAGTCACTGGAAGATGGGAGTTTTTCAAGTTCAAAGACAGAGGAACCTAAGACCAGAAATGCCTTACGATTGAAAGAAGAAGCAGTTCTTCAGGACATCAATATTTTACGTACCGGAGAAGTAGTTAAATAAGGAGACAGTGATAATGAACCCTTTTATGGCTTTGACAGTGATTCAGTAGAAATTGAAGCACAAGATGTGGCTTATGAGACTCAAAACATGCCTCAAAGGTCACATAGAGAACCAAAATCCATGACAGGGCCTGATCGTGTTACTTACTATTTGAAAGGAGGACTTCCAAGTGAAGACATTGATGTCAAGCTTTGGAAGGGGCAAAAAATGAATGGAGAAAAAGCAATGAAGAAAGAATTCTCATCTCTAGTTCGTAATAACACATTTGAAGAAGTAGAGCTACCCAGGCGACACAAACCACATGAGACTAAGTGGGTGTTAAAAATAAAGCCTGGAACTAGCACTACACCAGAAACATTTAAGGCACACCTAGTGGTAAAAGGATGCACTCAAGTTCAAGGTGTGATTATCAGGAAACCTTTGCACCAGTGGTCAAGCATGCATCCATTAGATATCTCTTGTCTATGACAGCTCGAGATGACCTTGAGATCAACCTTGTTGACATCACTACTGCTTATCTCTATGGAGACTTAAATGAAGAAATTTATGTCATTCCATTAGAAAATTTTGAAACTCCTGGAAAAGTATGGAGACTGAAGAAAGCTGTTTATGGTCTCAAAACAGGCTGGTAGGAACTGGAATCAAACAATTGATGAAGTGTTGAGAAAACTGAAATTGAACAGATTAAACACTGATCCGTGTATCTGTTTTAACAGAGACAGCACCAAACTAGTCATCATAACTTTATATGTCGATGATATGTTGTTATCCTCAAATGACAGAAGTGTTTTGGAGCAATTCAAAAGTTCTTTGAAGAGATTATTTGAGATAAAAGATTTAGGACAAATACACCAATGGCTAGGCATGGAAATTACATGGCTTGTGATAAAGGAAACAGTTGACTCTCCCAGAAATCCTGTGCAAAAGAAGTTATGGAGAAATTTGGAATGAGTGAAGCCATGCCGGGGTCAACATCACTTGAACTTAATTTGGACTTTGAAGCAGTCAAATAAGGTGATATCAAGATACCATATCAAGAAGCAATAGAAAGTCTTCTATATCTATCTCAAATCTCCAGACCTGATACCTGTTTTGCTGTAAATCTCCTTAGCAGATATAATCATTGTTTTGAAAAGATGCATTGGTTGTCTGTAAAAAGATTGTTTAGGTATTTAAAGGGAACCGTGGACTACAGTCTAGAATTTTCTAGAGATGGTGACAGAGAAATAATGGCCCTCAGTGATGCAGATTGGGGAAATAAAATCAATGACAGACACTTGTAACTGGTTTATGCATAAAATTGCAAAACTCTTTAATTTCATGGTCTAGCAGAAAAAAAACTATTGCTTTTTCTACTTGTGAAGCTGAATGTATGGCCTTGGCACCAACTGTTCAAGACTTACTATGATTAAGACAACTTATGTTTGGGGTAGGTCCAAGCAATGTCATAAAGCCATTTACAGTGTATTGTGATGAGCCATTCAGTTAGCCAAGTGTCTAGTGACAAATTCTAGATCAAAGCATATTGATATAAAGAATCATTTAATAAGAAGGCATGTTGAGTCAGGTTTTATTAATGTTGAACATCTACCTTCTGAGGAAATGTTAGCCGATGCCATCACAAAACCAATTAGCTATGCCAAACATGAAACATGTGTAAGAAACCATGGCCTTGTGAAATAAGTGAAGAAGTGACTGACATTTAGACTTCATACTGTGTGTCGCTGTTAGTTTAAGGGGACATGTTAAGATGTGTAAATTGTTATCGACAGTTTTTTTGTTTACTCCATTGTGTTATAATTACTCAGTTGTTACTATGTGTTCTGGGCTGTGCATTTGTTATGCATGCTGTCTGTTACAAAGAAGGTTAAGTTTTTCAAAGTAGTTACTAACCAGTATGTGAAAAACTGATTAATATATTTTGGAAAAGGTTATAACAAAAGACACTGATCTATGATACTTAGGGAGAGGCTTTTCCCCCTTGTTTTTATATATATTAGAAAAATCTAGCATATGTCCATCTGAATGTTTGTTTTTTATTTTATTTTAAGTAAATCACTCGAGCACTTTTTGAAATTTTTGGTAATAGCATTAAGTGATGTCTCGTCTTTATATATTAGTATGGATGGAAATATTAACATTAATTTTGTGAAAGATTCAGATAAAGGTAATGAGTTCAAAATTTTACTTTACACTTATAACCTCAGTTCTGAAGTTAACATTCCCACCAGAAATACACAGTATTACTGGTACTGTAATAGACAATATACTTTTAAGAGATCTCTGGCTCAGTGATGTTATTGGTTATCCTGTAGTGAGTGGCCTATATGAAAGTGGTTCACTACTAGCCATACTAAATAACCCCTGTGATTAAATGCCCGCTAGTGCCCAGAATTATTAAATTCGGTTTTTCTGCTTAAAAATACTTGTTGGTTATTGTTTTGATACAGGTTTACATGAAAAAACATGATTTCCGTTTAATTTTCACTTATAAGGTCATGAATATTGATAGCAATGCCAATGGGCAATTTCCAGATTTATTACAATTTTTATTTTTAAGCTGTTTTTATTCCACATTCTTACTTTATTTTAAAAAAATATTTAAACACTCAAAATAGTTTTGAATCATTAGAAAAATTCTTGTCTGAATCTTAGCTTAGAGATATTTCAAAATTTGTGAAACCCCTCAAAACAATCTGGATGAAGTGGTGCTGGCATTTCATACATATACACACACAGTTGCATACCTGTTATCTATGATGACTGTCCTGTGAAGATGAGATGATTTTTGCTGTCCTGCCTTACATCATCTAATGAAAGAAATCATGATGATGAACCAAGTTTTGGGGTTCCATGGGTTTTCAAAATTTGAAGAACAACTTCCCTTCGAAACTGAAGATATGGCAGATCTTTTCCCAATCTTGAATATAACAAATATCCCTGTACAAACGTACGTCGGTACTCCATGCTAACAGAGACCACCACCATTTTTAATTCTCATTTTTGTCCTATATAGAGCTGTGAATTGATCATTCAGACCAACCCCTCCCATATGCAGATTATATTGTTTCACAGCATCAGCCAGCTTTATCATTACTCTCTTTCTTTCCGTTCTGTTTGATCTTTTCACACTTCATAAAGGTTCTACATAATCACAGTTGGAAAGAACTGTCATTACTGCATTGTCATTCTATCTCAGTGCAGTGATCTGGGCGTTTGATGCTGAAACACATTTTCTTCTTTTGCGTTTTCCAAACTCATTCTTCGATGGCAAATTCAGCTGCTTTCCAACTCTCTTTTCTCACATTGTCTTTGTGCACCCAGGTTTCTTCTGCACAGTTCTACCAGCAACAGAACTGGCGTAAAGAAATTGTCAAAGTAGATTTGTGTTCTGCCTGGATTATTTCTATGCTGAATCAAAGCGATCACTACATCCCCACCCTGACCAAGACCAGTTTCTAGGTATTTTCATGTGTGTGCCACAGCACGTTCCTGCATGTATATCACCATCAGGATTTGCCAAAAACCATAGCTTGAAACCAAGTCTAAATGGCTTGCCTTTGATAAACTGTTTAGCCTCATGCCTCCATAATATGTTGTAATACTCTCATCAATACACACTGCATTGTCAGAGGGAACTTGCTTGAAAGTGCCATTGAGAAAGTTGGACAGTGACCTTACTTTACAAAACCCACCTTCATTTATGTTTGTGTTGTCATTCCATCTTATAACACAGAAACTAATTACTGTGTGAGTGGTACCTGGTAGCATTAATGTACAGAGTATTGGGTGCACGATTTCCATGCATCACAGTGCCACCGTACAGTTCCAACTATGGCCACCATAATGATTCACAGTCTCGCACACCTGACCAGGTAATGTGTCAACATGATCTTGGACAAAAGGAGCAGGACATTATTGGTGAAGCTCTGTTATCAAAACAACAGTAATGCTGTAGCTGCACTTTGAGAATATCGCCAGCTGAAAGGATTATGGAAGGCTCTTCTTTCTCCTCATGCTGTGTGGAGCATGATGAAGAAGTTCAGATCAATCGCTCCGGGAAGAGGCCGATGATTGGTTGCACCACAGGTGGGTGATGAAATCGCTGTAGCTATGGCAGAGAATGCAATGCACAATTCCCGATCATCAGGTAGTGCTCATTTTGTGTCACAACAGTTGAATCCTGTGGTCCACTGTACGGAAGGTGCTTCAAACCAATCTCAAATGGTATCTGTAAATGACCCATATTGTACAGCAGCTTGCACCAGAGGATGACTTCGCTCTCTACTTTCTCATAAGGATTGAAGTTGGTGAAGGCTGACTCTGAACCATCTTATGGATAGGCAAAGCTCATTCTTCTCTGACAGGTGAGGTGAACACACAAAATTGTTGAGTGTGGGATCTTCACTCCAGTCACTGTGCATGAAGTTCCTCTGTATGGTGAACGTGTCACCATATGGTGTGTCTTCAGACAACTTTCATCATTGGCCGATTCGTTTTTGAACAGGTTGGTGCTCAAGGACCAAAGACATGCAGTGTGGCTAGCCAGCATTAGTGTGATGTGCTTCGCCAGCATATCATACCCACTCTACAGGAGAGACACGCATTGAAGTCAGCAGGTTTCATTCAAGATGGGGCCCCACCACACATCACTCGTGTATTTCACCTACTTCTCCGAGACACATTTGGAAATGATCGAATTACCAGCCGATTGTTTCCAAATGCTTGGCCGGCACAATAATCTGATCGTACTCCCCATGATTTCTGGTTATGGGACTGCCTGAAGGACAAGGTTTACCAGGGGAACATTCACATGTGCTGATCTGAAATGCAGGATATCAAGAGAGGTGGCCAGAATACCTATGGATATGCTTCGTCCTGCCATGCAGAATGCAATCCTGCACTTTCAGACTCTTCTGGACACTGATGGGCGCCATATTGAGCCCCTTTTGTAGCAGTGATGGTACCAGTATGTAATGGCATGATGTACCATAGTAGCACATTAAAAATGTTTCAATTGAATTGATTCTGCATAATTTCTCTTCCCCCTGTCTGTGACATTAATGCTACCAAGTTTGGTGCTCGTACAGTAATTAGTTTCCATATAATAATGTGTTAAATAGGGAAAGTTTAATTACAACCACTCAGTATAAGGGGTGATTAGGGCTCAAGTTTACTAACTAATGAGATATCAAGAAATAGGTAAAAGTTGATATTTGTGTACATCTTTTCAAATAAAAAGAAAAGTACGGTAATTGTAGTCAATATGTGAAAGAGTTAATTCCGATGGCTGCTTCCAGTTGAGATAACTTGGGGCGCTGCACTTTCCCTGTGTGTCAGTGCAGGCATTCTACTGGCCCCCACCCCACCGGGCTTACTGCTCTTCAGTGAGTTCATGCTTGGCTACCATGGGTCCCCAGCCTTTGCAGGACTTCTTCCCTTTTCATGCAGCATGCCTATCCTCCTCCTATTCTTTCTCCGCTGCCATGGAGAACATGTTTGGGATGTTTTTGGGAATGTGTTTTGAGATTTTAATAGACTGATATCAAAACAGCCCCTCATTTGTTTTCTTTTTCTCTTTTGTTCTCCATCTCCTATCGTTTCTCCGCTTCGACACTTGGATTCCTCTCTACTTCTTCTTCCATCCTCTGCATTACTGAAAGCCGGCCCACACGTTTGACACGTAACAGGTGACTATGTAATGCGTAATTCCCAGCCCCAGGTTGACAGGTAGGGTATGCATATACCCCCAGATACAGGCCAGGCTGTTGCCTTCTCAAATTGCCAATTGGTCCCTCTGTCAGGAGTCTGGGAGGTGTGACTGAGGTGTGAACAATCACATAAGGTAGCAGACCATCTGAGATGCTGGCAGTCATGGAAGATTGTTTTGTATTGAGCCAATCATCATCTTCTCAGTCTGCATCTACTAAACGTAAACTGAATGAGACTAAAGATTCAAAGAATCCTAGCTGCACTTCGGTTCCTTGTAGTATAATGTACTGAAAGATCAGTCCTTTGCTATGGTTAATCCATTTATTATTCAGAAAGGTGTTGATGCAGTTGCATACCATGTGAAATCCTGCTCTTGTTTACACAATGGAACTTTACTTCTGGAGACCAATTGTGATTTTTAAGACCAACAATTGCTTACAGCTACGCTCCTCCATGGCTAACCTCTTTGTGTTGGGGCCCATCGCATGCTGCTGAATTCTTTGCGTTGTTTGATTTACACTTGGCTGCTTGATGGTCTGACAGAGGGAGATATCCAAACTTACCTCTTTGATCAGGGCATCACTGCAGTCCACTGGGTAATGAAAAATGTTGAAGCAACTTTAGTGCCTACAAGCACTCTTTTTCTCATGTTCGATTGAGTGTCTTCCATCAAAGGTAAAAGCAAGCTATGAAATCATCAGAGTCTGACTGCACATCCAAACACGATTTGTTGCTACCAGTGTCAACATTACCACCATACCCACATGTCTTGTAAAAGCACAGCCAAATGTTTAATTGTGGTAGGGATGGGCTGTAGCATCCCCATCACTCTCTGCCCCAGCTGTGCAAAAAGCCACCACATCTTTACCCTGCAGATGAAATCGCCTGCTTCACAATCAGCAGGCCAGAAAGGACAAATGGAACACTCCCGTGAAGACTTCTTCCGCCCCTCCAGCCAAAAAACACATGGAGTCTTCATCTGCCAGCTGCAAAGGTTCTAAGAAATCAAACAAGGCAAATGGTCTTCTCCTTCCCCGACTCTGATGTCCTCTCCATCGGTGTCGCCACGTGATACCCTCACCTAACCAACCTCCATTTTGCCAGGCACACTGCCCACTGTTTTTCTGCTCTGGAATCTGTGGGCCGACCCAGAGAGAGAGCCAGTGCCTCTGTAGATCTCATGAAACAGCATCCTCAAGCCTCTGTGCCCTGTAGCAGTGAGTCTTCAAAGATTGGGATTCAACAGCCACCAAGAGGACAACCCTTCATTTGTTCTCTCCTCCTCTTTCCCCATTATGACTCTCCTCCAGTAGAACGTTCATGACATTAGATCGAACAAGCTGGAATTATGGCCGCTCTTGGAATCGCACCGTCCATTTGTTTTCTGCCTCCAAGAAACAAAATTGCATTCTCACAACCACTTTGACCTCTCATATTTCCTTCTGGTCCACTTTGACCTTCCCCACGAGGATGGCATTTCATCTCAGGGGGGAGTCATGCTGCTGATCCGATATGATGTTCATAGCCAGACCATCACACTGAACACTTGGCTGCAACATGTTGCAGTTTGCATTATCCTTCCTCACTTCACCTTTTCTCTTTGCAGTTCTGCGTCATTCAGTTTCGCCATGGCAGACTTCCTCCACCTTATTGGTTAACTCCCTCACTCATTTTTGCTGTTTGGTTACTTTAATGCACACCATCCTCTTTGGGCTCTTCCAGAACCTGTCTGAGAGGTGCCCTCTTGGCTGACCTTTGCAATCAACTCAACCTCATTTGTGTTAACACTGGAGCACCCACATTCCTTTCAGACTCCACCAACACCTATTTCCATTTGGACCTCTTGTTCTGCACTGCCCAGTTCGCCCATATTCTCAAATGGTCCATTCTCTCTGACATGTACTTGAGCAACCATTTCCCATGTGCTGTCTGTTTGCTGACTCCTACCTCACCTATGTGTAAACTCAGTTGATGGTGTTCTAAGGCTGACTGGAGGCTTAACTCCTCTCTGATGACTTTTGACGAACAACATTTCCCCAGTTGTGATGATCAGGTAGACTACCCTACAAATGTTATCCTTATTGCCGCAGAACGTTCCATACCTCACACTTCATGTTTACCACACCATGCCCCAGCCCCTTGGTGGATTGAGGTGTGCTGCATCGCGATTCGTGTGGGGAGATGTGCTCTCTGCATTTGTAGCTATCATCCTATGTTGGTGAACATTATTTGTTATAAACATTTGTGTCATCACATTCTTCGGGATATCAAACAAGCTTGCTGGATTTCATGTACTAGTTCTTTTAACAGTTTCACTCCCTCTTCCATCACATGGGGTAACCTCTGCCGGCTCTCTCGGACCAAGGT
This sequence comes from Schistocerca serialis cubense, assembly GCF_023864345.2. NCBI lineage: Eukaryota > Metazoa > Arthropoda > Insecta > Orthoptera > Acrididae > Schistocerca > Schistocerca serialis. The sequence continues at coordinate 97,156,132 of NC_064639.1, forward strand.
ATATTCCCCAATTTCTGGCCTGACCACAGCAGATGATGTCATTGTGGACCCTGTTGCTATCTCCAAGACCTTATGTCACTATTTTGCAGAGATTTTAAGCTCCACCCAGTATCATGCCACCATGCTCCTCAGTGGAGGCGGCTCAGGTGATACTCTTCTCCTCTCTGAATTGTGAATGTTATGTGCCACTTTAATGAGGGAGCTAGATCATGCTCTCACTTCATCCCGATCTTCCACCCCAGGGCCGGACAATGTTCACATTCAGATGTTGCAGCACTCCTCTCTTGCGGGCAAGCTCTTTCTTCTTTGCATTTGGGGAGATGGCACGTTTCCCAGATGCTGGTATCAAGTGACAAGCCCAGTAAGTTGCTTATAGTGACTGCCCCCTTTCTCTCACCAGCTCTGTTTTGCAAGGTGATTTAACATATGGTTCATGGCCAACTGGTATGGTGGCTCAAATCTTGCAATCTACTAACCACTGCCCAATTTGGTTTTCGGGCTCACCGTTCAGCAGTTGACCATCTTGTCATTTTGTCCACCCATGTCGTGAATGGTTTTCTGTGGAAATACTAGACTGTGGCTGTTTTTTTTTTATTTAGAGAAAGCCTACAACACCTGCTGGAGGACTGGTATCCTGTATACTCTGTATGCGTGGGGCTGCAGAGGCCACCTGCCCTGTTTCGTTCAGGTATTTTTAAAAGATGAGCATTGTTGTCTTTGCTATAGCCATTAACCTTAGTAAGGATTGTCTCACGCAGGGCGTCTGTGGATTCCATTTTGTTGACAACTTTACGATCTATTGCAGTTATCCATGGACTTGTCTCCCTGTGCGGTATCTTCAGCAATGTCTTGATAACCGTTACTTGTGGAGCATCGACAGTGGCTTTCGCTTTTCCACTGATGAAACTGTTTGTGTGAATTTATGGCAGCACAGTGGGTTTCTCCCACCGCCTTTACATCGTGGCCTGTTGCTCTTCTGTTCACTGAAACTATGAAATACCTGGGGCTCATTCATGATAGGAAACTTTCTTGGTCTTCCCACCTGTCTTGCCTGGCTGCCCACTATAAGCATAGCCTCAATGTCCTGTGTGTCCTAAGCGGTACTTCCTGAGGAGTGGATCAGACCACCCTCCTTCGTTTGTCCCTTCGAAACTAAACAATGGTGTTTCATTTATTCAGCTGCACATTCATCCATCCTATGCCGTCTTAATACAATCCACCATCATGGAATTCGTTTGGCCTCTGGCACCTTTTACACTAGCTTGGTTGAGAGTCTCTATGCAGAAGCTGCTAAACTACTGGTGTGATGTTCTCCTCAGTGGATATGCATGCTGTTTGTCTTCCATGCCCGACCATACATCGTATGCCTCCTTTTTCAATGACTCCCACTGTGGGGCATGTCTTTCTTCTCTGTTACCTCTGGGAATTCACTTTTGGCCATTGCTCTGGCAGCTTAACTTCATGCTACCTGCCATGTTCCTGATGGGTGTAAACTGTTCACCACCTTTGCTTCATGTGGTGGCGCGTGTTCATCTTGGACGTCATTTGCTTCCTAAGGAAACCACTACAGATTTGCTCTGTCGCAGTAACTTTTTTGACCTTCCCACGCAACTTAGCAATCGAACCCTCATTTACTTTAATGGCTCTAAGGCGGGCCATGCTATTGCATGGGCCGTGGTCATTGGCTGAATCATTTTTGGTATCAGCCTCCGAAACACTGCTCAGTATTTACAAAAGAGCTCTTCCACCCAGGCTTTTCAATTGTGTCATATACTCATGATTCTCTTAGTGCCCTTCAGAGCCTCTGTGTGCTGTTCACAATACATCCCTCTGTGTATCAGGTCTAAGAAAGCTTTCTCTTGCTCACTATTGTGGGAACCACAGTGATGTTTTGTGGGCTCCTAGTCATGTCAGTCTCGTGGGAAACAAGGCTGCTGACACTGCTGCCAAGGTTGCAGTCCTCCTACCTCGGCCTGCTTGCTCTTCTGTTCATTGAAATGATCTCCGTTTTGCCATCTGTCGGCGGATGAAGTCACTTTGATATCACCACTGGTCTTGTCTTCTTGGGAGCCAGCTTCAGGAAACTAAACATCTCCCAGTGGCTTGGCCGACCTCCTCTTGGCCGTCTTTCTGTGAGGCACTGTGTATTTGGCACTGTTGTTTTAGCCATCATCATTTGTTAGGTGGTGATCCCCCACCACTGTGTACTCATTGTTGTCAACCTTTTGCCGTTTGCCATTTCCTGACTGAATGCTCTCTCTCTCTTTTTTAAACCTTTCTGTACTAGTATATTTTTGCCCTTTGAGTTATCGGCCATTTTAGTGAATGACGCATGGGCTGTTGATTGCATTTTGCTTTTTCTTCATTGTAGCAATAATGTGTGACCTCCACTGTCTCTGTGATGTATTTTGTGGAGGAAATCTGTGTTCTTAGATCTCTTTCCTTCTGTTGATTGGGCCTCTTTCCTTCTGTTGATTGGGCTTAATGTGTAGTTGCTTGTAACTTCTTTTTTATATTAGTGTGCTAAGGTTACTTTTTCTTATTAGTGTTCTAAGATTATGACATGGGTGCTTTGACCTCAGTTGTCTTTTCACAAAAAAAAGAAAAAAATATTGTGGCTCTGTGAATGGCCTCCATGTGATAGTTGGTGCTGTTTGGTAGTCAGCTGTGCTGGCAATGCTGTTGACCTTCCATCTGCCCAGAAGAACTTGTGGAAGTGAAAACAGGATGGCTACACTATCCTCCTGGCAGTGGCCCTCCATTCCCCCATCAGGTGTGTGGGTTTCCAGACATCACATCAGCTGTAAAGTTGCGACTGATGATAGCAACAAACGTGCTAATGTGGAGGAAGAACTTTGTCATAGGTAGCTTTGTAGACGTGGTGAAATATCTCAGTTTCATGATTAGCCATCTTGGATTGAATGTGTGTCCTAACTAGAATGATGTCTCCTGCTGTATACCCTTTCTCATGCTGCACTTTGCTAGAATCAGATTTCTTCATTTGTTTTTGTTCCAGCTTGCTAATCTTCTCCTACCAAACCAATTCTTCATCAGGCAAGTTCCTTAGGATTTTTCTGATCAGACTGTCAGGCTCACATCTATTGGTACATACCCTGTAGAGTTAGGTGGCACATTATCGATTATGTCCTCAAACTTACTTATTACCTGACCATCATGTTATTGCACTTGGCTTCGTACATGGCACTGTGAATGATTTCAAAACAGTTATACATATACTGTTAGGTGTTTGAACATGCCCTCAAGAAATATCATGACAAAAACTTAAGCTGATCAAAGTGCCCTCACTCCCAGGGGCAAAAATATTGTGGTTGACTAATATTAACTGACCACAATTGCCGTGTTTATTATGGCAGTACACCAGACACAAGGTTTTATCTCCTTTGAGGTAGGGCTATAACATGAAATAAACACTAACTCTACATCATGTGTTCTGAAAGTGTCAGCCTGTTTCTTACAATTAAACTGGCTTCTGTTGTTGTAGATAACTCATTTTGGCATACATATGTTTATGAAGTATCCATTTTCCAGTCATTCAGAAACCTTACTCTCCATGGCCTCATTCAGTGAATACAAATTTACATACTTTTAGAAAAGTTCACAAATTACAAAAATTATATTACTCCTCCCGTTGACCTTGGTAAGGATTGTATTTGGTAGAATGGTACTGTCCCTAAGCACTTTCAGCTGTACAGGGTGCAGCAAACCTTTTGTTTCATTACAATAGTTTTTGTTGTCTAGCAGCTTTCAGACATTCTCAATAAGTGTCATATCCTCTTCGGCATGTTGAGGAAGAAACGACTGTTTCAGTGTTTCCTGAATTTCCTTGGGTCCAAAGTGTTCACAGCTTAAGTGTGGATACCTTGTGGCTTCACCTAAGGCATGTTCAGGTATGCGCAATTTCCAATCCACTTCATCCTTCAGTTCAATACCCTTCATGTACTGGATAGGACATTTGAAATTTTTCTTCTCCTCCACATCCATACTTCCTTTTCACCAATTGTACGCATTCATCAGCATTTTGTTTGCAGAGTATGTTTTACATCATTCTTTGGTTTGTTCGTTTGTGAGCCACACCATTTGTCAGGAGTATCCTGCCTTCCAGTGTCAGCATTTGTGCTTTTCATCTTCACAGGCCCACCAGTGAGTGAAAGAGCTTGTGAGCACCAAATTCTGTTTTCCTGCTCTGTACTGCACCTCAAAATCAAATTCTTGCAGAGCTAAGGTTCGTCTTGCTAATCCCCCATGTCAGAGTGTACTTGTGAATGGGAACAATAGTGTCCGGTGATAAGTTGCCTCTAGAAACATTTGGGTAGATAATAGCCATATTTCTTGAATCCAAATAATAATTGTCTGTGCTTCCATCTCTGTTACTCATTAACATGCTGCTCCTGAAAGTTATTGTTGTGATGGTATCTTGCTACTCTTCTTTGTAGATCTGATAGAAATGCACTCCTACACTGTAGTTGGATCCCTCCCAAGCTAAACAAAAGATTTCATTAAGATGTGTGTGGGGCAATATTGGCACATTGATTAACATTGTGTTAATTTGCCAAAATACTTTCTCACAATCTTCTGCCTATAACCAAATGCTATTTTTCTTAAGTAGGTTGTGCAAGGATTTGTTGTTTATCACTTGATTGTTCATCGAACTGCTATAGAAGCAGCACAAATCATAAAACTCTTAATTTACGTCTTGGAACTAGGACTCAGGAAACTTCATAATGTCTCTGATTTCCCTTTGTCTACTTTTATATCTCTTGGCATAATTACATCACCCAAGAATTATGTTTTTCTAAAATCCAGTTTAGCCCTTGGGATTTTATATTTCTGGAAAATTTCCTCTAACATTGTCAGATGCTCTCTTCATGTACTATGCCATGGGAAGGACAAGCCAGAAGACTGAAACATATCAATTTATGCTGTACCTGGGGTATACAAGAACATATGAAGATACTTTTACAAAGATGAAACCATTAGTCTACTTGGAAAAATAGAAGATAAATTTGAAATGGACTCATTGGAAAAGTTGAAAAATAGATCACTTTTTATTAAACTCTCATCTATTGCACCCTTTCAACCACTTCATGCATGTGAAAGACTGTGTTACATACAAGTGACATTTTACAAAAAATGTTTGAATATGTTACAAAGAGACCTTATGCACCAGACAGATGAGGAGCTATGAGCTAATCTAGAATGGTTAGACCTGATTCTGTTAAAATGTCAAAAAGACAACAGAATAGTGAGAGATGTTAGCTTTTGAAGGAAATGTCCTCACAGAAAAGTTAAGGTTGTGGTGTATGGGTGTGACAAAAAAACCTTTTGCCCTACTGCCCTTGATACGTTTCTGATGCTTATGCTTTATACATACAGGGTGTTACAAAAAGGTATGGCCAGACTTTCAGAAAACACTCCTCACACACAAATAAAGAAAAGATGTTATGTGGATATGTGTCCGGAAACGCTTAATTTCCATGTTAGAGCTCATTTTACACTCCTGGAAATGGAAAAAAGAACACATGGACACCGGTGTGTCAGACCCACCATACTTGCTCCGGACACTGCGAGAGGGCTGTACAAGCAATGATCACACGCACGGCACAGCAGACACACCAGGAACTGCGGTGTTGGCCGTCGAATGGCGCTAGCTGCGCAGCATTTGTGCACCGCCGCCGTCAGTGTCAGCCAGTTTGCCGTGGCATACGGAGCTCCATCGCAGTCTTTAACACTGGTAGCATGCCGCGACAGCGTGGACGTGAACCGTATGTGCAGCTGACGGACTTTGAGCGAGGGCGTATAGTGGGCATGCGGGAGGCCGGGTAGACGTACCGCCGAATTGCTCAACACGTGGGGCGTGAGGTCTCCACAGTACATCGATGTTGTCGCCAGTGGTCGGCGGAAGGTGCACGTGCCCGTCCACCTGGGACCGGACCGCAGCGACGCACGGATGCACGCCAAGACCGTAGGATCCTACGCAGTGCCGTAGGGGACCGCACCGCCACTTCCCAGCAAATTAGGGACACTGTTGCTCCTGGGGTATCGGCGAGGACCATTCGCAACCGTCTCCATGAAGCTGGGCTACGGTCCCGCACACCATTAGGCCGTCTTCCGCTCATGCCCCAACATCATGGAGCCCGCCTCCAGTGGTGTCGCGACAGGCGTGAATGGAGGGACGAATGGAGACGTGTCGTCTTCAGTGATGAGAGTCGCTTCTGCCTTGGTGCCAATGATGGTCGTATGCGTGTTTGGCGCCGTGCAGGTGAGCCCCACAATCAGGACTGCATGCGACCGAGGCACACAGGGCCAACACCCGGCATCATGGTGTGGGGAGCGATCTCCTACACTGACCGTACACCACTGGTGATCGTCGAGGGGACACTGAATAGTGCACGGTACATCCAAACTGTCATCGAACCCATCGTTCTACCATTCCTAGACGGGCAAGGGAACTTGCTGTTCCAACAGGACAATGCACGTCCGCATGTATCCCGTGCCACCCAACGTGCTCTAGAAGGTGTAAGTCAACTACCCTGGCCAGCAAGATCTCCGGATCTGTCCCCCATTGAGCATGTTTGGGACTGGATGAAACGTCGTCTCACGCGGTCTGCACGTCCAGCACGAACGCTGGTCCAACTGAGGCGCCAGGTGGAAATGGCATGGCAAGCCGTTCCACAGGACTACATCCAGCATCTCTACGATCGTCTCCATGGGAGAATAGCAGCCTGCATTGCTGCGAAAGGTGGATATACACTGTACTAGTGCCGACATTGTGCATGCTCTGTTGCCTGTGTCTATGTGCCTGTGGTTCTGTCAGTGTGATCATGTGATGTATCTGACCCCAGGAATGTGTTAATAAAGTTTCCCCTTCCTGGGACAATGAATTCACGGTGTTCTTATTTCAATTTCCAGGAGTGTAGTTTCGTCAGTATGTACTGTACTTCCTCGATTCACCGCCAGTTGGCCCAATTGAAGGAAGGTAATGTTGACTTCGGTGCTTGTGTTGACATGCGGCTCATTGCTCTACAGTACTAGCATCAAGCACATCAGTACGTAGCATCAACAGGTTAGTGTTCATCACGAACGTGGTTTTGCAGTCAGTGCAAAGTTTACAAATACGGAGTTGGCAGATGCCCATTTGATGTATGGATTAGCACGGGGCAATAGTCATGGCGCGGTACATTTATATCGAGACAGATTTCCAGAACGAAGGTGTCCCGACAGGAAGACGTTCGAAGCAATTGATCGGCGTCTTAGGGAACATGGAACATTCCAGCCTATGACTCGCAACTGGGGAAGACGTAGAATGACGAGGACACCTGCAATGGATGAGGCAATTCTTCATGCAGTTGATGATAACCCTAATGTCAGCGTCAGAGAAGTTGCTGCCGTACAAGGTAATGTTGACCATGTCACTGTATGGAGAGTGCTACGGGAGAACCAGTTGTTTCCGTACCATGTATAGCGTGTGCAGTCACTATCAGCAGCTGATTGGCCTCCGTGGGTACACTTCTGTGAATGGTTCATACAACAATGTGTCAATCCTCATTTCAGTGCAAATGTTCTCTGTACAGATGGGGCTTCATTCCAACGTGATCAAATTGTAAATTTTCACAATCAACATGTGTGGGCTGACGAGAATCCGCATGATATTGTGCAATCACGTCATCAACACAGATTTTCTGTGAACGTTTGGGCAGGCATTGTTGGTGATGTCTTGATTGGGCCCCATGTTCTTCCACCTAGGCTCAATGGAGCACGTTATCATGATTTCATATGGGATACTCTACCTATGCTTCTAGAACATGTGCCTTTACAAGTACGACACAACATGTGGTTCATGCACGATGGAGCTCCTGCACATTTCAGTCGAAGTGTTCGTACGCTTCTCAACAACAGATTCGGTGACCGATGGATTGGTAGAGGTGGACCAATTCCATGGCCTCCACGCTCTCCTGACCTCAACCCTCTTGACTTTCATTTATGGGGGCATTTGAAAGCTCTTGTCTACACAACCCCGGTACCAAATGTAGAGACTCTTCGTGCTCGTATTGTGGACGGCTGTGATACAATACGCCATTCTCCAGGGCTGCATCAGGGATTCCATGCGACGGAGGGTGGATGCATGTATCCTCACTAACGGAGGACATTTTGAACATTTCCTGTAACAAAGTGTTTGAAGTCACGCTGGTACATTCTGTTGCTGTGTGTTTCCATTCCATGATTAATGTGATTTGAAGAGAATTAATAAAATGAGCTCAAGTAAACTTTTCCGGACACATGTCCACATAACATATTTTCTTTCTTTGTGTGTGAGGAATGTTTCCTGAAAGTTTGGCCGTACCTTTTTGTAACACTCTGTATATCGTCCTGTTGCTCAACAGACCCAAATGCAGAAACTCTGGAAGATCACTTTACAGAAGTTGTCCTTCTGAAGAACCACCATCGTGTGTAGATTGTAAGGAGTGCCATCCTCCATGTTCAGCAGATTGCCTAGCATTAAAATAAAAATTCAAGAATATAAATAAATTGACCTCATGTCATATACTGCGACAACAAAAAAAAGTGTGAACACATGATTCCACTTGATGCGATAACAAGTTATGCAAAAGTTGCAGCTCACTCTCTGCTTACCTCAATTTTTCAAAACAAAAACTACCACCACCCTCCCCTCTTACGGTTCCGGAAGCACCATCTTTGGGAACCAATCTCCACTTGCCGCTGGAAATGCAGCTTCCTCTTCCGGTGTATACAGGTGATAGGGCTCTTTCGTGAGACCCCTCTCCCCAGAAAACTGCAGATCAGAGGCCCCCCACTAGCCAGTGGCAAGAGGAGCCACAGACTGTGGGTCCCAGGGCTGTCTGCTCTTCCTCTGTTCCTACACCCACAGAATTCACAAGAATTCCGACCGCTAAAAGTTGAGAAAGAGAACAAGTATAAATCTCAAGAGTTGGCTACTATGGTGACCCGAGGCATCAGATCCTCCACATTGTAGGATTCTGAACTGATGTTCATTTACATTCTTCCACCCTGACCAGTGACAGAGAGGGGTCCTGGGATGTTACCTGTCCTCCTGGACCCTTCACACCTAACCAGGACACTCATCATGATGATCTAATGAAACTGTAATCGATGATCACCATTTGTAACATATATTTATCCTGCGATGGTCACTTAAATACAACTCCCCTTCTCATTTTCTTCTGCTTGAAGATTTCAGTGCCTACCATGCCATGTGGGGAAGCACCACTTGATCTGGTAACAGACTTCGGATTGACCAGCTTCTTTCCTATCTCTATCTGTGTCGCCTCAATGATTGTACTCCTACAGACTTCCGTGCTGCTCACGGCAGAATTTTGGCTATTGATCTTTTCCCTTAATGTTGTCGCTCCAGTGGTCAGTACACACCAGTCTGTGTGACAGTGACCTCATTCCAGTGAGCTGACATTTCCTTGGCACCTTCTGACAGGCGAAATACCATATTGGGCACTTCCTCTCCATCAGGTAGCATAGAGACATCTCCAAAAAATCTATCTCTTGGCTGGAACTCCTGTTCCTTTTCTACGGATCCTTTCTGCTGCCAGCTGGTGCCATGACAGACCAAAGACTTTGCAACTGCTGTTCAGGATCACTGAAGAGCCATGGAACATCTTACGCAATGTAATTAACAGACAATACTTCATCACTTTTAAGTGGCTTGTTATGAAACTCGGTGTGTAATTATATGCAGTAATAAGGAATGCTAGGAGGGCTATGCCTCTACATCCCCAGTGTGGGCCAAGCTCCGTCTTTTGTGCTGGCAGGATCAATAAGTTTACTGGATGTTTCTTTCAAGGTGTCTTTATACTGACATGTCAGTTCTTGCTGAATATCTTGTAGCCCATTTTGGGACAGTGTTGGTGTCCTCTCCTTATCTGGCTCCCTTCCGAACGTCTAAATGACAATTTGAAGACATCTCCCTATCCTTCACCCTCCCCAGCTTGCCGAATTATATATCAGATCTTTCACTGTTGGGGAACTGCTTCAGGCTCTTGCCTCATCACATGATATGTCCCAATATTATATTCGAATCGTAATCAGATGATCCAACATCTGAATACTACTCAAAGGCTCAGTCTACTCAGTTTCTTGAACCATATTTGTTTCAAAGGCAGTGATGAAAAAGTATCATTGTCTCAATCCTTAAGTCAGGCGAAAACCCAATGTCCAGCAATAGCTACTGTCCAGTTAGCCTCACCACCATGCTTTGCAGACTGCTTGAAAGTATGATTGCCCATGATTATTCTTAATTCTCTTTTCTTGGACCTTTAGTCCATTTAACAGTGTGTTTTCCAGGAGGGATGATCCACATCTGATCATTTGTTTAAGTTCAAAATGGCAGACCAATAGACACTTTCTAAATACCCACCCCTAATTGTGGTCCTTTATGACCTAAATAATTCTTACACTACTACTTGGTGCCATTACATTTTACTTGCCGCCCACGACTGGGTGTTTTGAACCTCCCTATCAGTTTTTATGTTTTTATCCCACTTGTTGATTCAGGTTGGAGTTGTTACATCGCTCAATCTCCATAGTTTCAACAGAATGGCATCCTGGAGGACTTCATGCTGACTGTTGCACTCCTTCGTCATCACCATCAGTGGACTTGTCAGCTCTGTCGGGCCACTGGTCATTCGTGTGCTGTGTGCTGATGACTTTTGTGTTTGATACAGCAGCAACTCTGTATCCTCAGCTGAGCACCAGGTACAAGACACCATCCAACTCTGCCTTTCTCCTTTCCCATAGTTTCAGATTCTCTGCTGCAAAAATGCTAGTCATGCATTTCTGTTATCATAGCATGGTCCATCCTGACCTGGAACTCTATTTGGGTTACTAGCACTTGGATGTTGTTGCACAGTCTCAATTTTTGGGTCTCCTCTTTGATAAAAAAATTCACCTGCTCATGCAATATTTACCAGCTAGAGTAACACACTCTTTTTTCTTTGCCCACATCTCTCTGGCTGAGGATCGCGTATCCTGATTGGATTGTGGTTGCCACGTTTAAGACTCGGTGGCACATTCAACCTTGAAACTGTGTGCTGATGACTTCATTGAGTAGCGCTGACCACACTAACCCTATAGACAGCTCCTTGCTGAAATAGGGACCTTCCCTCTTCAGTTCCAATGGTACCAAACTTTACTCACTTATACAGCCACCACCTGAAAATTCCCCAGTCATTCAATTTACTACATCCTTTTTGCATTCTCCAGGCATCAGCCTACTGACACCCATTCTCAGGTGGGATTACCAGTTGGAATATGCCTCGAGGTGCTCGACCAGGTCCTCCACCTGTCCTCTTTACAGTGTGCACCTTGTGATTCGCAGCGCACAACCCCTCGGTTGGTATTGAAACTGTGAAATTGGATTGATCTACTTGATGGTACTAATGTTTCAGGCAGTCCCATGATCTTTTGCTATCGTTCCTTTCATTTTTTCATGAGTATCAGGTTGCTCTCATTATTTACCCTGACAGCTGATTGTACATCTCCTTTTAGTGTTTTTATGATGGAGCTGATACTTATTAACAGCCCCCACATTTTATTAAGCAGATGACCTTTGGCTGCATTTTAATTTTTAGTGACCCAGTGAGCAGTCTCCAGCCCATTGATCAATGTTGCTTTTGCTACCTTGTGATGTGTGCTATTCATGACTTTCTCCCTGACCTTAGATGTACTGCCTCCTGTTCAGGTGTCTTATTTTGGGTCCAAGGGCATGTGAGTATCCCAGGAAATGACTGTCTGAGTGTTTGGCTAGAGAAGCAGTTAAGCAACTACTTGCTCAACATTTGCTTTGGCAGTCCCAGGTACTGATTTGCAGCTTCTCCTCACTCAGAGATGGAATGTTATCTGGTGGGCCACCACCCTCTTTAATAAGGTTTGCAATATCGAGGACACTACTGCTGTATGACAGCCTTCCTGCCATTCTGTTGTGTCTGTAATGGGAAACAACAAATAACAGTAGGACTGAGTAGACAGCAAGTTTATGCCACAACAAGGGAAAAGTTAAAACTGATTTGGAGGTTGAAGGTGTCGAAGGCACTAAGACCAAAAATGTTAGGACTGTGACGGGAATTGCCTTAGATGTAGATCAGTACTTCATCTGTAGAAGACAAGTGCCTAGGATTGCGTTGCGATCACCATTGTATGTGGTGATGGCCTGCGTGGCGGAAATACTGTAGCAGGCCTCAACTGGCAGAAACAGAATGGTTCATGTGTGTGGCATCGTTGACAGCAATCTGATGGACATCCGTTGCCTCAGAATTGTGAGAGGACATGGAAACAGCCAGGCCCTCAATTTCTTTGAGCAAACCTCTTGGGTGAGCCCATACTTCTTGAAAACAAGCATTTGGCTCAGCAGAAATGACAAGTGTCCCTATCGTGAGAGTTGTAGCACTGAGGGCAGGATTGCAATTTGCCACCATTCCAGAACTGCCACGGGTGTGTCATAGATTGTTTACAGTTCCTGGAAGAAGCGGACTTATGTGCGGGAATGTGGAGGAGAGGGGGGGGGGGGGGGGGCGGTGGGTGTCTTAGAGTGGCCTCCACAGGAGCCAACATTTCCATCTTTGCTGTGTCAAACAAGTCCTATGCCTCAGCATCCACATGCGAAGGGCCTGACAACTTGAGGACCTTTGCTCACAGTCTGGAATCGGTAACATTCCAAACGATAGAGATCCACAACATGGCGTCTGTGTAAGACTTATCCCGAGGACATGTCTGATGACTACAGCAGCAGACATGTTTGGCTCCACCAGCCCACAAGTTTCACACTGCTGTAGAGGAATGGACAAATTCAGACTGCAACTGTTTCAATACTTTACGGCCTACATTTCAGATGATGTTCAATGCTAATATCTCTTTTCTTGGGTTGGCATGGATATCTTGCACATTTGCATTAAGTATTTACCCCTTACTCAGCTCAAATCCGTTTGTTTCCAGAAGTCATTGCCTCTCTCAATAAGTATTTCGACTCACAGGTGTCGTTCGCCACCACTCCATATAAGTTCTTTATAAAGAAGCATCAACCTATCCAGTCCTAGCGGCAGTGGCTCACAGAGTTATGTGATATGACCTACACCTGCAAATTTATATGTAAAGGCAAATGTCTACTTGTGTCTGTGTATGTGTGGATGGATATGTGTGTGTGTGCGCGAGTGTATACCCCTTCTTTCCCCCTAAGGTAAGTCTTTCCGCTCCCGGGATTGGAATGACTCCTTACCCATATATATATATATATATATATATATATATATATATATATATATATATCTCTTTTTGCTGATGATACAAGTATAGTAATCACACTTGACAAGCAAGAATCAGCTGAGGAAATTGCAAATAATGTCTTTTAGAAAATTATTAAGTGGTTCTCTGCTAATGGACTCTCACTAAATTTTGAGAAAACACAGTTTATACAATTCTGTACAGTAAATGGCATAAAACCATTGATAAATATAGACTGTGAACAAAAGTCTATTGCTAAGACAGAATAGTCAAAATTTCTGGGTGTGTGCATTGATGAGAAATTGAATTGGAAGAAACACATTGATGATCTGCTGAAACAGTTAGGTTCAGTTACTTATGCTTTATGGTTATTACACATTTTGGTGATAAACATATCAGTAAATTAGCCTACTATGCCTATTTTCATTAACGTCTTTCATATGGCATCATATTTTGGGGTAATTCGTCATTAGGAGAGAAAGTATTCATTGCACAAAAGTGTCTAATCAGAATGATAGCTGGAGCCCACCCAAGATCACCTTGCAGACATTTATTTAAGGAACTTGGGATATTCGCAGTACCTTTGCAATACGTATATTCACTTATTAAATTTGTCATTAATAACCCATCCCAATTCAAAAATAACAACGAAGTGCATAGCTACAGCACTAGAAGAAAGGATGATATTCACTATTCTGGATTAAATCTCTCTTTGGCACAGAAAGGGGTGAATTATGCTGCCACAAAAATCTTTGGTCATTTGCCAAATAGTATTAAAAGTCTGACAGATAGTAAACCTACATTTAAAAGCAAATTAAAAGAATTTCTGAATGACAATCTACTCAATAGATGAATTCTTACAAGGGAATGGTCAGACTTGTCATGTCGAAAACTGTGTTGCTTTTTTTACCACTGTGAGTTAACATTGCAAGAAGTCTGTATCCAGAATTTTAGCTGCTGACATGACCTGGAAGTCTGTAAACAATTTTATGAAGTAAGACATTATTGATGCATGGTTTCCACGCTTATAACGGCCTCTTGTACAACCCTGACCTCTCTCGCTACGTTATACCAACGCCATCTAGGGACAAGGTGGCGTTAGCTACGTGCCGCTCTCTTGCCACAGCGGTGAGAGAGCTGATTCCCCCAGTGAAAGCGATCATATGATAATTAAACATTCGTTGACAAATATGGCTGATATGTTATCTACGACATTCTTTCCAAATAGCTATGAAATAGACACAAATAAATATATGGTTTAGAACATGTCCAAATTTTATTTCTTGTAATTACCATAAAAATGCGAAACATTGATACAATGTTCAAAACATAGGTTTTTTGTGCACCAAGAACATACAAGCAAAGACGACATATGACAGCCCTATGAATCACAGACGTTGTTAGATGTCCGTAGACAAAACTGGGCTGGTGTTAGGAATGAATCAGGCCTAATATCAGCATATTTCGAGGAGTGCCATGCATATTTAATCAAATTCTGAAATCGTGGGGAGGAAAATTGATAATGTACTACTGATTGCAGCTTGAAAATATTGTCACGGTGATAGACAGGAAATTGCAGTGATCAGCACACAATAATTTTCTCTGTTAGTTTTCTGTAAAAGGCCTTCCACTGACGGAATAATTCTCTGTCTAAAGGTTGAATTACGTTGGTCGTGCCTGGTGGAATCTGAAGCATCTCTACTTCTTTGTCAGGGTGGGCTCGAAATACAGCTTTTAATGAATCAGACCTTTTATGACCTGACCACGGATCTAGAAGGAGAAGAGATTTGTTCCCGCAGAACGGAAGAAAAGCATGACGCATGAAAAGTGTAACGCTTTTTTCCCATTTTTCCAGACTTCGATGCGTCTACTACAATACTGTTTGCATAGAACATTGTTTTTTTGACACGTGGTCCAAAACGTCCAGTTGGTTCTTGAAGACACACATATATTTTAGGCAGCAATGAACCATCCAGACTAATTATGGGCACTATAGTGTATGAATGGATGAGTGCAGTCGTGGACTGTGCAATCGCCTCAATATGTTTTTCCCGTTTGAATGACAGTGTTCTTTTCGCACGCAATTTATTTTGGAAAACCTGCCTGATCTGCATTGTACACGTATGATTCACTAAAACTAGCGATCTTATTTTTTGCATTTGTAAGAAAAGCTTCTATCATTTCGATTTGTGTCACTTCATTTTCCGACCAGTTTCTCGATACAAATTTTGTTATTTTTCTTGCCACAATTTTATGTTATCTTTTGAAGTGACTAATCCAACTTTGAGAAGCAGTAAATTCTTTAGTGCCTATCGCGTTGGCAATCTGTAACGCCCAATCACGCAAAGTTGTATTGCTCACACCAAATGACTGTTGTCTGGCATCGGTAAATAACTCAAAAAGTCGTGCATTTATCTCCGTCACAATTTCCAGTCGACTATTACGTCATCGAGCGACTTGCTTTTTCCAGCTATACAATTCACGTTCAGAACGGACAAAGCGATACTTATTTTGAACAGTACTGACACGTAGGCGTTTCTTACCACTTTCGTTCACCAATATGTCACCGCTTTTGCTTTGTCTGATAAAGTAATTATAGTTGCTGGTGTTACTTTCAGAGATAATTGATGATGGTAAGTGGCACTATCACTCGAAGAGTCTTCATGAGCGCAACTTTCGTCGGTGTCTTCGCCGTCTGTAGAGTCACAGTCTGCAATATCGAGTGTTCCAGTTGTTTCTAGCCCACATGTCTGCACCATTTACATGCTCATCTAGAAGTTTAACAACCATGTCGCACAACACATAGTCTTCACGCGTTTTCTGTTGATTGCTTCATTTGGCGTCTGTGGTATATCTCTATGGCAAGCAGCAAAACATTTACAGGGTTCGCCATCACCTGTGAGGGGAGATTGAATGTTCACCGTAAAGTGGCTTGCGGAGTATAGATGAACATGTACAGAACATCTTTCATATCTCTAACCAGTTTCAGGACGGTATGTTTCGAAATATGTACCAGAAATTAAAAGGACGTGCATGCCACAGAAACGAATATTCGTTTCCCCTTTCCACCAAAACCTTGCAGCGATATTCCTCTTTAGTGAACGCTGCGATAAGACGGCCGCACTTCTCGACCATGCGCACAACGCTCGCGACTCGCCATTTCCAGGGGTGGCCAGCCGTCACTGCAAGTGCCAAACAGAAAACACAGCCATGTTCCTGATTTTTTTTTAGGGACTTCCAGTTCATGTCGGCAGCTACAATTTTGCAAATGAACCTTTTGCACAGTTAAATAACAGTGCTAAAAAAATCAATACATGTTTCAGCATGACAAGTCTGACCATTCCCTTGTTAGATATGAAGTAGTAACTGTAAAAAAAAACAAAAATTAATTAATTTTGTGTAAAGAAAACTTATGTTAAAGTGACACGTCCCACATCATTACGAAATGTCGTATTCATGATCTATGGATATATGCTCTTCACTTTCATTTCCATTTCCATTATAGTCGAATGTGTACGTTCACACCTGTATGCTGCAAATGGAATCTGTGTTTTTAGAGTTCTTCCAATAATAATAGCTACCAATCACCGATCCAATAATAATAGCTACTAATTGCCGAAATTTCACTAAATTACTATCTGTTCCGTTTCAAGGAAATCTGGAGTGTGTTGCCTTTTTGAGGTGCAAGAAATAGTACTTTCGCATGAATTTCATTGACTGAAACATTCTGTCAGTCACATAGTCTTATCTTAGGGCTCAGATATTTACTTTCCACTTTTCCCAAGAAAATAAAAGTAGTAGCTATTAGAATTTGTTATTGACAATGAGTGATAACTAGTACCACTGGATGGACAGCAAAAGAAGTAAACAGAAAAGTTAAAATGGTCTCGAGTGCTCATGACCCTTTACAGTGAGCCCCAGCCTTGTAACATGAAAACCATTCAAACTTTGGGGGATACTCAGCGATGCATGGAGAGATGAAGGTTGCATATTACTGGGAAAGACAAGAAAGCAAATGAACAGGTTACGGAGCAGACCAAAGTCAAAGACGTAATTGTGATAGAGACTGAAAAAGGTGGAAGTGGGGTGACAGCGGCCAGGAAGGTGGATGGTACACAGCCAAAGGATATTCTCTTACGGATTCCAAGAAATAACCGAAGACAGAGAAAAACTAAAGGAAGGTGGATAGATAGATCATCATCATCATCTTGGACAGTTTCCAGCCACTGGCTGGGTCTGTCGGGAACACAAGCCTCTCCATCGTGTTCTGTCTTTCCACCATTCCCCCTCTTCTACCTTCGTCCAGTTCTCTCCTCTTCTCATCACACATTCCTTCACTCCCTTCACCCATCTATCTCTTGGTCTTCCTCTGGGCCTCTTCCCCTCCAGTTGCAGATCAAACACCCTCTTTGGAATTCTTCCCTCATAGATAGATAGATGACAATAGAAAATAATCAGGAACCACCAAGATTCATATCGCTCAAAATCACAGTGCTCAGAAATATATAGAGGAGGCTTTTATTCAGCAGTGGATATGAAATAGCAGATTATTAGAGTGTACCATAATAGTGATTACTTTCAAAAATCATTTTGAGTGATAACTAAATCATCAATGAATCCATTTTGGTTTCATCCCTCAGAAAGTTTCATTTTACCCCTCTGGGGGTAATTGCTCCTGGTTTGGCAACCACTGAAATAGGTGAACAAACGCTGACTATCAGCCGATGGATACCACATCAGATGCTGGTGAGTTTCAAAATAGTACAGTCCACTCTGAGTGTGTGATTTCCCAAGTACCACCCAAGTCTAGGAGGCTGACCCTGTCCGCCACTGGAAAAGGCACCTGATGGGCGATCCAACAACCACACACGGAATATTTTGTGATTATTTGCTGTCAGTCTCCAGTATATACTCAATAACAACCTCTTAAAAACCAGCACCCACACCCATTCCCATGACCAAACCCTTCATGAGCTATCGAGGCTATAGACCACAAAGGCAGAGAAACTGCCATTGACGCTTTTGACCACAAAGGCAGAGAAACTGGAAAAGAAAGTAATGCAAGCTCATGTTGGGCAGGCAATGTTGCCCCTTATCACCCTGCTGTTTAACTTGGATGTCTAATAATTGATGAACAGAAAGTGCATTGTCCCAATGATAGATTGTTCAGTGAAGAATTTGTCAGTTATTGGTTTACCCTTTGTGAGATAATTTGTAAGAAGACTCCATTTTGTGTCCCAGTGTCATCGTAACTACCATCTGAGTCATGTCTGCTGTGCAGCGAGCTACATTAATTTAAGTATTAACTGTATTTTTCTTACTTGTCACTTCTTCTTCCATGTGTTTTTGCTTTTAGGAAGCTTTAATTATCGAGTGCTAGTAATAGTGTTCCATAAATTTCATGTTTGTTTTGAATACAGTCAGAGAGAGCCCCTTTAGTCAGCCACAGTGCCAGTAGTGCTAGTGTTTGTTTTGAATACAGTCCAGAGAGAGGTAGTGCTATTTTCATTGTTTTCTACAAGAAGAGTCTAGTAACCACAGTTTAGTCAACTATCAGCCGCCTTTAGTGAATTAGCAGTCTAGTTAAAAGTTGATTAACTCTCTACAGTAAATTGATTTCTTAGGATGGATAGGATGTGTGACTGCTGTGTATGGACGCAGGAGGAGCTGGGCATTGTGCACGAACAGCTGAACGTGTTGATGGCCACAGTCAGCCGTCTTCAGCCTGCTGCCTCAGAGTGTAGCGGCAGTGGGGAGTCTGGTGCGTCGCATGGTTACGTGCTTCACCCACTGTCCCTGCTGTCGAGACATCTTCGCAGGTACCCGACGCGGTTGGGCCACCCTCTCCCCAAGTAGAGTGGCGGGTTCAGCGGCGTTCGCGGCGCACAAGGTGGAGGGTCAATGTGGAGGCTGACCGTGTGGCATCGCCCGCTCTGACTGTGAGTGGACATGTGGCCGCTCCTTCAGCAAGGTTCGAGCAGGCACACGGGGGGAGGGATTTATTAGCGATTGGGAGCTGTGGTGTCACCGCCAGACACCACACTTGCTAGGTGGTAGCCTTTAAATCGGCCACGGTCCGTTAGTATACATCAGACCCGCGTGTCACCACTATCAGTGATTGCAGACTGAGCGCCACCACACGGCAGGTCTAGTCTAGAGAGACTCCCTAGCACTCGCCCCAGTTGTACAGCCGACTTTGCTAGCGATGGTTCACTGTCTACATATGCTCTCATTTGCTGAGACGACAGTTTAGCATAGCCTTCAGCTCCGTTATTTGCTACGACCTAGCAAGGCGCCATATTCAGTTACTACAATCTGAACAGATAATATTGTGAATCATGTACCGTCAAGAGTGATGTTCATCATTAATGGATTAAAGTTAAGTATCAAATTAATTACGTCCGCTTTCTGAATTCTAATTCCTTGTCATGTTCCAGACCTCACGTCAGTGTAGTCCTTCCCTCCTCACACCAGCCTGTGTGCGCTAAAACGCGTGCATTTCGGCCTCCTCTAGTAACACAGTGTTGGCTCTTCTGCCAACACAACAGGAGCTCCAACGTTAGGCGGGTGATGGAGCCCCTTAGGGAAATAGCGGAAAGGTCGGGGAAGAAGGCCAGTGTTCACTCTGCATACTGGGGGGGGTCTCATCCGAGATGTGGAGGAGGCCCTGCCGGCGGCGATAGAGAGCCCCTTAGGGAAATAGCGGAAAGGTCGGGGAAGAAGGCCAGTGTTCACTCTGTCTGCTTACTGGGGGGTCTCATCCGAGATGTGGAGGAGGCCCTGCCGGCGGCGATAGAGAGCACTGGGTGCGCCCGACTGCAAATTGTTGCTCATGTCGGCACCAATGACTCCTGCCGTCTGGGTTCAGAGGTCATCCTCAGTTCATACAGGCGGTTGGCGGAGTTGGTGAAGGTGGAAAGCGTCGCTTGCAGGGTGGAATCTGAGCTAACTATTTGTAGTATCGTTCCCAGAACCGATCGCGGTCCTCTGGTTTGGAGCCGAGTGGAAGGCTTAATGCAGAGGCTCAGACAATTCTGTGGAGATCTGGGGTGCAAATTTCTTGACCTCCGCTACCGGGTGGAGAAATGTAGGGTCCCCCTGAATAGGTCAAGCGTGCACTACATGTAGGAAGTGGCTACAAGGGTAGCGGAGTACGTGTGGAGTACACGTGTGGGTTTTTTAGGTTAGAGAATTCCCCTCCCTCCCTAGG